>NC_090730.1:85748424-85785924 GCF_036898095.1 Palaemon carinicauda | reverse complement strand
AGTAGGCCTATTCCTAGGGTGACTCCAGTGGCGTTTCGAGTGACAAATGCCACCATTCGTAAGTTGTGGTCTATGAACTTTAGAAAGAGTTCTTGCAAGATATGTGTGCAAAAAATTGTAAACATCTGATAATTTTCTTAAACAATGTTTTTGTAATTACATTCGCCAAATAACATACCAACAAAATTGATTGAACATTCGGAGTTTACAATCCAGAAACAAGAAAATGCAGGAAATAAAGTTAATAAATACTGTATATAATTCTATTCACTTTGAGTGGACTAACAATATTCAAAATGAAGTTACGCATATTAGGTCTCACTGATCAAGCAAAAGAAATATACATCTCCAAACTTATCTAAATTGACCCGAGAGAGAGAGAGAGAGAGAGAGAGAGAGAGAGAGAGAGAGAGAGAGAGAGAGAGAGAGAGAGAGAGAGAGAGAGAGAGTTTCCTTTACTACCTCAACAGTATCGTACAAAGCGGCCATCCATACCCACACTTAAAAACACCGCAATTCTAATCGAAAATTCTTTGTAATAATATACCGTTCTCAGCCAAATTTCATTAAAATACCGGACACCGCAATTTCTACCCTACTTTGTTATTATCTTTTACTGGTTAGTGACCGTAATATCACTCCTTAACGTCGATGCATCCGTTTTTAAAATGGTAAATGCCTTGCAACATTTATTCCAGAATTTTTACCGTTTTTACGGCAATTTTTTCCCAGTGTTGCTGTAAAAATCGACTTGGAACTCTTTAGCAGCGCGCCAGTGTTGCAATAGTAACCCAGCTAAGAGAATTTAAGTAATATCTGTCTTCCAGAGATAATATGTAAATTTCTTAGTAAAATTAATCATGTAATATTATATGAAGTACTATTGATTTTGCAATCAATTCCTCCGAATACAAAATTATCTTAAATACTAAACTTTTAGTTTACATGGTTTCTTTATTGAGGTAACTTATCCCAATGCTCTTGCTTTGGAGCGTTTTATAACACAGATTATTTGAGTATTTCTACTAATCAATAAATGATAATACAGAAATAATTACTAAGACAAAAATAATATCATAAAGTTGCATTTACATTAGATTACAGTTATTCCACGAATTATGTCAGAGAAAGAATCCTGTTATACATATATGACGCATAAAATCTAGTAAGCATAATTTTGCAGCTACACAAAGTCTGACTGGCCATTCAATTATCAGCGTCTTATTTATACGGCCCCCTTCTGCTGAAATTTGCTAAACTATAAATAGGTTATACTAAACTCCTTCTAAACCAGTGATTCACATAAATGAATTTAATGTGAAGCAAGGATCTTGCTTTGACTTTCGAAAGACTGTTGTTGTTGCTGTACATTATCTCATACATTATTAATTTTCACACTTACATTTCTGCTTTCTTTATTTAAATCTTCTATCATCTTTTGCAATTCCTACCATGATTCTCTAGATAAATCTATGTCACCTACAAATTTTAAGTTGTTGAGGTATTCCCCATTCATATCAATTCCTACATTTTCCCTATATAAACTCTTAAAAACTTCTTCTAGTTACGTTGTGAATAATTTAGGAGAGATTGGGGCCTCCCAATTTAACTCCTTTCTCAACTGGAATTTTCTCACAATCTATATGCAGTTTTAGGGTTGCTGTATTGCCGTATAGATATCTTCCAGTGTTCTAACATAAAATTGATCTAGTTCATATCTTTGATAGACCTTCACTGTTGTTGAAGTTTTGACAGAATCAAAAGTTTTCTTATAATCTATAAATGCCATACATATTGGTTTGTAATACTCTATTGATTTTTCCATTAAGTGGTTAATTATCCAGAAATGGACACTTGTTGAATAACCACTTTAGAAGCTCGGCTTAACGTAATCTTTGTAAATATTTCATATATTACCAGGACTAAACTTTTTGTGTCGTAATTTTTCAGGTCTATTGTGCCTCCTTCTTTGGAAATTAATTTAACGATACAGTTTTTCCAATCTGAGGGTATAGTGCATTCTTGTACATATTATGTGCAAAGTTCATCGAGTTTTACTTCTATGAAATCCCTTACATCTATAATTAAATATATATATCTGTATATATATATATATATATATATATATATATATATACACACACATACACATATATATACCTATACAAACATATATATATATATATATATATATATATATATATATATATATATATATATACATATATATATATATATATATATATATATATATATATATATATATATATATATATATCAACCTCTTATTTCGGTTCTTAGTAAGGGGATACGAGCAAGCATAAAAATAATTATTGGTTATCGAAATAATACACACTTTCGTCGTCATCATCATCATCTCCCCCTACGGCTATTGAAGCAAAGGACTTCTATTAGATTTCACCAGTCGTCTCTATCTTGAGCTTTTAATTGAATACTTCTCCATTTCTCATCTCCTACTTTGCGCTTCATAGTCCTCAGCCTTGTAGGCCTAGGGGTTCCAACTTTTCTAGTCCCTTGTGGAGCCCAACAGAATGCTTTGTGAACTGATCTCTCTTGGGGAGTGTAAAGAGCATGCCTAAACCCTCTCCATCTACCTCTCATAATGATGTCATCAACATATTGCACTCGGGTAATCTCTCTTATAGTTTTATTTCTAATCCTGTCCTGCCATTTACCTCCCAATATTCTTCTGAGGGCTTTGTTCTCAAATCTACTAAATCTATTGGAGATTGTTTCATTGTCATACCTTGACTGATGTCCAGAGAGTAACACTGATCTTAATGAACTGATATATAGTCTGATTTTTATATGCAATTTCAGGCAATTTGATTTCAAAATTTAATTAACCTATCCATTGTTTGATTTGCTTTTTTTCAATCTTTCACTAAACACTATTTCTAAAGAACTTGTATTGGAGATCATAGTTCCTAAATACTTACATGATTCTACCCTATTAATCCTTTCTCCTTCCAATGATTTTTCATTTTCCATTGCACACTCCGTTCTCATTATCTGTCTTTTTTCTATTTATCTTCATCTCAACCTCGTGTGATATTTCATGCATTCTGGTAAGAAAGCATTGCAAATCCTGTGATGTTATGTTAAGAAGGACTGCATCATCAGCATACTCTAGGACTGCTAAATTCCTATCACCAATCCAGTTCAATCCTTCTCCAACATCTCTGACCATTCTACAATTTACAAAACCCAAGAGGAAGATAAACAACATAGTTGACTACACATTCCCTTGGAGTACTCCACTGATCTCTGGAAATTTATTTGATAAGATCCCATTAACATTAACTTTGCTCTTGCTATGGTCATGAACAGACTTAATCAAATTTACATATTTATGAGGAATTCCATAATAACACAGACCTCTCCACAAAATTGGCCGGTTAGTCCACAAATGCCATCAAAAGGGGATTTCTATTTTCTACGCATTGCTGTACATGTCTCAAAAGGAAGATTTGGTTAGTGCAACTTCTACCTTTTCTAAATCCTGCTTGTTCATCTCTCAGCTTTTCATCAATCTTTCTCTCTAGTCTCTTTAGAATAAGCATACTATAGATTTTCATAACAACTGATGTAACTGTTATACCACTGTAATTATTGCAATCACTCAGGGCTCCTTCGTTTTTTGATATTTTCACCAACACTCCTAACTACCATTCATCAGTTTTTGCCTCTTCTTGCCACATTCTACAAAATAATCTTGCAAGTAGTCTGGGAGTTGCTTCATTTTCAGCCGGTATCATCTCGGCAGTTATTCCATTATATCCCGGGGCTTTCCATCACTTTACTTTTTTTTTTTTTTTAGGATAGCTTCGATTTCAAATACACTGAATTAATTCATGTGCACATCAAGGTCTTCATCAGCTTCAGGTGTATCAATCAAATTATTCCCTTCATATCTCCTATTCATAACTTCACTAAAGTGTTCCATCCAATGTTGTCTTTCTTCATCTTCTGTTGCTATAACAGAGCCATTTATCTTTTTGAAGGGTATATGCTTCTTCCTCTTTGCCCCATTCAAAATTTCATTAATAATTCTATGAGCAATTCTTACACTATAGCCACTTCCTGAATTCATAGCTTTGTCAGCCTCATCTGCTTTGCTGTCTAAAAATTCTTTCCAGTCATTCCTGGCTTTTCTTTTGACCTTACTATCAATACTGGAATACTTGGCATGCTCTACCTTGTAATTTTCATCGATTCCTTGAAAACTTTCAACAGTAAATTTCTCTCTTTGTCTCCTTTTTATAGTATCACAAGTATCATTTGATATCCATGGCTTTCTCCTTGTAACAGCGTGTCCCAAGACTTCATTACCAACTGACTGCTATATGATCTTCAAATCACACCATTCTTCATTAACTGTCTGTTCTTCATCTCTTATAGTCTCTAAGACTGCAAATCGATTCCTACATTCAATTGAAAATGTTTCACTGTGCTCTTCATCTAGAACCTTAGTTGTATCAAACCTAGTATTCTATCTATCTTTCTCTTGGGTGCTTTCAGTTTTAATTTCAGTGTGGCAATGAGAAGCTGGTGATCACCAATATCTGCACCTCTATAGCTTTTTACATTTATCAGAGTCCTCCTTCACTCTTTATTAATGGCAATGTGATATATCTGATTTTTGTAATTGCCACATGGTGAAGTCCATGTATACTTGTGAATGTTATTGTGTTGAAAAAGAGTACTTCCAATGACCAGATTGTTTGCTGGACAGAAACTTATGAAATATTCTTCTATTTCATTTGCAACTTTGCCAAGACCCTCCACACCCATCACATTGTCCATCCCTTGATTATTTCTTCCAACTTTAGCATTCAAGTCGCCAATCACAATTTTCATATCTCTCTCTGGGATCTCAACTATTACACTCAGTAGTTCTTCATAGTATTCATCTCTTCTTTCTTCATGGGAATCATTTGTTTGTGTATAGCAAACTATAATACTCATATTGCACTGCTTTGATTTGAACTTTGCAATTAATAATCTATTATTTACACCTCTCCACTCGGTTAATGCCTTTTCTGCTCTTGGTGTCATCATCATTGCTACCCCTTCTCTTCCAACTTCATCTGATCTTCCTGAGTAGATATATATATATATATATATATATATATATATATATATATATATATATATATTGCCTTGGTCTAGAGTTTCCTTACCAATTCCCTTACAACGTGTTTCACTTAGGGCCAGATATCTAAACTATATTACATAAATTCACTCTTCCCTTGCTGTAATTTCCCAATATGATTCATGGTTCTAACATTCTAATTACCTATTTTCAATTTTTCTTTAGTATTTATAAACTGGGAGATTCTTAGCATCCCGCTATGCCTGGGACTGAGGACCATTCTGTCATCTTCTCATTCCATGACTGACTAAATCCATAGAGGATTTTTTGGCTAGATTCACCAAGGGATAGCCAGTTCCTTATGATGCACAGCACCCTTCTAACTAAGGTAAGTGACCCATGCCAGGCCATACTAATTCTAGTAAGATCAACCGCCAGGCATCAGGAGTAAAAGCCGAAGAGACCATTTGTCCATTGCCTTAAACCCGGTCCGTCACCCTCCTGCCAGTGACTTCATCGAGATTTAGGGGGTGTTATTTCCTCCACACCCAAAGCTCTCATTACTCTACCAAGTTGCTCATTCGTTTATACGAGTATAACCGTTGGTAAACATGGATTGCTAAGATATACAGCCTAGCAAGGTTAATACACACTTTATAACGCCCAGACTTTCTATATATTCTATGAAAATAACAATTAATAAATAATACCAAAAAGAAATTTAAAACCAAACAAGACCTCATATTTAACACAAAATTGACACTTTGAGAATAATACAGTTACTATTTTCACTAGAAATTAATTTATGAAAATATTTAATTTTGACAATTAATGAAAAAAGTTGACACTTAACACTTTAGAAAATAAATCTAATTTACACATACATAAACGTAACTGTTACGTTTATGTATGTGCTCACACAAGGTTACCAAATGGTTAAGCAAAAATAAATACACTTTCCCTTTTTAGCCGAATCTCACAGGGCCAGCCACAAAATCCAATTAATAAATTTTACAATTTAAACTGTATTCACAAATACACTTCACTTCTTTCAAAATCAAAATTACAAAAATTTCACTGTTTGAACAAACACTATACACATTTGAGAGAAAACACTATGCACATTGGAGAGGAAACACTATGCACGTTGAAGAGGAAATACGTAGTGGCTGGATAGATGCTTTAGAGAGGATTGGCAGACGTTGGTCTTTTCAGAGGGTTAGGCTGGATCTCTTTTTCCTATGCATTGCTAGGCCCTTATACATATCATCTTAATTCACTCTAGAACTTCTTGTTAATCATTCTCATAGCGTGGGGGCATAGTCCAGACGGCCTCTCACGACGTCAGGTTGCCAACTTGGCAGTTTGAAGAAGGGTTTCCTTTGTCACCAAATGAGGCAACACTCACATAACATAAAAAAAACGAGTAGGCTTTAGTCTGGAATCTTCATGCATTTTCCACCCACGTGGAAACATGACGAAATCCCTAGCGTTTGTCATACAGCATACCTTTTAACAAAATTACATATGACCATAACTAAACTACGTGAAATAAAAATTTGATTCTTTAAAATGATGTAAATTTACATATATGGAACTGAATGGAAATACAACTAAATGAATGACGATAGTCTTATGTAATTTTTATACATATACTTAATCCTACATGAGTGGAACTCACCTTACAAACTGGCTATACATCTCTTAAATACACAAATGCAATAAGTGAATAAAATAATCTACTCTTATGTAGACCAGCTCCGTAAGATAGCTCCTCCTAAACAGATTAACTATTCCGGCCTGAATCCACTAATTCAGCCCGAGATAAATAATCTGCAACCAAGTTCTCTTTACCGGATATATGCTTTACATTAATACAATATGGTTGCAAGCATAATGATCATCAAGTTAACCTCTGATTATTATTCTTTATTTCAATGACAAAAGTTAAAGGATTGTGATTTAAGTAAACCATAATTTCTTCATTCTGTGGTCTATTTACAAAAACTTCAAACTTCCTTATCGCTGTGATTAGCACTAGCAGTTCCTTTTAAAATGTTGAGTGGGCTCGTTTATGCTTCTTCAGCTTCGACAACATAAAACAGACAGGGTGAAAAATTCATTCCTTGCCTTCTTGCAATAGGACAGCTCCAATCCCATTGTCCGACACATCCATTTGAATAAGAAATTTCTTATTGAAATCCGATGCTTGCAGTATTGGTTTCGAAGTTAATATGGTCTTTATCTTGTCGAAGGATCCTGCCATTCCTAAAATCGTTGTAATTGCTTATTTGTTGTGGGTGGGGGTGAAGCTTTCCTTAGTCTTTTGACGTTAGCGTCTACCGGGGCGATTTGCCCTCTTCCAACTTCAAATCCTAAGTACCGAACTATTGCCTTTCCAAATTCTCTCTTCTCCAGGTTAATCGTCAGATGTGCTCCTAACAGCTTTTGAAACACCTCCAGGATTCGGAGATGTTCTTCGCAGGTCGATATATATATTACATTATAGGTGAGATATACGCCTGCTCCTTCTATCGATCCTAGCAGGTTATCAATCACTCGTTGAAAGCTAGCGGGGGCATTCATTAGACCAAATGGCATGACTGTGTATTGATGCAACCCAAATGGGGTTATAAAGGGTGATACTAATTTTGCATTGTGGTCCAAAGGAATTTGATAATAGCCTTTTCCCAAATCGATCTTAGGGATGAACCTCGCTTGTCCAATGTTGTCGAGTAGTTGGTCTATGATTGGCAATGGGTAATGCCACACTGATCGAATTCAACTTTCGATAGTTCGTACACATCCTGAAAGATCTGTCTGGTTTTTTCACGAGCAAGCATGGAGAACTGTAAGGGCTAGAGCAATGTTCAGCTAATCCGTTTTGTAACAAATATTCCACTTCTTTTCTCATGACTTCTCGGTGATATGGCGACAGGCAACAAGCACGTTGTTTGAACGGTCTTTTCGTGGTCTTGAGGGGTATCTCATGCCTCGTCAAGTTGGTTCCTTTCGGGATGTCTGAGACAATTTCAGGGAAACTTTTAATCAATCGGCTTTATTCCTCTTGTTGCTCCTTGTTCAAATGAGTTAATTTCTCTTCTAAGTTCCTAATGATGGACAAATTATTTACTTTACTTACAGCCCCTACCTCTTATCCATTGTCATCTTCCATGGATGGAATGGTTTGTGCCATACACACCTGTGAAGCTTCGGTCTCGTTTTCGTTTAAGTAAGGTTTCAATAAGTTAATGCTCACCATCCTTTGGCTTTTCCTTCTTCCTGGGATATCGTTAACGTTGGTCCGGTCACTGATCTTCTCCAAAATCTGGAATGGTCCTTGGAACTTGTTGGTGAGAGGAAATCTCTTTATCGGTAAGAAAACCAACACCTATTGTCCTACCACAAACTGTCTGTCCTTACTTTTCATGTCAAACCTTGTCTTCATTTTTCCTTGGCTTGTTTTCAGGTTTTTGTGGGAAAACTTTCTCATCTTGCCGATCATTTTCCTGAAATTCTTGACATATTCTCTATCTGTTTTCTCTCGATCTTTCCATTTTCTTCCTATTTTAATCAGTCCTCGTACTTTTCATCCAAACAACATTTCACTTAGGCTAACTCCCATGCTTTCTCGATAAGCATTGCGTAGCTCAAATAACATCAAAGGTAGTCCGATGTCCCATTCATTTCCTCTTTCGTTGCAGTACTTTGTTGACATACTATTTAGGGTTTGATAAAATCTCTCTAATGCAACTTGGGTCTCCGGGTGATAGGTGGTAGACAGTTGTTGTCTCACGTCCAGTAGTTTCATCACATCCTGAAACAATTTTGACGTGAAATTTGTTCCTTGGTCACCCTGAACGATTTTTGGAATACCAAACTTGGTAAAAAAAGTCTAGTAACTTCTCGGTGATTGTTTTGGCTTCTGGGTATCTTGTCACTGGACACATTAAAGTTAACATATATTCTCAGTTTTAGCTCCGCCATTGACTGGATTAAAGATACCTAAGGAGTTAGTGCTATTGTTAATCATTTACTGTCTCTTTTATACATGTTTATCTCTATGATACCTTATGTGTAAGATTCTTGAACGTTTTATGACTGATTTTATTAATAATTTTTAATTTCGAGAACAATAACATAGAAAAAAAAATTCATACACTTTCTACTCTGGAAGATAGTTTAAATCGGATTTGATTAAACCCATGATAACTTTACTGTAGTTCAATATTCCAAGGAGCTTGTAACGGATTCACCAATATGTTGAGCAACAAGTTTAACATTATTTTTTCCTAATAAAGCAGTACAGTAAGGAACCATTGCTAATAAAAAGCACAAGAAAATAGTTACCGTCTATAAACAAAGGTCTGAATAGAAATGACTCTAAGTTCCAGTACACTGTTGGAGGATTAACTTGGTAATCGAGAACTGTCAGTTTGACAGTCTGACTGGTAAAGCCTGGCTTCACCTAATCCAGGTCAGGTACCAAGCGACCAGAAACCGACTCGTCAACGTAGTCAATCAAAGAGAAGTTCGTGACGTCAGCGGACATTTGGTATATGCAATATTCAAAATATATACTAAATTAAAAATGGATCAATTACTCAAAAGTGCCACTATTTGTGAATTGTGTATTTTATTTGGTTTTACTTGACAATAAATCTTATTTTTCTAAAGAAACTTTTTACGAGAAAGACTTTTTGCAGGCATCCTTAGGGAGTGGTCAATAGATGGCGATAGTGTAGCAAAACGTCGTCTGGGAAAACTAGTCATTCTCAAAATAGCTTCTTTAAAAAAACACTTTAATATGTTTTATATTAAATATTTACCAACTATAAAATATACATTTCACAAACAGTGGTACTTTTGAGTGATTACTCCATTTTTAAATTGGTATATATTTTGAATATATACCAAATGTATGCTGACGTCACAAAATTCTCTTTGGTTGATCATTTTGACGATGTCGGTTCCCAGTCGCTTAGTACCTCCTCCACCAACCCCTCCCCCGTCGAAACATATCATGCTATTTTTTGCTTTCCCAGCATTTAAAGAACCTAATTACTGTGCAAAGAGAGGAGAGCCGCAGGAATGCATAATTGTTCCGTAACTGACATACAAACCACGCTATTTAATATGGGTTATTACTTTCAGTGTAGCTGAAATGATGAGCCATTAGAATTTTAACGAGGGTTTACTACCCCACCGCTAGTTAGCGGGGGGTAGGGAGGGTAGCTTGCTAAACCCCCCCCTCACACACACCTGTGCTTTAGCTCACTTTGCTCTAAGCTCGGATGGTAGTAGGACGTGTCCACTTTCACCCTCGCCTTCTTTTACAGCCATTGTTAATGCTTTTTGCTTTTCCTTTGACAGGTGTGCGTGAAGTTGGCCTCTGCTATGCGGAAGTGTCCTGGATTACCCGACCGCCCATGTGGCACATATACGTCGGCAGTCGATACGGACCCTCACACCCTATGTCCTTATTGTAGGGGCCAGCGATGTGATAGAAATAAAGTGTGTGGTGAGTGTACGGAGTCGTCTACCTCCCAGTGAGAGAGGTTTTCTCGGCGCCGGAAGAAGAAGTCCAGGCGGGATATTTCTCCTTCGAAGGTTTCTTTGAAAGGAGAAAATCCCATGGGCTCTTCTTCTGTGGCCCAAACCTCCTCCGAAGCTCCACTCGATCGGTTTCTTCCGAGAAACTGTCGAGTGGTAGCGTAGGCCATAGTTCTGTTGCCCGATATCGGGGTTTGGGAGAGGGAGTTGCCTCCCATAGCGAGGCAGCTCCTCCTCCTCGCCCGGGGGAGGATTTAAATATTCCTGTAACTAATGATGATTTGTTTCAGCTCTGGGCTTCCTTGGGGCTTGAGGGTTCGCCCTCCAAGGAAGCCTTGTTTGACATGATCAGGTTGGGGCCGCTGTCAAACAATCGCCGACTTTAGCAGAGGCTTCCGATGAGTTATCTCAAACCTCTGCTCGTGATGATCCTGCTGTAGCTGAAGGCTTAGCTCCTCCCTCTGCACATCCTTTGAGGGAGGAACTAAGTCCAACAGTCTCTCCTGCCAGTGATTCTCCCCCTCGGGGGAGTTCACTCACAGAGACTCCTCTTAGGAGGACTGCTGATAGTCAGCCCGCTGACCCCACAGCCCCCAGAGGGCATATAAGGCGTAAAGCCCGCCTTCCTCTTTGCCGTAGAGGCCTTCCTTCACCACACAAGGGTGTTAGGAGGCGCCTCTTTGGTTCATCGTCACCGCAGTCCGCTGTAGAGGAACCTCGCCGTCGTTCTCTGACTCTCCCAGCTACAACCCTGGACCTCTCTGCAGATCGTTCGCGATCTCCTTCGGTGGAAGGTCGTCCTTGCAAAGGGCACGCCGACCTTCCACCCGTCAGACCTGCTGACCTGCCGTCGTCGTTCCTGGCTGCTGACGCGCTGTGAGCGCCAACGCATCCTGTTGTAAAACACGCAACGGTCCCTTCGGGGCATCAAGGGCGTATGCACAAGTTAGTGCATACGTCCCTTACGCATCACGCCTCCCCTGCGCGCCAACGCTCACCTGCGCGCCAGCGCTCACCTGAGCACAAGCGCTCATTGGCAGAAGAAGCTTCTGTTAAAGCGCGCCAGCGCTCACCTGCGCGTCACCGCTCACCTCCGCGCCAGCGCTCTCCAGATGACCAGCACGCTACGGCGTGCCCTCATTCAGCTGTGCGCCATGCACGCCTTCATTCTCCTGCGCGCCAACGCTCGTCTACGCGCCAGCGCTCTCCTGCGCGCCAGCGCTCGCTTGCATGCCAACGATCTCCTGCGCGCCCACGATCTTCTGATCTGGGCGCAGTGGGGAAGTTAACTTCTTTCCCTGCTCGCCAGCACTCGCCAACACGCCAGCGATCGCCAACGCGCCATCGGTTCCCGCCTGTGCACCATCCCTCACCAGCGCACCCTCGCGCGCAGTTTCCGACGCATGTCCACGAGGTTGCGCACACGTGCCCTGCGCGCCCACACCCATCGCCACAGCCGGGTATGCGCTCTCATGCGCGCCCGCGCGCAAGAGATGTGTCTCCTGCACGCGCGTGCGTCCAATGGTATCGCCAGCACTGGCTCTTCAGCCGGACTCTGTGCGCCCGCGCGCTCGAGTGCTTATCCATCCTTCAGTGCGCTCTCTGCCTTCGCCAGCCCGTGCCCCTGCGTGCCATCGCTCGCCTGCGTGCGCCCTCGCCATCGCCCTTGCCATCGCCCTCGCACGCCGCGCCAACAGTCTCCAGCGCGCGACCCAGGGCATTTCCCATCGCGTGAGCGCCAGCACGCTCCCCAGCGCGATCCTCAACCCCCCACGCGCGAGACTGCAGGACAACGCGCGACCAGGTTATCATTGTCACGTTCCCCCCCCGCAAACGCAGAACAGCGCGCTCGCCAGCTGGGGGGGGGGGAGGAAGATTCCGGATAGGTCCATGGACTTTTCTTCTCCTTCATCTTTTCAGGCGAACCCCCCTTTGGTAAATCCTCCTAGGGATCGGTCGATGCCCTTCCCTCCAGAGGGAGTTTCTGACAGCGCAGCTGTCAGTCAGCAGCCTTGGTTTGGGTGGTCCATGGTCAGAGCGGTCATGCAGGCTTTTAAGCCTGTTCTCTCTGAGCTGGGCCACAAATCATTTGCAGCTTCTACTCCCCTGAAGAGGAAGAGAGGAGTGTCAAACGTGGTAACTTCGAGGGCTAAGCTGACTCCTCGTAAGTCCTTGAGGAAGGCCTCCTCGCCCCCCCCAGACTTTCATTCCCTCCCCTTCGGACGAAGATTTTCCGTCCTCAGGGGAGTCACGCGACGTGAGGCCTTCCCCCATCGCACCAATGAGGGAAACCCCACCTCGCTCTGGAAAGTCTTCTCGTGTAGGGGTGGAGAAGAGCCTCCCACCATTGTTGTTGGAGTCCTGCATCCCTCCCAGGAGGGAGTCGAAGGACTCCAAGACTTTGCCGAAGTCATCTTCAAGGCTTAGACCGGAGCCAGCCAAGCACTCAGAAAATGTCCACGAGTCCCCCCCAAGAAGAGCTTTTGGGGACAGGAGACTTTGCTGCTAGCCCTTCAGGAGGGGAGCTGCAGGAGTCAGAACATGCATTCTGGCAGGTTCTGACCCTTATGAGGAATCTCAATGGGTTTGCGGATCGAGTTTCTAGCCCACCAAGTCTCGAACGTGTGGGCTAGTACCATCTTGAAACGTTGAGATGCGGTGTCTGAGAGATTCCATCAAAGGGTCCCCAATTCCGAGATCAGCAGGCTCAGACATTCTTCCATTATGGGGAAGAACTTGTTCGAGCCTAAGGACGTGGAGCAGGCGGCAGAGAGGTGGAGGAAGTCCAACCAGGACTCTCTCCAACATAGGGCTCTAACATCGAAGCCCTATAAACCTCCAGCACCTCAGCAACCACGTCCTACCAAGACCACGAAACCGGCAGCTGCAGCGAAGACGACGGCGACAGGAAAGTAAAGGCAAAAAGTCCTCCAGGGGAGGAAAGAATCCTAGAGGGAGCGGCCGAGGCCACAAACGCTAGGATTGGCAGTCCCCCTGCATGTCCACCAGTGGGGGGATGCCTACAAAGTTGCGCAAACAGGCGGCAGCAACTCGGGGCCGATTCCTGGACAATTTCCGTAATCAGTCAAGGATATTGCGTACCGTTCACAACATCTCTACCTCCCCTGACAGCGGGTCCAGTGTCGTTGAGCTCCCTTGCCATGGGATCAGCAAGGGGGCAAGGCCTTCCGGCAGAAGTCCAGACCATGTTGAAGAAGGACGCTCTCCAAGAGGTCGTCGACGGGTCCCCAGGCTTCTTCAGTCGACTCTTTCTTGTAAAGAAGGCATCTGGAGGCTGGAGACCAGTCATCGACCTCTCAGCTCTGAACAGGTTTGTCAAGCAAACTCCGTTCAGCATGGAGACCGCAGACACGGTCAGACTTGCAGTGAGACCGCAAGACTTCATGTGTACACTGGACCTGAAGGACGCGTACTTCCAGATCCCAGTCCATCCGTTTTCAAGGAAGTACTTAAGATTCAGCCTAGACAACAAGGTGTACCAGTTCAAGGTGCTGTGTTTCGGTCTCTCCACAGCACCACAGGTTTTCACCAGAGTGTTCACCCTAATATCATCGTGGGTACACAGGATCGGCATCCGTCTCCTCTGTTATCTGGATGACTGGCTGATCCTAGCAGACTCGGAGTCAGCCCTTCTTCGACACCAAGACAAACTTCTGGGACTTTGCCAAGATCTGGGGATCATGGTAAATCTCGAGAAGTCCTCTATGCTTCCCACTCAAAGACTGGTATATCTAGGCATGATCATAGACACCAATCTCCACAAAGCCTTCCCATCAGACGACAGGATATCAAGGCTGTGGAGGGTCGCAAGTCCTTTCCTCAGACGAGAAGAACTTCCAGCCCAATCGTGATTACGTCTCCTCGGTCACCTCTCATCCTTGGCTCGTCTAGTTCCCAACGGTCGCCTCAGGATGAGATCCCTCTAATGGCGACTCAAGTCTCGGTGGAATCAGGGTTACGATTCCCTGGACGTCATGATCCCTATGGGATCTGCGGAACAGACGGACCTTCAGTGGTGGGTGACAAACGAGACCCTACGAAGAGGAGTGGATCTTCTCGTCCTCCCCCCGGATTTGATGCTGTTTTCGGACGCCTCAAAGAAAGGGTGGGGGGGCCCACATTCTGCAACACAGGATCTCAGGCCTGTGGTCAGAATCAGAAAAGTGCCTCCATATAAATCTGCTAGAAATGAAGGCCATATTCCTGGCCCTTCAACAGTTCCAACAATACCTGGCGGGTCACTCTGTGGTGGTGATGAGCGACAACACCACAGTAGTGGCTTACATCAACAAGCAAGGAGGTACCTTTTCAAAGCAGCTATCCCATCTCACAGTAGAGATACTGAGATGGACCGAAGTCCACTCGATTCCACTATCGGCACGTTTCATTCCAGGCAAGAGGAATGTACTCGCCGACAGTCTGAGCAGAGCATCTCAGATAGTGAGTACTGAGTGGTCTTTGGATCATCTAGTAGCCAACAAAGTATTGACTTTGTGGGGTTCCCCGATCATGGATCTGTTCGCTACAGCACTGAACTTCAAGCTTCTGCTGTATTGCTCCCCAGTCCCGGATCCCAAGGCACTCTGGCAAGATGCCTTCCAACAACGGTGGGACAACATCGATGTATACGCCTTTCCCCCGTTCTGTCTGATGAGGAGGGTGCTCAATAAGACCAGAATATCGGTCAATCTTTCGATGAGCCTTATAGCTCCGCTATGGCATCACGCGGAATGGTTTCCGGACCTTCTGCAACTCCTAACGGAACTTCCGAGAGAACTCCCTCCACGACGCAAGCTACTCAAACAACCACACGCCTACATCTTCCACAAAGCCGTAGCTTCGCTAGGACTTCACGCCTGGAGACTATCCAGCATCTCCTCGCTGAGAGAGGATTTTCGCAACAAGTTGCGGTCAGGATGTCTGGACACCTGCAAAGGTCATCCGCATCTGTCTACCAGGCAAAGTGGGGAGTCATCTGTGGTTGGTGTCATGGAAGGGGTATCTCTCCACTCGATGCTACTATTCCAGCAATAGCGGAGTTCTTCGTGTATCTGCGGGAAGAAATGAGCCTTTCAATCTCGACGGTGAAAGGCTATCGCTCAGCCTTAAGTCTAGCCTTCAGGCTCAGAGGAGTGGATATCTCTTCCTCGCTGGAACTTTCCCTACTCATACGAAGTTATGAACTTACCTGCCCTCAGTCGGAAGTGAGACCTCCCCCATGGAACGTGGTTTGAGTTCTCAGGTCTCTTAAGAGACCTCCCTATGAACCATTACACCAGGCTTCAGATCGCCGCCTAACTTGGAAAACAGTGTTCCTACTAGCTTTGGCCTCGGCCAAGCGAGTCAGTGAACTTCATGGTCTCTCTTATGACATCTCCCATTCAAGGGGATAGGGGTAGGTAACGTTCAGATTCGTCCCTGAGTTTATTACTAAGACTCAGAATCCGGGAGCGCCGGATCCTTGGTTCGACTCCTTCCAGATTTCGAGTCTTCGTTCTGTAACAGATGACCCAGACCATCTCCTACTGTGTCCAGTAAGGAGTTTGAGGCTATATCTCAAAACAACGGCTGCAGTTTGTCCTCAGGTGCAGGCATTGTTTATGAGCACTGGGAGGACTAAGAGGAGGGTTACCAAGAAAACCATCTCGGCATTGATTTGTAGGGTGATCCATCTGTCCCTGAATCTAGAACCTCCTCCGTCACATCGCCATAGAGTACATGACGTCAGGGGCGTAGCTACGTCCTTGACCTTCAAGAAAAACTTTTCAGTGAAGCAGGTGCTACAAGCTGGGGTGTGGAAGCGTCAGACGACCTTCACAGCCCACTACCTGCAAGACATGACCCACAGGAGGCTCGATACGTTTTTTATCGGCCCTGTGGTGGCTGCACAACAGCTGGTTTAAAACCTCAGGCTCCTTAATGGACAAGTAGTAGAAGGTTGAGGGCATTGTTACCCGGTCTTAGTCTGCATGAATGAAAAGGTATGTCTGGCCCTTATTCTTTTCTTCATCCTCCCCTCTCTTGGGGGGAAAGCAGCATCCTGGGTTCTCTGCACAGCTGACCTCGAACCACTGCAGTTAAACCATGTTCTTGTGTTCCTAGTATTAAGTTAATATTGTCACGTCCCCATACCCTGACGAGGTGGTATTGGGAGAGTCCTAGCCTAAAGTTTCCATCTAAAGGACTACAGGTCAACTTCCTAGGATGAGTCACACTTCATACCTTCACACACAGCTTATGTAGGCCGCAGCCCTTGCGTAGCAAGGTTCTAGCGAGGTGCAGGGACTCCTTATTGTTGAGTGCTGACACACTCAGATACTGAGTCCCCGGGCAAAGCCAAAAGCCAGTACTGGCTGGGACTTTCCACCCTTCCTAAAGGGTGAGTCACCCATATTAAATAGCGTGGTTTGTATGTCAGTTACGGAACAAATGACAAATTCGTAGGTAATTTGTATTTTTCCTAACTATACAAACCTTAGCTATTTAGTCAAACTCGCCCGCCACCCCTATCCCCCTTGAAGTCCTACCTGTAAGTAAAGTGAGCTCAAGCACAGGTGTGTGTGTGAGGGGCGGGGTAGCAAGCTACCCTCCCTACCCCAAGCTACCCTCCCTACCCCCGCTAACTAGCGGTGGGGTAGTAAACCCTTGTTAAAATTCTAATGGCTCGTCATTTCAGCTACGCCGAAAGTAATAACCCATATTAAATAGCTAAGGTTTGTATAGTTAGGAAATATACAAATTACCTACAAATTTGTCCGTTTTGGAGTAAATGGAGAGCGTGCTATTGTAAACAAATACCGAATCAACTGTGACTCCACCTATTACAATTTACCAAAAGTACAACTTGAGAAATTACAAAACATAATAAGCAGAGGAGAAAGATTGATAAATGGTATCCCTCCTTGAAATAGGATCATCCCTATACTAATTTATGTACACTGGCTGCCAATAGAAGCGAGAATTGAATTTAATATATGTACAATAACCCACCAAGTTATTAGGACCGGTCGTCCAAAATACTTAAGAGAATTATTACATATTGCGCAGCCAACAAATCTTGTTGACACGAGAACAGTTACAGATGGTTTCAAACTATTGGAACCTAGATAGATGTCTACTGTAGGCTCCAGAGCCTTTAGATATGCGGCCCCTAGACTATACAATAAGCTCCCACGAGACATCCTAATGATTGAAGACATTAAGGCTTTCAAGAGGAAACTTAAGACTTTCTTCTTCCATGAGTCGCTTTGACAGTGATGATTTAACAGTAAATGAGCAATACGCGATATGAAATGTTGAATACTCTGAACGAACAAGATAAAACGACAGTGGAGGTCCTGTAGAGTAGGGCTCCCCTGCTGTATGGGACCAGAAAATCCGCCGTCAAAGTATATCTCATATGCAAAGCGAACATACATGCGTACAATGCTTATATAAAATCATCTTTGATAATTAATGTGTGGCTGTGGCATCATTAGATAAAGTTATTGCATTTACCAAAGGTAAATGATAATAAAATGTAAATGTTGTTTAATGTGGTTTTGTCTGCAATTTTCCTTTGTTAAGAAACCCACAATCAAAAGGTTTATGTATTTAAAATGATATCCTGATAAGACTACTATACTATTTTACAATGGTGTTTTTTGTTTGTTTATCTGTATGCACTGTAGTTACACTTATAGAATATATATATATATATATATATATATATACAGTATATATATATATATATATATATATATATATATATATATATATATATATATGTGTGTGTGTGTGTGTGTGTGAGTGTATATATATGTATATGTATATATATGTATATATATATATATATATATATATATATATATGTGTGTGTGTGTGTGTGTGTGTGTAAATGTTTCAATTGTGTGTCTTGACCAATCTACATTACTGTTTTATTTTCTTTCCTTCATCATTATTCCCATTTATTCTTGTTATTATGTTGAATTTGCTGGACTTTCGCTCTTGTCAAAAAATGCAAGTCAGATCACTGTTTAATGGTGATTTAATCTGCTGTATGCTTGGGGGGTAAATTGCTTACAACTGTTGTGTCCATACTCTAGAACTTCGACTGTAGATTACATTTAGAAAATGATTGTAAGTGATTAAGTATCCCATCATAGAAAGGATAACATAGGAAACGATATCGCATAGGCAAAGACTTCATTGCTCTCTGTTCTATTGTCGTTTTAATATCTTTTATTTGCTGGAACAACACTGGCTTCACTTTTGCCTTTTTGTCCGGTATGAAGGGCATCTTGCATTATGTTTACCATTATTTTTGCATGAGTGAAGTCATATGCACTTTTTATAATTTCAAGTTCGGTTTCTGATGAGGAATCTACTGTGTGCATGCATAAAGTGACGATGTTTAGAACTTTTCCACGTGATATTTGGCCTTAATACAATATGTAAAGCATGAACAAGATTATTTCATGTCTTTGTGGAGGTGAACATTATGCAAGTATTTTTTCAACAATAAGCCTGTAGCAGATGGCTCTCAATAAAAGGAAAGACAATTGATGAATTGATGTACAGAAAACTTCCATAACGCTAGTCGCTTCACAGACCTATCCAGTAGGATTAATACAGTCAGCACTCGCTCTTCACGGAGAGAGAGAGAGAGAGAGAGAGAGAGAGAGAGAGAGAGAGAAGCTCTGGTATAATTAGTAAGATTATTAATCATTAGGAATAAGAAAATGATCGAATTCATGGTATGGTCACACGGAAGCATAATAAAGAAATAATGACGTTTAATAGGAAAAACTAAATATACAGTAACGTGTATGATTTAATGTGTATTTTCTTGACCCGAAGAATTTAACAGAAGCCTATTTATTTCTTTTACTGTCAATATTAACAATTTTCTTTTCTTCCCTTTGTTCATAATCGTATTTTCAGATACTATGTTGTTTTGTTTTGAGCAGTAGTTGTTGTTAAGGACATTAGTTATTTTCCATATAATGTTTGTTTTCAATTTTATTTCTGAATTAATGCCAGCATCAGATGCATCCATTCAGAATAGTGCGACACGTCAGTTAATTTGTTATGTCAAGACTCTCCACGACGCTATGACTAGCAATTTCGTGAAAAGGAGGATTATGGATCTAAAACAGTAAGATTTTCGGTGATAGCAGAAAATTGGAAAAATATAGCGTATACTAGCAGTAGCAGTAGCACTATGCAGGCAAACGCTACCAGACCTTTCTCAACCCCACAGTCACTGACCTGGCCTTCATTTGAGACGGCCTTGGGACAACCCACCTACATTCGCTCACATTCATCCCTTCTTGTTATCCTGACGTCAGATCTGTTAATCAGATTTGACTTCTACCGCAGTGGTGCTATCCCCGAAGGGTTTTCAATGTCTTGGGATTCAAATGCACCGTATCACAAATCAGAACGGTATATACACACACACACACACACACACACACACACACATATATATATATATATATATATATATATATATATATATATATATATATATATATATATATATATGTATATACATATATACTTATATATAAATATAAATATAAATATATATACATTTACACATTTAGACGTGTTTTGATATTCAAATAAGCCATACTATTTAATACCTGAAATATGGATTCTCTTACCAGCCTCCGGATCAGAGTATCAAGGCGAAACCACTCAAGGGTCAGAAGCTACTGTCTTTGAGTGGTTTCGACTTGGAACTGATCCCCAGGTCGGTAGGAGTATCCAAACATTAACTCAAGGTTGAGCCAGAGTCAATATATTCAGTATGTATTGACTCAGTGTTGAGCCAGAGTCAATATATTCAGTATGTATTGACTCAGTGTTGAGCCAGAGTCAATATATTCAGTATGTATTGACTCAGTGTTGAGCCAGAGTCAATATATTCAGTATGTATTGACTAAGGGTTGAGCCAGAGTCAATATTAACAGTATGTATTGACTCAAGGTTGAGCCAGAGTCAATATATTCAGTATGTATTAACTCAAGGTTCAGCCAGAGTCAATATATTCAGTAAGTATTGACTCAGGGTTGAACCAGAGTCAATATATTCAGTATGTATTGAGTAAGGATTGAGCCAGAGTCAATATATATATATATATATATATATATATATATATATATATATATATATATATATATATATTATATTGACTTAGGGCTGAGCCAGACTCAAAATATTCAGTATGTATTGAATAAGGGTTGAGCCAGAGTCAGTATATTCAGTATGTATTGACTCAGGGTTGAACCATAGTCAATATATTCAGTATGTATTGACTAAGGGTTGAGCCAGAGTCAATATATACAGTATGTATTGACTCAGGGTTGACCCAGAGTCAATATATACAATATGTATTGACTGAGTTGAGCCAGAGTTAATATATTCAGTATTTATTGACTCAGTGTTGAGCCAGAGTCAATATATTCAGTATGTATTAACTCAAGGTTGAGCCAGAGTGAATATATTCAGTATGTATTGACTCAGGGTTGAGCCAGTGTTAATATATATAGTATGTATTAACTCAGGGTTGACCCAGAGTTAATATTTACAGTATGTATTGACTGAGTTGAGCCAGAGTCAATATATTCAGTATGTATTGACTAAAGGTTGAGCCAGAGTCAATATATTCAGTATGTATTGACTCAGGGTTGAACCAGAGTCAGTATATTCAGTATGTATTAACTCAAGGTTGAGCCAGAGTCAATATATTCAGTATTTATTGACTCAGGGTTGAACCAGAGTCAATATATTCAGTATGTATTGAGTAAGGGTTGAGCCAGAGTCAATATATTCAGTATGTATTGACTTAGGGTTGAGCCAGAGTCAATATATACAGTATGTATTGACTCAG
Organism: Palaemon carinicauda; assembly: GCF_036898095.1. NCBI lineage: Eukaryota > Metazoa > Arthropoda > Malacostraca > Decapoda > Palaemonidae > Palaemon > Palaemon carinicauda. The sequence goes on along the minus strand of NC_090730.1, from coordinate 85,764,355 downwards.
GGTTGACCCAGAGTCAATATATTCAGTATGTATTAACTCAAGGTAGAGCCAGAATCAATATATTCAGTATGTATTGACTCAGTGTTGAGCCAGAGTCAATATATTTAGTATTTTTGACTCAGGGTTGAGCCAGAGTCAATATATTCAGCATGTATTGACTCAGTGTTGAGCTAGAGTCAATATATTCAGTATGTATTGACTAAGGGTTGAGCCAGAGTCAATATATTCACTATGTATTGACTCAGTGTTGAGCCAGAGTCAAAATATTCAGTATGTATTGACTCAGGGTTGAACCAGAATCAATATATTCAGTATGTATTGAGTAAGGGTTGAGCCAGAGTCAATATATTCAGTGTGTATTGACTCAGGGTTGACCCATAGTCAATATATTCAGTATGTATTAACTCAAGGTAGAGCCAGAGTCAATATATTCAGTATGTATTGGCTCAATAGTGAGCCAGAGTCAATATATTCAGTGTGCATTGACTAATGGTTGAGCCAGAGTCAATATATTCAGTATGTATTAACTCAAGGTTGAGCCAGAGTCAATATATTCAGTATGTATCAACTCAGGGTTGAGTCAGAGTCAATATATTCAGTATGTATTGACTCAGTGTTGAGCCAGAGTCAATATATACAGTATGTATTGACTCAGTGTTGAGCCAGAGTGAATATATTTAGTATGTATTGACTAAGGGTTGAGCCAGAGTCAATATATTCAGTATGTATTGACTCTGTGTTGAGTCAGAGTCAATATATTCAGTATGTATTGACTAAGGGTTGAGCCAGAGTCAATATATTCAGTATGTATTGACTCAGGGTTGAACTAGAATCAATATATTCAGTATGTATTGAGTAAGGATTAAAGGTTAAAGGTTAAAGGTGTCTGGTTTCAGTTCCAGTTCCATCAGAATAGATGCTCACCAGAACGTCAGCCGGGCAAACCCAACCCCCGACTGTGGTGCCCTACCACAGCAGTAACCTCCCCAGTAAACAGCTTAAACTCACGGCCCTGGGCGGGGATCGATCTCTTGCCACGCGAATGCGAGGCAAACACGTTACCACTGTACTAGCCAGGAGGCTAAGCCAGAGTCAATATATTCAGTTTGTATTGACTAAGGGTTGAGCCAGAGTCAATATATACAGTATGTATTGACGCATGGGTGACCCATAGTCAATATATTCAGTATGTATTAACTTAAGGTAGAGCCAGAGTCAATATATTCAGTATGTATTGGCTCAGTGTTGAGCCAGAGTCAATATATTCAGTGTGCATTGACTAAGGGTTGAGCCAGAGTCAATATATTCAGTATGTATTAACTCCAGGTTGAGCCAGAGTCCACTGTCAGGGAGTAGACCACTCCTTACATTCAATATATACATTATCACTATCACACCGCTGGCCCCTACAATGAGGACATAAGGTGTGGGGATCGGTGTTGACCGCCGACATAAAGGTCCCACAAGGGCAGCCGGGAAGTCCAGGGCAAGTACGCATTGTCAGTAGAGGCAGCTTGCAGCTTCTCCTGCTCCTTCTCCTCCACTGTAAGCTGCTTGTGCAGTTTTATAATTTTTTTTTTTTTTTTTTTTTGAGCTTGCAGTTTCTCATGCTCCTTCTCCTCCACTCTAAGCTGCTTCTGCCGCTTCATTTTTTTTTCTTTTTTCAGCTTGCAGCTTCTCCTGCTCCTTCACCTCCACTCTAAGCTGCTTCTGCAGTTTTATTCTTTTTTTTTTTTTTTTTTTTTTTTTTTTTTTTTGCAGCTTCCAGCTCCTCCTACTCCTTCTCCACTCTAAGCTGCTTGTGCAGTTTTTATTCTTTTTTTTTTTTTTTTTTTTTTTTGCAGCTTGCAGCTCCTCCTGCTCCTTTTCCTCCACTCTAAGCTGCTTCTGCAGTTTTATTCTTTATTTATTTTTTTTTTTTTGCAGCTTGCAGCTCCTCCTGCTCCTTTTCTTCCACTCTAAGCTGCTTCTGCAGTTTTATTCCTTTTTTTTTATTTGCAGCTTGCACCTCCTCCTAATCCTTCTCCTCCACTCTAAGCTGCTTTTGCAGTTTTATTCTTTATTTTTTTTTTTTGCAGCTTGCAGCTCCTCCTGCTCCTTTTCCTCCACTCTAAGCTGCTTCTGCAGTTTTATTTTTTTTTATTTTTTTTTTATTTTTTTTTTGAGCTTGCAGTTTCTCATGCTCCTTCTCCTCCACTCTAAGCTGTTTCTGCAGCTTCATTTTTTTATTTATTTATTTTTTTTTTTGCAACTTGCAGCTTCTCCTGCTCCTTCTCCTCCACTCTAAGCTGCTTCTGCAGTTTTATTTTATTTTATTTATTTTTTTTTTTTGCAGCTTTGCAGCTTCTCCTGCTCCTTCTCCTCCACTCTAAGCTGCTTCTGCAGTTTTATTTCATTTTATTTATTTATATTTTTTTTGCAGCTTTGCAGCTTCTGCTGCTCCTTCTCCTCCACTCTAAGCTGCTTCTGCAGTTTTATTTTATTTTATTTATATATTTTTTTTTGCAGTTTTGCAGCTTCTCCTGCTCCTTCTCCTCCACTCTAAGCTGCTTCTGCAGTTTTATTTTATTTTATTTATTTTTTTTTTTTTTGCAGCTTTGCAGCTTCTCCTGCTCCTTCTCCTCCACTCTAAGCTGCTTGTGCAGTTTTATTTTATCTTATTTATTTATTTTTTTTTGCAGCTTTGCAGCTTCTCCTGCTCCTTCTCCTCCACTCTAAGCTGCTACTGCAGTTTTATTTATTTGTTTTTTTTGCAGCTTGCAGCTTTTCCTGCTCCTTCTCCTCCACTCTAAGCTGCTTCTGCAGTTTTATTTTATTTTATTTATTTATTTATTTTTTTTGCAGTTTTGCAGCTTCTCCTGCTCCTTCTCCTCCACTCTAAGCTGCTTGTGCAGTTTTATTTTATTTTATTTATTTTTTTTTTTTTTTGCAGCTTTGCAGCTTCTCCTGCTCCTTCTCCTCCTTTCTAAGCTGCTTCTGCAGTTTTTTTTTTTTTTTTTTGCAGCTTGCAGCTTTTCCTGCTCCTTCTCCTCCAATCTAATCTTCTTCTGCAGTTTTATTTATTTATTTATCTTTTTTTTTTGCAGCTTGCAGCTTCTGCTCCTTCTCCTCAACTCTCTTTTTTGCATTTTTTTTTTGCAGCTTGCAGCTTCTCCTGCTCCTTCTCCTCCACTCTAAGCTGCTTCTGCAGTTTTCTTTTTTTTCTTTTTCTTTTTTTTTCTTTTTGCAGCTTGCAGCTCCTCCTACTCCTTCTCCTTCACTATAATCTGCTTTTGCAGTTTTATTATTATTATTATTATTATTATTATTATTATTATTATTATTATTCTTTTTTCTTTTTTTTCTTTTGCAGCTTGCAGCTTCTCCTGCTCCTTCTCCTCCACTCTAAGCTGCTTTTGCAGTTTTATTATTTTTTTTATTTTTTTTTTTATTTTTTTATTTTTTTTGCAGCTTGCAGCTTCTCTTGTTCCTTCTCCTCCACTCTAAGCTGCTTTTGCAGTTTTATTACTTTCTTTTTCTTTTTTTTTTCTTTTTTTTTTCCTTTGCAGCTTGCAGCTTCTCCTGCTCCTTCTCCTGCACTCTAAGCTGCTTTTGCAGTTTTATTATTTTTTTAAAATTTTCTTTTCTATTTTTTTTTTTTGCAGCTTGCAGCTTCTCCTGCTCCTTTTCCTCCACTCTAAGCTGCATTTTCATTTTTATTATTTTTTTTTCATTTTTTTTAATTTTTTTTTTATTTTTTTTGCAGCTTACAGCTTCTCTCACTCTTTCTCCTCAACTCTAAGCTGATTTTGCAGTGTTATTATTTTATTTTATTTTTTTTTTTTTGCAGCTTGCAGCTTCTCCTGCTCCTTCTCCTCCACTCTAAGCTGCATTTTCAGTTTTATTATTTTTTTTTCATTTTTTAAAATTTTTTTTTTTATTTTTTATTGCAGCTTACAGCTTCTCTCACTCTTTCTCCTCAACTCTAAGCTGATTTTGCATTGTTATTATTTTTTTTTATTTTTTTTTTATTTCTTTTTGCAGCTTGCAGCTTCTCCTGCTCCTTCTCCTCCACTTTCAGTTGCTTCTGCAGTTTTATTGTTTTATTTTTTTTTTTTTTTTGCAGCATGCAGCTTCTCCTACTCCTTTTCCTCCACTCGAAGCTGCTTTTGTAGTTTTAATATTTTTTTTTCTTTTTTATTTTTTTTCTTTTGCAGCTTGCAGCTTCTCCTGCTCCTTCTCCTCCACACTAAGCTGCTTTTGCAATCTTATTACTTTTTTTATTTTTTTTTTATTTTTTATTTTTTTTTTGCAGCTTGCAGCTTCTCTTGCTCCTTCTCCTCCACTCTAAGCTGCTTTTGCAGTTTTATTTTATTTTATTTTTTTTTCTTTTGCAGCTTGCAGCTTCTCCTGCTCCTTCTCCTCCACTCTTAGCTGCTTTTGCATTTTTGTTATTTAAAAAAAAAAAAAATTTTTATTTTTTTTTTTGCAGCTTGCAGCTTCTCTTGCTCCTTCTCCTCCACTCTAAGCTGCTCTTGCAGTGTTATTATCTTTTTTTTTTTTTTTTTTTTTGCAGCTTGCAGCTTCTCCTGCTCCTTCTCCTCCACTCTAAGCTGCTTTTGCAGTTTTCTTTTTTTTTCTTTTTTTTTCTTTTGCAGCTTGCAGCTGCTCCTGCTTCCTCCTCCTCCACTCTAAGCTGCTTTTTTTTTCAGCTTGCAGCTTCTGCTGCTCCTTTGCCTCCACTCCAAGCTGCTTTTGCAGTTTTATTATTATTTTTTTTTCTTTTCTTTAATTTTTTTTTCTTTTGCAGCTTGCAGCTTCTCCTGCTCCTTCTCCTCCACTCTAGGCTACTTTTGCAGTTTTATTATTTTTCTTTATTTTTTTTTCTATTTTTTATTTTTTTTTTTTTTGCAGCTTGCAGCTTCTCCTGCTCCTTCTCCTCCACTCTAAGCTGCTTTTGCAGTTTTCTTTTTTTTTCTTTATTTTTTTTCTTTTTTTTTCTTTTGCAGCTTGCAGCTGCTCTTGCTTCCTTCTCCTCCACTCTAAGTTGCTTTTTTTTTTCAGCTTGCAGCTTCTGCTGCTCCTTTGCCTCCACTCCAAACTGCTTTTGCAGTTTTATTATTATTTTTTTTTCTTTTCTTTATTTTTTTTTTTTTTTTTGCAGCTAGCAGCTTCTCCTGCTCCTTCTCCTCCACTCTACGCTGCTTTTGCAGTTTTATTGTTTTTTTTTTTCATTTTTTTTTGCAGCTTGCAGCTTCTCCTGGTCCTTCCGCTCCACTCTAAGCTGCTTTTGCAGTTTTATTTATTTTTTTTTATTTTTTTTTTTGCAGCTTGCAGCTTCTCATGTTCCTTCTCTTCCACTCTAAGCTGCTTTTGCAGTTTTATTATTTTCTTTTTATTTATTTTTTTTTGCAACTTGCAGCTTCTCCTGCTCCTTCTCCTGCACTCTAAGCTGCTTTTGCAGTTTTAATTTTTTTTTATTTATTTCTTTTTTGCAGCTTGCAGCTTCTCCTGCTCCTTCTCCTCCACTCTAAGCTGCTTTTGCAGTTTTATTAATTTTTCATTATTTTTTTTGCAGCTTGCAGCTTCTCCTGCTTCTTCTCCTCCACTCTAAGCTGCTTTTGAATTTTTTTTTTATTTTTTATTTTTGTTTTGCAGCTTGCAGCTTCTCCTGCTCCTTCTCCTCCAATCTAATCTTCTTCTGCAGTTTTATTTATTTATTTATTTTATTTTTGCAGCTTGCAGCTTCTCCTGCTCCTTCTCCTCAACTCTTTTTTGCATTTTTTTTTGCAGCTTGCAGCTTCTCCTGCTCCTTCTCCTCCACTCTAAGCTGCTTCAGCATTTTCTTTTTTTTTCTTTTTCTTTTTATTTCTTTTTGCAGCTTGCAGCTCCTCCTACTCCTTCTCCTTCACTCTAAGCTGCTTTTGCAGTTTTATTATTATTATTATTATTATTATTATTATTATTATTATTATTATTATTCTTTTTTCTTTTTTTTTCTTTTGCAGCTTGCAGCTTCTCCTGCTCCTTCTCCTCCACTGTAAGCTGCTTTTGAAGTTTTATTATTTCTTTTATTTTTTTTTCAATTTTTTTTCCTTTGCAGCTTGCAGCTTCTCATGCTCCTTCTCCTCCACTCTAAGCTGCTTTTGCAGTTTTATTATTTTTTTTTTCATTTTTTTTTATCTTTTTTAAATTTTTTTTTGCAGCTTACAGCTTCTCTCACTCTTTCTCCTCAACTCTAAGCTGATTTTGCAGTGTTATTATTTTTATTTTTATTTTATTTTATTTCTTTTTGCAGCTTGCAGCTTCTCTTGCTCCTTCTCCTCCACTCTAAGCTGCTTCTGCAGTTTTATTATTTTTATTAATTTCTTTTTTCTTTTTTTTTCTTTTGCAGCTTGCAGCTTCTCCTGCTCCTTCTCCTCCACTCTCAGTTGCTTCTGCAGTTTTATTGCTTTTTTTTTTTTTTTTTTTTGCAGCTTGCAGCTTATCCTACTCCTTTTCCTCCACTCTAAGCTGCTTTTGTAGTTTTAATATTTTATTTTATTTTTTATTTTTTTTCTTTTGCAGCTTGCAGCTTCTCCTGCTCCTTCTCCTCCACTCTTGGCTGCTTTTCCAGTTTTGTTATTTAAAAAAAAAAAATTAATTTTTTTTTGCAGCTTGCAGCTTCTCCTGCTCCTTCTCCTCCGCTCTAAGCTGCTTTTGCAGTGCTATTATCTTTTTCTTTTTTTTTTTTTTTGCAGCTTGCAGCTTCTCCTGCTCCTTCTCCTCCACTCTAAGCATCTTTTGCAGTTTTATTTTTTTCTTTCTTTTTTTCTTTTTTTTTCTTTTGCAGCTTGCAGCTGCTCCTGCTTCCTCCTCCTCCACTCTAAGCTGCTTTTTTTTTTTTTTAGCTTGCAGCTTCTGCTGCTCCTTTGCCTCCACTCCAAGCTGCTTTTGCCGTTTTATTGTTATTTTTTTTTCTTTTCTTTAATTTTTTTTCTTTTGCAGCTTGCAGCTTCTCCTGCTCCTTCTCCTCCATTCTAAGCTGCTTTTGCAGTTTTATTATTTTTCTTTATTTTTTTTTCTATTTTTTATTTTTTTTTTTTTTTTGCAGCTTGCAGCTTCTCCTGCTCCTTCTCCTCCACTCTAAGCTGCTTTTGCAGTTTTATTTTTTTTTCTTTGTTTTTTTTCCTTTTTTTTTCTTTTGCAGCTTGCAGCTGCTCCTGCTTCCTTCTCCTCCACTCTAAGCTGCTTTTTTCTTTTCAGCTTGCAGCTTCTGCTGCTCCTTTGCCTCCACTCTAAGCTGCTTTTGCAGTTTTATTATTATTTATTTTTCTTTTCTTTAATTTTTTTTTTTTGCAGCTTGCAGCTTCTCCTGCTCCTTCTCTTCCACTCTAAGCTGCTTTTGCAGTTTTATTGTTTTTTTTTTCATTTTTTTTTGCAGCTTGCAGCTTCTCCTGCTCCTTCCCCTGCACTCTAAGCTGCTTTTGCAGTTTTATTTATTTTTTTTTATTTTTTTTTTTTGTAGCTTGCAGCTTCTCATGTTCCTTCTCTTCCACTCTAAGCTGCTTTTGCAGTTTTATTATTTTCTTTTTATTTATTTATTTTTTTGCAACTTGCAGCTTCTCCTGCTCCTTCTCCTCCACTCTAAGCTGCTTTTGCAGTTTTAATTTTTTTTTATTTATTTCTTTTTTGCAGCTTGCAGCTTCTCCTGCTCCTTCTCCTCCACTCTAAGCTGCTTTTGCAGTTTTATTATTTTTTCATTATTTTTTTTGCAGCTTGCAGCTTCTCCTGCTCCTTCTCCTCCACTCTAAGCTGCTTTTGATTTTTTTTTTTCATTTTTTATTTTTTTTTGCAGCTTGCAGCTTTTCCTGCTCCTTCTCCTCCACTCTAAGCTGCTTTTGCAGTTTTATTATTTTTTTTTTTTCTGCAGCTTCCAGCTTCTGCTCCTTCTCCTCCACTCTAAGCTGCTTTTGCAGTTTTATTATTTTTTATATTATTTTATTTTATTTCATTTTTTTTTTGCAGCTTGCAGCTTCTCCTGCTCCTTCTCCTCCACTCTAAGCTGCTTTTGCCGTTTTATTATTTTTTTTTAATTTTTTTTTGCTTTTTTTTTTTTGCAGCTTGCAACTTCTCCTGCTCTTTCTCCTCCACTGTAAGCTGCTTTTGCATTTTTATTTTTTTTTTTATTTTTAATTTTTTTTTCGCAGCTTGCAGCTTCTCCTGCTCCTTCTCCTCCACTCTTTTGCAGTTTTGTTATTCTTTATTTATTTATTTTTTTTTCTTGCAGCTTGCAGCTTCTCCTGCTCCTTCTCTTCCACTCTAAGCTGCTTTTGCAGTTTTATTATTTTCTTTTTATTTATTTTTTTTTTGCAACTTGCAGCTTCTCCTGCTCCTTCTCCTGCACTCTAAGCTGCTTTTGCAGTTTTAATTTTTTTTTATTTATTTCTTTTTTGCAGCTTGCAGCTTCTCCTGCTCCTTCTCCTCCACTCTAAGCTGCTTTTGCAGTTTTATTAATTTTTCATTATTTTTTTTTGCAGCTTGCAGCTTCTCCTGCTTCTTCTCCTCCACTCTAAGCTGCTTTTGAATTTTTTTTTTATTTTTTATTTTTGTTTTGCAGCTTGCAGCTTCTCCTGCTCCTTCTCCTCCAATCTAATCTTCTTCTGCAGTTTTATTTATTTATTTATTTTATTTTTGCAGCTTGCAGCTTTTCCTGCTCCTTCTCCTCAACTCTCCTTTTTGCATTTTTTTTGCAGCTTGCAGCTTCTCCTGCTCCTTCTCCTCCACTCTAAGCTGCTTCTGCATTTTCTTTTTTTTTTCTTTTTCTTTTTATTTCTTTTTGCAGCTTGCAGCTCCTCCTACTCCTTCTCCTTCACTCTAAGCTGCTTTTGCAGTTTTATTATTATTATTATTATTATTATTATTATTATTCTTTTTTCTTTTTTTTTTCTTTTGCAGCTTGCAGCTTCTCCTGCTCCTTCTCCTCCACTGTAAGCTGCTTTTGAAGTTTTATTATTTCTTTTATTTTTTTTTTTAAATTTTTTTTCCTTTGCAGCTTGCAGCTTCTCATGCTCCTTCTCCTCCACTCTAAGCTGCTTTTGCAGTTTTATTATTTTTTTTTTTCATTTTTTTTTATCTTTTTTTAATTTTTTTTGCAGCTTACAGCTTCTCTCACTCTTTCTCCTCAACTCTAAGCTGATTTTGCAGTGTTATTATTTTTATTTTTATTTTATTTTATTTCTTTTTGCAGCTTGCAGCTTCTCTTGCTCCTTCTCCTCCACTCTAAGCTGCTTCTGCAGTTTTATTATTTTTATTAATTTCTTTTTTCTTTTTTTTTCTTTTGCAGCTTGCAGCTTCTCCTGCTCCTTCTCCTCCACTTTCAGTTGCTTCTGCAGTTTTATTGTTTTTTTTTTTTTTTTTTTTTTTTTGCAGCTTGCAGCTTATCCTACTCCTTTTCCTCCACTCTAAGCTGCTTTTGTAGTTTTAATATTTTTTTTTATTTTTTCTTTTTTTTCTTTTGCAGCTTGCAGCTTCTCCTGCTCCTTCTCCTCCACTCTAAGCTGCTTTTGCAGTTTTATCTTATTTTCTTTTTTTTTCTTTTGCAGCTTGCAGCTTCTCCTGCTCCTTCTCCTCCACTCTTGGCTGTTTTTGCAGTTTTGTTATTTTAAAAAAAAAAAATTTATTTTTTTTTGCAGCTTGCAGCTTCTCCTGCTCCTTCTCCTCCACTCTAAGCTGCTTTTGCAGTGCTATTATCTTTTTCTTTTTTTTTTTTTTTGCAGCTTGCAGCTTCTCCTGCTCCTTCTCCTCCACTCTAAGCATCTTTTGCAGTTTTATTTTTTTCTTTCTTTTTTTCTTTTTTTTTCTTTTGCAGCTTGCAGCTGCTCCTGCTTCCTCCTCCTCCACTCTAAGCTGCTTTTTTTTTTTTTTAGCTTGCAGCTTCTGCTGCTCCTTTGCCTCCACTCAAAGCTGCTTTTGCCGTTTTATTGTTATTTTTTTTTCTTTTCTTTAATTTTTTTTTTTGCAGCTTGCAGCTTCTCCTGCGCCTTCTCCTCCACTCTAAGCTGCTTTTGCAGTTTTATTGTTTTTTTTTTTTCATTTTTTTTGCAGCTTTCAGCTTCTCCTGCTCCTTCCCCTGCACTCTAAGCTGCTTTTGCAGTTTTATTTATTTTTTTTTTATTTTTTTTTTGCAGCTTGCAGCTTCTCATGTTCCTTCTCTTCCACTCTAAGCTGCTTTTGCAGTTTTATTATTTTCTTTTTATTTATTTATTTTTTTGCAACTTGCAGCTTCTCCTGCTCCTTCTCCTCCACTCTAAGCTGCTTTTGCAGTTTTAATTTTTTTTTATTTATTTCTTTTTTGCAGCTTGCAGCTTCTCCTGCTCCTTCTCCTCCACTCTAAGCTGCTTTTGCAGTTTTATTATTTTTTCATTATTTTTTTTGCAGCTTGCAGCTTCTCCTGCTCCTTCTCCTCCACTCTAAGCTGCTTTTGATTTTTTTTTTTAATTTTTTATTTTTTTTTGCAGCTTGCAGCTTCTCCTGCTCCTTCTCCTCCACTCTAAGCTGCTTTTGATTTTTTTTTTTAATTTTTTATTTTTTTTTTGCAGCTTGCAGCTTTTCCTGCTCTTTCTCCTCCACTCTAAGCTGCTTTTGCAGTTTTATTATTTTTTATATTATTTTATTTTATTTCATTTTTTTTTTGCAGCTTGCAGCTTCTCCTGCTCCTTCTCCTCCACTCTAAGCTGCTTTTGCCGTTTTATTATTTTTTTTTATTTTTTATTTTCTTTTTTTTTTTTGCAGCTTGCAACTTCTCCTGCTCTTTCTCCTCCACTGTAAGCTGCTTTTGCATTTTTACTTTTTTTTTATTTTTAATTTTTTTTTCGCAGCTTGCAGCTTCTCCTGCTCCTTCTCCTCCACTCTAAACTGCTTTTGCAGTTTTACTATTTTTTCTTTCTTTTTCTTTTTTTTTTTGCAGCTTGCAGCTTCTCCTGCTCCTTCTCCTCCACTCTAAGATGCTTTTGCAGTTTTATTATTTTTCTTTCTTTTTTTTTTTTTTTTTTTTTTTGCAGCTTGCAGCTTCTCCTGCTCCTTCTCCTCCACTCTAAGATGCTTTTGCAGTTTTATTTTTTTATTTTTATTTTTTTTTTTTGCAGCTTGCAGCCTTCCCTGCTCCTTTTCCTCCACTCTAAGCTGCTTTTGCAGTTTTATTATATTTTTTTTCTTGCAGCTTGCAACATCTCCTGCTCCTTCTCTTCCACTCTAAGCTGCTTTTGCAGTTTTATTATTTTTTTTTATTTTTTTTTTTGCAGCTTGCAGCTTCTCCTGCTCCTTCTCCTCCACTGTAAGCTGCTTTTGAAGTTTTATTATTTTTTTATTATTTTTTTTTTTTTGCAGCTTGCAGCTTCTCCTGCTCCTTTTCCTCCACTCTAAGCTGCTTTTGCAGTTTTATTATTTTTTTATTATTTTTTTTATTATTTTTTTTTTTGCAGCTTGCAGCTTTTCCTGCTCCTTCTCCTCCACTCTAAGCTGCTTTTGCAGTTTTATTATTTTTTTTTTCTGCAGCTTCCAGCTTCTCCTGCTCCTTCTCCTCCACTCTAAGCTGCTTTTGCAGTTTTATTATTTTTTATATTATTTTATTTTATTTCATTTTTTTTTTGCAGCTTGCAGCTTCTCCTGCTCCTTCTCCTCCACTCTAAGCTGCTTTTGCCGTTTTATTATTTTTTTTATTTTTTATTTTCTTTTTTTTTTGCAGCTTGCAACTTCTCCTGCTCTTTCTCCTCCACTGTAAGCTGCTTTTGCATTTTTATTTTTTTTTTATTTTTAATTTTTTTTTTGCAGCTTGCAGCTTCTTCTGCTCCTTCTCCTCCACTCTTTTGCAGTTTTGTTATTCTTTATTTATTTATTTTTTTTTCTTGCAGCTTGCAGCTTCTCCTGCTCCTTCTCCTCCACTCTAAGCTGCTTTTGCAGTTTTACTATTTTTTCTTTCTTTTTCTTTTTTTTTTTGCAGCTTGCAGCTTCTCCTGCTCCGTCTCCTCCACTCTAGGCTGCCTTTGCAGTTTTTTTTTTCTTTTCTTTTTCAGCTTGCAGTTTCTCCTGCTCCTTCTCCTCCACTCTACGCTGCTTTTGCAGTTTTATTATTTTTTTTTTTTATTTATTTTATTTTTTTTTTTTGCAGCTTGCAGCTGCTCCTGCTCCTTCTCCTCCACTCTAAGCTGCTTTTGCAGTTTTATTATTTTTTTTATTTATTTATTTTTTTTTTGGCAGCTTGCAGCTTCTCTTGCTCCTTCTCCTCCACTCTAAGCTGCTTTTTCAGTTTTATTACTTTTTCTTATTCTTTTTGGCAGCTTGCAGCTTCTCCTGCTCCTTCTCCTCCACTCTAAGCTGCTTTTGCAGTTTTATTATGTTTTTTTAATTTTTTTTTCGCAGCTTGCAGCTTCTTCTGCTCCTTCTCCTCCACTCTAAGCTGCTTTTGCAGTTTTATTATTTTTTTATTATTTTTTTTTATTTTTTTTTGCAACTTGCAGCTTCTCCTGCTCCTTTTCCTCCAATCTAAGCTGCTTTTGCAGTTTTATTATTTTTTTATTATTTTTTTTTATTATTTTTTTTTGCAGCTTGCAGCTTCTCCTGCTCCTTCTCCTCCACTCTAAGCTGCTTTTGCTGTTTTATTATTTTTTTATTATTTTTTTTATTATTTTTTTTTGCAGCTTGCAGCTTCTCCTGCTCCTTCTCCTCCACTCTAAGCTGCTTTTGCAGTTTTATTATTTTTTAAAAATTTTTTTTTTTCTTTTTTTTGCAGCTTGCAGCTTCTCCTGCTCTTTTTCCTCCACTCTAAGCTGCTTTTGCAGTTTTATTATTTTTTTAAAATTTTTTTTTTCTTTTTTTTGCAGCTTGCAGCTTCTCCTGCTCTTTTTCCTCCACTCTAAGCTGCTTTTGCAGTTTTATTATTTTTTTAAAATTTTTTTTTCTTTTTTTTGCAGCTTGCAGCTTCTCCTGCTCTTTTTCCTCCACTCTAAGCTGCTTTTGCAGTTTTATTATTTTTTTTCTTTTTTTTTTCTTTTTTTTTTTTGCAGCTTGCAGCTTCTCCTGCTCCTTCTCCTCCACTCTAAGATGCTTTTGCAGTTTTATTATATTTTTTTTCTTGCAGCTTGCAACTTCTCCTGCTCCTTCTCTTCCACTCTAAGCTGCTTTTGCAGTTTTATTATTTTTTTTTATTTTTTTTTTGCAGCTTGCAGCTTCTCCTGCTCCTTCTCCTCCACTGTAAGCTGCTTTTGAAGTTTTATTATTTTTTTATTATTTTTTTTTGCAGCTTGCAGCTTCTCCTGCTCCTTTTCCTCCACTCTAAGCTGCTTTTGCAGTTTTATTATTTTTTTATTATTTTTTTTATTATTTTTTTTTTGCAGCTTGCAGCTTCTCCTGCTCCTTCTCCTCCACTCTAAGCTGCTTTTGCAGTTACATTATTATTATTTTTTTCTTTTGCAGCTTGCAGCTTCTCCTGCTCCTTCTCCTCCACTCTAAGCTGCTTTTGCTGTTTTATTATTTAAATTTTTTTTTAGCAGCTTGCAGCTTCTCCTGCTCTTTTTCCTCCACTCTAAGCTGCTTTTGCAGTTTTATTATTTTTTTAGAATTTTTTTTTCTTTTTTTTGCAGCTTGCAGCTTCTCCTGCTCTTTTTCCTCCACTCTAAGCTGCTTTTGCAGTTTTATTATTTTTTTTCTTTTTTTTTTCTTTTTTTTTTTTTTGCAGCTTGCAGCTTCTCCTGCTCCTTCTCCTCCACTCTAAGATGCTTTTGCAGTTTTATTATATTTTTTTTCTTGCAGCTTGCAACTTCTCCTGCTCCTTCTCTTCCACTCTAAGCTGCTTTTGCAGTTTTATTATTTTTTTTTATTTTTTTTTTGCAGCTTGCAGCTTCTCCTGCTCCTTCTCCTCCACTGTAAGCTGCTTTTGAAGTTTTATTATTTTTTTATTATTTTTTTTTGCAGCTTGCAGCTTCTCCTGCTCCTTTTCCTCCACTCTAAGCTGCTTTTGCAGTTTTATTATTTTTTTATTATTTTTTTTATTATTCTTTTTTTGCAGCTTGCAGCTTCTCCTGCTCCTTCTCCTCCACTCTAAGCTGCTTTTGCAGTTACATTATTATTATTTTTTTATTTTGCAGCTTGCAGCTTCTCCTGCTCCTTCTCCTCCACTCTAAGCTGCTTTTGCTGTTTTATTATTTAAATTTTTTTTTTTAGCAGCTTGCAGCTTCTCCTGCTCTTTTTCCTCCACTCTAAGCTGCTTTTACAGTTTTATTATATTTTTTATTTTTTTTTAATTTTTTTTTGCAGCTTGCAGCTTCTCCTGCTCTTTTTCCTCCACTCTAAGCTGCTTTTGCAGTTTTATTATTTTTTTTTCTTTTTTTTCTTTTTTTTTTTTTGCAGCTTGCAGCTTCTCCTGCTCCTTCTCCTCCACTCTGAGCTGCTTTTGCAGTTTTATTATTTTTTTCTATTTTTCTTTTTTGCAGCTTGCAGCTTCTCCTGCTCCTTCTCCTCTACTCTAAGCTGCTTTTGCTGTTTTATTATTTTAATTTTTTTTTTACCAGCTTGCAGCTTCTCCTGCTCCTTCTCCTCCACTCTAAGCTGCTTTTCCAGTTTTATCATTTTTTTTTATTTTTTTTTGCAGCTTGCAACTTCTCCTGCTCCTTCTCCTCCACTCTAAGCTGCATTTGCAGTTTTATTATTTTTTTTTAATTTTTTTTTTTTTGCAGCTTGCAGCTTCTCCTGCTCCTTTTCCTCCACTCTAAGCTGCTTTTGCAGTTTTATTATTTTTCTTTAATTTTTTTTTTTGCAGCTTGCAGCTTCTCCTGCTCCTTTTCCTCCACTCTAAGCTGCTTTTGCAGTTTTATTATTATTTTTTTTAAATTTTTTCTTTTTTTTCGCAGCTTGCAGCTTCTGCTCCTTCTCCACTCTAAGCTGCTTTTGCAGTTTTATTATTTTTTTTTATTTTTTTATTTAATTTTTTTTTTCGCAGCTGGCAGCTTCTCATACTCCTTCTCCTCCACTCTGAGCTGCTTTTGCAGTTCTATTATTTTTTTAAATTTTTTTTTAATTTTTCTTTTTATTTTCTTTTTTTTAATTTTTTTTGCAGCTTGCAGCTTCTCCTGCTCCTTCTCCTCCCCTCTAAGCTGCTTTTGCAGTTTTATTATTTTTTGTTTTATTTTATTTTTTTTTTTTGCAGCTTGCAGCTTCTCTTGCTCCTTCTCCTCCACTCTAAGCTGCTTTTGCAGTTTTATTATTTTTTGTTTTATTTTATTTTTTTTTTGCAGCTTGCAGCTTCTCTTGCTCCTTCTCCTCCACTCCAAGCTGCTTTTGCAGTTTTATTATTTTTTGTTTTATTTATTTTTATTTTTTTTGCAGCTTGCAGCTTCTCCTGCTCCTTCTCCTCCACTTTAAGCTGCTTTTCCAGTTTTATTATTATTCTTTTATTTTATTTTTTTTTTTTTTTGCAGCTTGTAGCTTCTCCTGCTCCTTGTCCTCCACTCTAAGCTGCTTTTGCAGTTTTATCATTTTTTTTTATTTTTTATTTATTTTTTTTTGCAGCTTGCAGCTTCTCCTGCTCATTCTCCTCCACTCTAAGCTGCTTTCGCCGTTTTTTTATTTTTTATTATTTTTTTTTTTTGCAGCTTGTAGCTTCTCCTGCTCATTCTCCTCCTCTCTAAGCTGCTTTTGCAGTTTTTTTATTTTTTATTATTTTTTTTTTTTGCAGCTTGTAGCTTCTCCTGCTCCTTCTCCTCCACTCTAAGCTGCTTTTGCAGTTTTATAATTTTTTTTTTATTTTTTATTTTTTTTTTTTTGCAGCTTGCAGCTTATCCTGCTCATTCTCCTCCACTCTAAGCTGCTTTCGCCGTTTTTTTATTTTTTTATTAATTTTTTTTTTTTTTTTTGCAGCTTGTAGCTTCTCCTGCTCCTTCTCCTCCACTCTAAGCTGCTTTTGCAGTTTTATCATTTT
>NC_090730.1:85740924-85743424 GCF_036898095.1 Palaemon carinicauda | reverse complement strand
TATTTTTTTAAAATTGTTTTTTCATGTTATTTTTTTTTTTGCAGCTTGCAGCTTCTCCTGCTCCTTCTCCCCCACTCTAAGCTGCATTTGCAGTTTTATTATTTTTTTTTACTTTTTTTTTTTTTGCAGCTTGCAGCTTTTCCTGCTCCTTCTCCTCCACTCTAAGCTGCTTTTACAATTTTATTATTTTTTTAAAATTGTTTTTTCATGTTATTTTTTTTTTTTTGCAGCTTGCAGCTTCTCCTGCTCCTTCTCTCCCACTCTAAGCTGCTTTTGCAGTTTTTTATTTTTTTTTATTTATTTTTTTTGTAGCTTGCAGCTTCTCCTGCTCCTTCTCCTCCACTCTAAGCTACTTTTGCAGTTTTATTATATTTTTTTTTCTTTTTTTTTTTTGCAGCTTGCAGCTTCTCCTGCTCCTTCTCCTCCACTCTAAGCTGCTTTTGCAGTTTTATTATTTTTTTTTTATTTTTTTTCTTATTTTTTTTTTTTGCAGCTTGCAGCTTCTCCTGCTCCTTCTCCTCCACTCTAAGCTGCTTTTACAGTTTTATTATTTTTTTTTATTTATTTTCTTATTTTTTTTTTTTTTGCAGCTTGTAGATTCTCCTGCTCCTTCTCCTCCACTCTAAGCTGCTTTAGCAGTTTTATTATTTTTTATTATTTTTTTTTTATTTTTTTTTTGCAGCTTGCAGCTTCTCCTGCTCCTTCTCCTCCAATCTAAGCTGCTTTTGCAGTTTTATTATTTATTTTTATTCATTTATTTATTTTTTTTTTTTGCAGCTTGCAGCTTCTCCTGCTCCTTCTCCTCCACTCTAAGCTGCTTTTACAGTTTCATTATTTTATTTTATTTTTTTTCTTATTTTTTTTTTTTTTGCAGCTTGTAGCTTCTCCTGCTCCTTCTCCTCCACTCTAAGCTGCTTTTACAGTTTTATTATTTTTTTTTTATTTATTTTCTTATTTTTTTTTTTTGCAGCTTGTAGCTTCTCCTGCTCCTTCTCCTCCACTCTAAGCTGCTTTTGCAGTTTTATTATTTTTTTTTATTTTTTTTTTATTTTTTTTTTTTGCAGCTTGCAGCTTCTCTTGCTCCTTCTCCTCCACTCTAAGCTGCTTTTGCAGTTTTATTATTTTTATTTATTTATTTATTTATTTTTTTTTTTGCAGCTTGCAGCTTCTCCTGCTCCTTCTCCTCCACTCTAAGCTGCTTTTGCAGTTTTATTATTTTTTTTTTATTTTTTTTTTGCAGCTTGCAGCTTTTCCTGCTCCTTCTCCTCCACTCTAAGCTGCTTTTGCAGTTTTATTATTTTTTTTTATTTTTTTTTGCAGCTTGCAGTTTCTCCTGCTCCTTCTCCACTCTAAGCTGCCTTTGCAGTTTTATTATTTTTTTTAATTTTTTTTTTTTGCAGCTTGCAGCTTTTCCTGCTCCTTCTCCTCCACTCTAAGCTGCTTTTGCAGTTTCATTTTTTTTTATTTTTTCTTTATTTATTTTTTTTTTTTGCACCTTGCAGCTTCTCCTGCTCCTTCTCCTCCACTCTAAGCTGCTTTTGCAGTTTTATTATTTTTTTTTACTTTTTTTTTTTTTTTTTTGCAACTTGCAGCTTCTCCTGCTCCTTCTCCTCCAATATAAGCTGCTTTTGCAGTTTTATTATTTTTTTTTATTTTTTTTTATTTTCTTTTTTTTGCAGCTTGCAGCTTCTCCTGCTCCTTCTCCTCCACTCTAAGCTGCTTTTGCAGTTTTATTATTTTTTTTTATTTTTTTTTTGCAGCTTGCAGCGTCTCCTGCTCCCTCTCCTCCACTCTAAGCTGCTTTTGAATTTTTTTTTTTTTTTATCTTTTTTTTTTATTTCACTTTTTTTTTTTTTTTTTTTTGCAGCTCGCAGCTTCTCCTGCTCCTTTTCCTCCACTCTAAGCTGCTTTTGCAGTTTTATTATTTTTTTATTATTTTTTTTGCAGCTTGTAGCGTCTCCTGCTCCCTCTCCTCCACTCTAAGCTGCTTTTGAATTTTTTATTTTTTTTTTTTATTTTTATATTTTTTTTTTTTGCAGCTTGCAGCTTCTCTTGCTCCTCCTCCTCCACTCTAAGCTGCATTTGCAATTTTATTATTTTTTTTATTTTTTTTTATTTTACTTTTTTTTTTTTTTTTTTTTGCAGCTTGCAGCTTCTCTTGCTCCTTCTCCTCCACTCTAAGCTGCTTTTGCAGTTTTAATTTTTTTTTATTATTTTTTTTTTTTTGCAGCTTGCAGCTTCTCCTGCTCCCTCTCCTCCCCTGTAAGCTGCTTTTGAAGTTTTATTATTTTTTATTTTTTTTTATTTTTATATTTTTTTTTGCAGCTTGCAGCTTCTCCTGCTCCTTCTCCTCCACTCTAAGCTGCATTTGCAGTTTTATTATTTTTTTTTTACTTTTTTTTCTTTATTTTTTTTATTTATTTTTTTTTTTTTTTTGCAGCTTGCAGCTTCTCCTGCTCTTTCTCCTCCACTCTAAGCTGCTTTTACAATTTTATTATTT
>NC_090730.1:85730924-85735924 GCF_036898095.1 Palaemon carinicauda | reverse complement strand
GACATCCATGAATTTCCATTCTTTCCAGTGCCTCGGCATAATAAACCAAGTCTTCTTGCAGCTCCTCCTCTTCGTCCAGTTGCTCAAATAGAGCAATTGCATCTCTGTATTTTCCATCTAATAAGTAGCATAGACCGAGTCTTAATCTAATTTCGGGATCTGTCTCGTCAATAGCAAGAGCACTCAGGAAACATTCGCGAGCTTCTTCAAGCCGTCGAAGCTTGCACAAGATATTCCCTTTCAATTGAGGCAGTTCTGCGCGAGCCCAGGGGAAGAAGGACTCTAGCTTCTGACAGCGCGAAATTGTTTCCAAGACAGCATCAAACTCAGAGTTGTCTATCATCGAGGGAATCGTATTCCATAATATCTGCCGCTGCAGGAACTCCCGTGCTTTGAGTGCCCTAGGGTGATTTGGGCATTCCTTCAGAACTTCGTCCAAATTTTTTTCAGCCTCCTCAAAGTCACAGTGACTTGCACAAAATATGGCAGATTCCACTTTTACATACGAGTTTTCTTTGTGTTCATCGGGCAGCTCATCTAAAAGGTTCTGGGCCTCATCCCATCTGCCCAATGCCATCAAACATCTGAGCTCCTTCACGCGGCATTCCAACACGTTGTCAAAATCTTCAAGGACAACTCTTAGGAAAACTAACGCCGAATCAAAGTTTTCATTGTGTATACAACGATCCATCTCAGATTCCAGGACGTTTCGACGAGTTACTGGTCTTTCCTCTTCTGCTTCTTCCATTCGTTCTTCCAGTTTTTTTGATAAATCGTTGGATTCTCGATTTTTCTGATTTTCGAATTCATTGAATTCCTCCTCCTCCTCCTTCTCCTCCTCCTCCTCCTTCTCCTTCTCCTTCCCCTCCTCCTCCTCCTCATCGTCATCATCATCTAATTCCTCCTCCTCCTCCTCCTCCTCATCATCATCTAATTCCTCCTCCTCCTCATCATCATCATATAATTCCTCCTCCTCCTCATCATCATCATCATCTAATTCCTCTTCCTCCTCCTCATCATCATCATCTAATTCCTCCTCCTCCTCATCATCATCATCATCTAATTCCTCCTCCTCCTCCTCCTCCTCCTCCTCTTCCTCGTCCTCCTCTTCCTCGTCCTCCTCTTCTTCCTCCTCCTCCTCTTCCTCCTCCTCCTCCTCTTCCTCCTCCTCCTCTTCCTCCTCCTCCTCCTCCTCTAATTCTTCGTCTCCTTCATAACTTGAAATATCTTCATATGAATGTTCCATCAACATAGTATCCTCATCAACTAGATAATCATCATCAGAGTTAAAATCATACTCCTCATCAGCATCGGAATCATATTCATAATCCCATTCATCTGATTCATCTTCATCCAACCATTCTTGCATCTTTGGATTTTCGAAAAGTTTATCTGCAAAATCTTTGACAAATTTTCTTACATCATTGTATTCCTCCCTCTTCTCTTTATCAGTTAAAAGATCTTTTGCGTAGTTGATATGTTGCATGATCTCATGTACTTCCCGTTGGTCTTTGTCAGACCCATGGCACTTATCAGGATGGTACTCGAGTGCCATTTTCCTGTAGGCTTTTTCTATTTCCTTCTGGGAAGCGTCTGTTTTAACACCTATTATTTGGAAAGGACATCCATGAATTTCCATTCTTTCCAGTGCCTCGGCATAATAAACCAAGTCTTCTTGCAGCTCCTCCTCTTCGTCCAGTTGCTCAAATAGAGCAATTGCATCTCTGTATTTTCCATCTAATAAGTAGCATAGACCGAGTCTTAATCTAATTTCGGGATCTGTCTCGTCAATAGCAAGAGCACTCAGGAAACATTCGCGAGCTTCTTCAAGCCGTCGAAGCTTGCACAAGATATTCCCTTTCAATTGAGGCAGTTCTGCGCGAGCCCAGGGGAAGAAGGACTCTAGCTTCTGACAGCGCGAAATTGTTTCCAAGACAGCATCAAACTCAGAGTTGTCTATCATCGAGGGAATCGTATTCCATAATATCTGCCGCTGCAGGAACTCCCGTGCTTTGAGTGCCCTAGGGTGATTTGGGCATTCCTTCAGAACTTTGTCCAAATTTTTTTCAGCCTTCTCAAAGTCACAGTGACTTGCACAAAATATGGCAGATTCCACTTTTACATACGAGTTTTCTTTGTGTTCATCGGGCAGCTCATCTAAAACGTTCTGGGCCTCATCCCATCTGCCCAATGCCATCAAACATCTGAGCTCCTTCACGCGGCATTCCAACACGTCGTCAAAATCTTCAAGGACAACTCTTAGGAAAACTAACGCCGAATCAAAGTCTTCATTGTGTATACAACGATTCATCTCAGATTCCAGGACGTTTCGGCGAGTTACTGGTCTTTCCTCTTCTGCTTCTTCCATTCGTTCTTCCAGTTTTTTTGATAAATCGTTGGATTCTCGATTTTTCAGATTTTCGAATTCATGGAATTCCTCCTCCTCCTCCTCCTCCTCCTCCTCTTCCGCTTCCTTTTCCTCTTCCTCTTCCTCTTCCTCTTCCTCATCATCTAATTCCTCCTCCTCCTCCTCATCATCATCATCATCTAATTCCTCCTCCTGCTCATCATCATCATCTTGGAACACTCCTTCAGCTGGAAGATTGATTTCCTCTTCAAGTTCATCCTGGAGCACTCCAGCAGGAAGATCAATTTCATCTTCCAGTGCATCATGGAATACTCCTTCAGCAATAAGATCGATTTCATCTTCCAGTTCATCCTGGAAAGTTTCTTCAGCTGAAAGAAATTCACCATCTTCCAGCTCTTCTTGGACCTCTTCTTCAGCAGGAAGATAGATTTCATCTTCCAGTTCATCCTGGAAAGCTCCTTCAGCTGGAAGAAATTCACCCTCTTCCAGCTCTTCCTGGAACATTCCTTCAGCTGGAAGAAACTCACCCTCTTCCAGCTCTTCCTGGAACATTCCTTCAGCTGGAAAAAACTCACCCTCTTCCAGCTCTTCCTGGAACATTCCTTCAGCTGGAAGAAACTCACCCTCTTCCAGCTCTTCCTGGAACACTCCCTCAGCTGGAAGATTGATTTCCTCTTCAAGTTCATCCTGGAGCACTCCAGCAGGAAGATCAATTTCATCTTCCAGTGCATCATGGAATACTCCTTCAGCAATAAGATCGATTTCATCTTCCAGTTCATCCTGGAAAGTTTCTTCAGCTGGAAGAAATTCACCATCTTCCAGCTCTTCTTGGACCTCTTCTTCAGCAGGAAGATAGATTTCATCTTCCAGTTCATCCTGGAAAGCTCCTTCAGCTGAAGAAATTCACCCTCTTCCAGCTCTTCCTGGAACATTCCTTCAGCTGGAAGAAACTCACCCTCTTCCAGCTCTTCCTGGAACATTCCTTCAGCTGGAAGAAACTCACCCTCTTCCAGCTCTTCCTGGAACATTCCTTCAGCTGGAAGAAACTCACCCTCTTCCAGCTCTTCCTGGAACACTCCTTCAGCTGGAAGATTGATTTCCTTTTCAAGTTCATCCTGGAGCACTCCAGCAGGAAGATCAATTTCATCTTCCAGTGCATCATGGAATACTCCTTCAGCAATAAGTTCGATTTCATCTTCCAGTTCATCCTGGAAAGTTTCTTCAGCTGGAAGAAATTCACCATCTTCCAGCTCTTCTTGGACCTCTTCTTCAGCAGGAAGATAGATTTCATCTTCCAGTTCATCCTGGAAAGCTCCTTCAGCTGGAAGAAATTCACCCTCTTCCAGCTCTTCCTGGAACATTCCTTCAGCTGGAAGAAACTCACCCTCTTCCAGCTCTTCCTGGAACATTCCTTCAGCTGGAAGAAACTCCCCCTCTTCCTGGGTAGTTTCTCCGATTTGCTCGAGAAGATTCTGCAAAAGCTCTTCATCTCTCACAGTCTCTCCTCCTTTTCCGTTTCTTCCACACAGGTACCTGAAAAAGAAAAATGCTCCGACGGCAGCAGTGCCAAAGGCAGCTGTGCCCAAGAGCAAGGCCATCTTCGGCCAAAGGACATGTTGGTCTACCAAACGGAGAATTTCATCCTTCTCCACTGCTTCGCCGCCGACAATGTCCCTCGCCAGGCCCACCAGAGTTCTGTCGCAGGGTGACAGGTTCGGTTCCTCGTACCTAACCAGGTTCGATAAACCAATGTACCCAAGGGCAGAATGCAGACGCCGCCACATCCTGTTTTGGGTCCTGTAATCCTGCAGGTTCCGACGCGCCGCGTCGCACAAGTCTAGCTCTTCCTCCAGAGCTGATCGCCATTGCCATCCTCCGTTAAGGAGAATTCCTACCGCTTTCTTCATTGCCTCCATTTCGAAAGTCACGCCAAATGCTTTCAAAACTTGAAAAAACCATATTTATGATTACCGAAACCTTTCCTGAATTTAGCATCATTTTTAAGAAAAAAAAAAGCAAGTTGAGGACTGAGAGGAGAGAGAGAGAGAGAGAGAGAGAGAGAGAGAGAGAGAGAGAGAGAGACAACAAATTCTTTTGTCTTCAACTGGAGTTCACATGTCTTCAAGTATGAGAGAGAGAGAGAGAGAGAGAGAGAGAGAGAGAGAGAGAGAGAGAGAGAGAGAGAGAGAGAGAGAGAGAGAGAGAATAGTGTATAATAATTTTCTTATACATACATACATACATACATAAACGAGTAAAACGTCCGAGAATCCACAAGATATAGAAGTACAGAAAGGAATTAAAGAACAACAACAAAAGGAAAGTAAGGCGGAAAACAGGAGAAATCTTTCGCAGTAGACGATTTTGTTCTTTTCCAAGGATTTCATTCCTTAATTATTCGTTCGTTTTCAATCCATTTATGGAAATTCTTTCCTATTCTAATGGCCAGTGTAAGAGAGAGAGAGAGAGAGAGAGAGAGAGAGAGAGAGAGAGAGAGAGAGAGAGAGAGAGAGAGAGAGAGAGAGATCCCAAATGTGTCTCTGTTCGATAGGGTCTTCAAAGTGTCTCCAGCGGAAGACAGGACAATTTAGTCTAATGGCGGCGTAAACAGAGAGAAGAGAGAGAGAGAGAG
>NC_090730.1:85720924-85723424 GCF_036898095.1 Palaemon carinicauda | reverse complement strand
ATTTTGTTTTCGATACAATATGTTGTCAGATGCCAGGAAATCGCATCTGAAGGTGTTTCCTCATAACATTTTTCTGGGGAGGGGGACCCCCAGACCCTCCCCCCCCCCACCTAGGAAAACGCTCCTACGCCCCTGATATGTTATGTATTTGAATAGCCTATTCATTAGATATATTTGTTACCTATGAATTGAACAGGCTGACATAAGTCTTTTTATAGTTTATGAAATATCTTTTTTGATGTAATTATTCTTTTTAAAATATCTTATTCTAATTATTCATTGTTTATCAGATCATTTATTTATTTCCTTATTTCCTTTCCTTACTGGTCTATTTGTCCCCGTTGGAGCCCTTGGGCTCATAGCATCTTGCTTTTCCAACTAGGGCTGTAGTTTAGCAAATAATAATAATAATAATAATAATAATAATAATAATAATAATAATAATAATAATAATAATAATAATAATAATAATAATAATAATAATTATAATGCAGAGGGAATATAATACTGAGTTAGTTATTTATTCAACGATTTTGAATATTATAATTCAACTTTGAGGAGGTTTTACCTTCAGGTAACTTCACATACATACAGCTATTGTTGTATCCCTTGCATATTGCATCGTGCAATGAGCAATTGGTTTCTGTATTCAAAAGGTTGTTTCGTCCAATCCCTGAACGTATGCAATGTTGCAAGCAATGCGCCAGCCTATTATTATTATTATTATTATTATTATTATTATTATTATTATTATTATTATTATTATTATTATTATTATTATCAATTGCTAAGCTACAACCCTAGTTGGAAAAGCAGGATGCTTATGCCTTAGGGCTCCAACAAGGAAAATAGCCTAGTTAGAAAAGGAAATAAGGAAACTACAAGAGAAGTAATTAACAATTAAAATAAAACTTTCATATATAAACTATAAAAAACTTTAAAGAATAAGAGGAAGAGAAATAAGGTAGAACAGTATGCCTGAGTGTACCCTCAAGCAAAAGAACTCTACCTCAAGACAGTGACAGACCATTGTACAGAGGCTATGGCTCTACCCAAGACATTATCATTCCTTCTCTATTTCGTATTTTGATCAATATTGATCGAATTCAATATATCGTTCTTATGTAACGTTAATAGATGTGGGATCATTGTTGTTCTACAATGAAATGGAAGATTCGGGCCAGCATTTATAGTGATGATGGTGAAGTATTTCATTGTCATTCTGTTTAGGCCAAGAGCTCTGTTTCCTTCAGTGGGTGGGGGAACGGCAGTTGGCTCAGTCTATAAGAAGGAGCGAGGTTGGCATGCAATGAGGTTATCGGGTGGAGAGTGTTGGCAATGGTAATTTTGACTGTGAGAAGGAACAGGTTAAACCTATAACAGTTGATGGCATGTCAAATTTGAAGATCAAATTCGACTTCTTTTTTTTTTGAGCCTGTAAATGACCTGCTTTATTGCCATACCGATTCTAATACATTGTACGTCCTGCTTGTGGCTTCTGGGATCCTTCTAATTATAAACTGTAATAGGTATTATATGAGGTATCAAGTGTAGGCCGACATTTTCGATTAGTGAACATTTAGGGGTTTTAAGTTTGTTAGGAAAATCCTCTCATTTATTTTCAAAATATTTCTATTTTTTCAAGGTAGATGTATTGATTGATAGCTTTTACTTTCTGTATTATTGTGTACCGAACGAAGCTTTTATAGAGAGAGAGAGAGAGAGAGAGAGAGAGAGAGAGAGAGACAGAGAGAGAGAGAGAGAGAGAATGTTTACCTAAACTCTCCATTTATTTGCTTCTTCTTTCGCTTCTTGTCAGCACGTGTATAAACGAATAGAAGAGATTGAACTTAAATATCTCTCTCTCTCTCTCTCTCTCTCTCTCTCTCTCTCTCTCTCTCTCTCTCTCTCCCTGAGTGTTGAGTACGAGGAAGGGTATGAGCACTGGGAACTAGCGTGAACTCACAGATAGTAGTTTGAACAGAATCATAAAAATTTTCTTTATTCAGCTTTCGAAGGAACCATCTCTCTCTCTCTCTCTCTCTCTCTCTCTCTCTCTCTCTCTCTCTCTCTCTCTCTCTCTCTCTCTCTCTCTCTCTCTCTCTCTCGTTTTGAGTCTACTACTGTGACTCTGTAGAGGTAACAAGCAAAGGCCTACATAGTATCAAACATTGATTCTGAAACTGACTATTCTATTCCAAAAGACATAAAATCTTCCTTGAATTGAATTTTCTCAAAGTCCAGTTATGGCACTCCCACAATGGCACCCAGTGAATACATCAACTCCTGCCATCGCTTTACACAAACCTGAGCCAAGAATCGTCACTAGTCTTGATGTATCTATGAGTTGGATATTATTTCCTTTCCTTCTACTGAAGATGTTTCTGGTTTGCTTAGCATTACTCATGTCAGAGTGAAGTCCAATTAGGATTACAAGAACATCAGTATCCTTTGACATTATTATTATTATTATTATTATTATTATTATTATTATTACATG
>NC_090730.1:85705924-85715924 GCF_036898095.1 Palaemon carinicauda | reverse complement strand
ATAAAAATAATGCACAGCTTTCAGACGTCTCCTTAGATTATTATTATTATTATTATTATTATTATTATTATTATTGCTAAACTACAACCTAAGCTGGAAAAGAAGGATGCTAAAAGCGCAAGGGCTCCAACAGGGAAGAATAGCCCAGTGAGGAAAGGAAGTAAGGAAATAAACTACTCGAGAAGTAATGGATAATAAAAAAATCTTTTTAAGAATAGTAACAACCGTAAAATAGATCTTCCATACATAAACTACTGTATAAAAACGAAAAAAAAACAAGAGGAAGAGAAATAAGATGGACAAGTATGCCCGAGTGTACCCTCAAGCAAGAACACTCTACCCTAAGACAGTGGAAGACCGTGGTACAGAGGCTATAGCACTACCCAAGACTGGAGAACTATGGTTTGATTTTGGAGTGTCCATCTCCTAGAAGGGCTGCTCACCATAGCTAAAGAGTCTAATCTACCCTTGCAAGTGGAAAGTAGCCTCTGAACAATTGCAGTGTAGTGGTTAAGCTCTTTAGAGAAGAAGAATTGCTTGGTAATCTCAGTGTTGTCAAGTGTATGAGGACAGGTGAAATGTTGAAAAAATAAGCCAAATCATTCAGTGTATGTGTAGGCCAGTGGTTCTCAACCTTATTTTTACCCATGACCCCTTTTCCCTTATTTTTTTCCTGGTGGACCCCTTCATAACTATTGGTCATAAGACAATATTTTATTTTTCACTAATATAAATTATGAGGTTTTAATAAACAAACAAATAGTATATAATTAAGCTTTATTTTCAAATAAATACTAATTTAATGCAAATAAAGTATTCTACAATAATAATAATAATAATAATAATAATAATAATAATAATAATAATAATAATAATAATAATAATAATAATAATGAAAATTAGTAATAATAATAATATTAAAAAAATATAGTGATATTAATTCTTTACCAATATCTTGTATTACAATATTATAATGTTTCTTGAATGGTCAAGCCGTTGGAAAATAGAGATCAGGCATTTGAATTCACTGTAGCATTTATGTACACTGGTTAAAATTTTTTATGAACAGTTAAAATGAAATATGTGATAAAAAGAGAGATAGGCATATTTATTCAATGAGATCCCTGAGGTTGATGATGCTCTGCGAGTTTCTTTATGTCTGGTTCCATCGATGTTAATGATAGTCGAAGATCACCTCTTTTCACAATGTCTTAAGGGTATTGCGAACTTTTGATAAAAGTTGAGACACACGACTAAATCCCGATTCAACAAGATAAGATGTTGGAAAAGCGTTAACATAGATCTGTGCTGTCTATCCCAGAGCAAAGGGTACTTGTAGCAACATCATTTGTCTTGCATACATTGTACTTTCCATCTTTGAATTTTGCACGCATAATTTCATCACTTTGTAATTCGATAAGAGGCTCTTGCAAAGATATGTCTATATCGGCAACATTAACTTCGAAAGGAATTGAAACCCAAGTCGGTATAACCATCCTGAGTGGGTCACTAAACCGAATTTGCATATCTTTATGCATATTTTCCATACATTCACCATATAATGCAAGATCTTCATCTTGCAAATCGCTGCTAACAGAGGCCAAACAAGGAAACTGTTAAAATGCACGACACCTGATATCATTTTTATACAACTGTAGTTTCCTCAGAAAAGCAACAATAGCACTTCTACTAGATATCAGATCGGAATCTTTTCCTTGGAGCTGTTTATTAAGAGAATTCAATTTTTCCAATATATCTGATAAGAAAAACACATCACATTTATTTGCAAGCAGCTGTTCTCCAAGTTGTGTATTAGCCAGAAAGGAATCAATAGAATCCCAAAGAGCAATGAAAGACAATTTCCCTTTGATAGCCATCTCACCTCTGTATGTAATACAAGCCTTTCAAACTCTTCTCCATTTTGCTTGCATAATTCATGAAAAAAGGCGGTCTCTCAGAGAATTTGATTTTATATTGTTAACTCCTTGTATTACGACAGTAAGGGCATCATGCAGACGTGCACTCAATTTCTTTGCAACTAAGTGTTGATGGTGTATCACGCAGTGAATACAAAATACTTCCGGGACAGCTTTTTGTAAATGTGCAATAAAACCTTTGTTACGCTGAATTTTAATTTACAAACACCAGGAATTAAATAAGGATAATTAAAATGTGAAAAAAAATCAATTAATTTATTGTATTTGATAAATATCCTAATTCATCCAGTTGCTGATGCGGCAGCTAATACACAAAGTTGACCATCGTGAAGCAAGGGGGACCCGCAGTAATTCAGCTTCTTCCAAATACCTTAAATATTAGCAAATGTCAAATTACATACTACACAACGATCATAAAAATACATATAAAAATCAAATTATTATGTGAAGCACGTTATAACACTTGGCAAGTTGCATACCTTGGAAATCTTATGTAAATAAATATAAACCCATAGTCCAAACTGGAGTCCACGAAGTACAATTTATGATATCCCTGAAAAGGGTACGAAGTCGTTACAAAAACTGAAAAGGGTACGAACTCGTTACTAAATTGAAAGGTAAATTTGACTTCCAATTATCATCGCTTACTTTTTTCAATGTTATATTTTTTCATACCTTTCAATTTAGTAACGAGTTCGTACCCTTTTCAGTTTTTGTAACGACTTCGTACCCTTTTCAGGGATATCATAAATTGTACTTCGTGGACTCCAGTTTGGACTATGGGTTTATATTTATTTACATAAGATTTCCAAGGTATGCAACTTGCCAAGTGTTATAACGTGCTTCACATAATAATTTGATTTTTATATGTATTTTTATGATCGTTGTGTAGTATGTAATTTGACATTTGCTAATATTTAAGGTATTTGGAAGAAGCTGAATTATTGCGGTTCCCCCTTGCCTCACGATGTTCAACTTTGTGTATTGGCTGCCGCATCAGCAACTGGATGAAGTAGGATATTTATCAAATACAATAAATTAATTGATTTTTTTTCACATTTTAATTATCCTTATTTAATTCCTGGTGTTTGTAAATTAAAATTCAGCGTATGGCGACTGTGACAGGATTTAGCATTATAGGTTAGGTACGTGATACAGAACGTTAATTGCGGTGTGTTCGAGGTTTCTTCCTGGAAGGGGTTGTTATAATTTGCTTATTTCTTTAATCGATTTTTTGCTGTTCAAGAAGAGTTTAGTATACCATTTTTACGATTCCGTAAGCGAGTTTTTTGTTTACTTGGCAATTGATTTAAAGTTCTGTGTTAACTATTTATGCGGTTCATATTTTGTTTATCCCTTTGCGAATAATTTATTGCGCATTTGAGTGCTCCTATTTCTCTCGTTATTTTGAGCTTTTTGCTTCGTAATAACGTTTATTGCGTATTTGAGTGCTCCTATTTCTCGCGTTATTTTGAGCTTTTTGCTTCGTAATAACGTTTATTGCGTATTTGAGTGCTCCTATTTCTCGCGTTATTTTGAGCTTTTTGCTTCGTAATAACGTTATTTGTAATAAGTGGTGTTAACTATTTTGTTTAGAAAATTTTCGTTGAGTATTGCATTAATATACTTATTATATATATATTGGTGCTTGTTTGTTTATTTGTAGTTGTGTATTGTATTAATCATACTTTTTATATATTTTGGTGCCTGTTTTTGTAGTCATAATGGCTGAATTGGTAGTGCTAATTGGTCAGCGTAAGATTATTAGGAAGAAGGTTACAGATTGTGCCAACCGTTCCTCGCAGTACCCTTTATTAGATAATACTGCTAAAGTATCTGAACGAGGTGTTCTCCTGGATTATAGGAAGCGATTAAGTGACTTGGATTCTAAAATACAGATTCTAAAATTTTCCGGGGAATTTAGAGAGGAGGATTTGGAAGCTGAGCTTTCAGCATGTCAATCTTACCATGATAAGATTTCAGGTATTTTGCCTTTGTTGGATGTAAGTGTAAATGCTGGAAGCCCTCCCCTTTCATCAACTACTGATATTGCTAGGAGTCTTTTGAGGCAACCCACTGCCCCTCTACCCAAATTCCAAAGTAAGGAAGGTGAGGATTTTTTGAAATTCATTAGAGAATTTGAAACTACGACCCAGAGTTTTAATTATCCAGCCATGGACTTGCTCTTACTTTTGAAACAACAAGTAGAAGGTAGGGCTAAATGTTTACTTGGCTCATTGGAGGCCGATAAACAAAGTTACAACGATGCCAAAGACTTATTGACTAAGGCATTTGCCTCGACTGAATTACGAAAATCGGCTGTAATTAAGAAATTAACTTGTCTAAATCTCAAAGAAGGAGAGGACCCTTTTGTCTTCTTTTCAGAACTTAGAAATATAGTCGAAAATTTCAAATATTTGCATATTGATGTTGAGGAGGTTGTTAGATATTTTGTTTGGTCTGCAATGAATGATAGATTTAAGTCTCATCTGGTTCATATCACTAATGTGACTCATCCATCATTTCAGCAAATTGTAGATAATTTCTTTACAGCATGTGAAAGGTATGAACAGGGTCAGACGAAAGGTAAATTGTCTGTCAGGGATAAAGTTGTAACTCATTCAAAGCCATTACAGGCAAAGACTAGTACCATGGCTCTTAAAACTAAGACTGTTCCCGCCAAAGCTTGTAATTTTTGTTCCAAGGCCGGTATTTCTGATAATGATCATTTAAGTTACAAGTGTACTAAGTATGCTACCCCTTCTGACAAAATTTCTTTATTAAATTTGCATAAAGTTGTGTAAAATGTGGTAATTTCAATCATTTCACTAAAGCATGCAAGTTCAGATTTCGAAGACCCTGTTCACATTGTTCGCAGTATCATATGGAGTATCTTTGTGGGAAACTTAGTCCTGACAGGTGTAATAGTAAAGAAGAGTCTTCCAAGGAAGCAAGCAGTGGGATAGCAGTATTGCCAAATGTTACCACAGGTTCAGTTCTCCCTACTTTCACATTTTGTGTAAATGGTCAAAATAAGCTTCACAGGGGTCTTAAGGATTCAGGGTCACAAAATACTTTTATATCTAGCAAGCTAGCTTCCTCTTATAATTTAAAGTCTTTGACTACCAATGTTAAACTTACTGTGAAAGGGTTTAATGGTCAGAAGGAATATTCTACTAGTCTTGTTGAAGTTCCTATAAAGCTGGGGAATGAAATCTTTGCTATTTCTGCTTTAGTTGTACCCTCTATAAACCTGCAATTAAATTTACCTTGTCTTGGTCAGGTAGTTAGTGTAATGCAGAGTAAAAATTTTGTATTTTCTGACAAGTTTTTATCAGCCAGTTCTCAGGGCATTGATGACATTCAGCTTTTGTTAGGAGTAGATTTTTCACATTGTCTTTTGGGAAAAGATGTAGTGATAGGGAGTCCTAATTCATCTGTGTATATTGAGACTACTTCAGGAATAATGCTGATGGGGAATGTTGATAGGTTCCTAATTAATCTTACTTCACTTAATGGTAAAGACAGTTTAGCCTCGAAACCACTAAGGGGCGAAAATTCTAATGCTGAAAAAGGTGCATATTATAATATTCCTTGCCATTCTTATTTTCTAGCTACTACTGTATCTATTAATGGTGAATTTAACGAGCTCAATGACATGACGACAAATTGTTCATTTACGGTACTTTCAGATAAAGGAACTATTATTGATAGGAAACTGCAAGAAGCAACTGATCAAATCCTGAATATGGAGAGCCAATTTTATTTTAACTATGATCAGAAAGTTTACAGTGATGAATCTAATCAGCTCAATAACTCTCTCGTGGATTACACTTTGAGAAATTTGCACACGAGAAGTGATGGACGTATAGTTGTTCCCTTGTTATGGAATGGGAAGGTATCACACCTCCTTTCGAGAAATGAGTCTCTTTCCAAGGCTATTCTTCAATCTAATTTGAAAAGGTTACTTCGTAAGAAAGGTTCCTTACCGTTGGTGGATAACTGCATAAAGGAACAATTAAATATGGGAATTATTGAACCAATTTTTGACTTGGAAGTATTTAAGGCTGAATATCCTAACTATTCATTCTTACCTCATATGCCAGTTTTTAAGCCAGAAAGGGAAACTACGAAATGTCGCATAGTGTTTCTTTCTAATTTGCAGGAATCCTATAAGAAACTGTCATTGTCACATAATCAATGTATGTATGCTGGGCCTAACCTAAATCAAAAGCTTTCATCTGCATTTCTTAATATTAGGTTTGATGAAAAAATTTTAATTTTTGATTTGAAAAAAGCTTTCAATATGTTGGCTTTAAGTGAAATTGATCAGTCTAGACTATTGTTCTTTTGGTTTCGGAATGTTAGCGCAGGTGATTACACTCCCGTTGCTTATAAAAATGTCAGGCTTTCATTTGGACTTCGGTGTAGCCCATTTCTTTTGATGACTTCATTGTATTTTATGTTAATTTTAACTTCCAGTAATGATTCAAGGATTGATGAACTGAAGAAACTTATTTATGCCTTAATATATATGGATAATGGTGCTATTACCATGAACAGATCTGATGACCTGAGATGGGCCTACAAGCAGTTAGATGACATATTCAGACCCTTTAAATTTGAAACTCAGCAGCTGATAACAAATGATATTGATCTGCAGTCTGACATAGATCAGTCGGTTCTTACTCCTTTAGTCAATAAATTGTTTGGGCTTGAATGGAATAGACTTTCGGATGATATTTTCACTAGGCCAATTAACCTTGACTCAGGAGCTAACACTAAAAGATTAATTCTTAGGTCCATTGCCTCCCAGTTTGACATTTTTGGTTTCAACTTGCCTTTATCTAACCGATGTAGGCTTTATATGCATAATTTGCAGTGTCAAAAGGGTTTGAATTGGGATCAGACTCTTAACAGTCAACAGCTCAAAGACTGGAGGAATATCTGTAGGCAATGTAATTCATCGCCCCCTCTCAAAGTAACTCGGTTTGTGGGTCGAAGGGATGACGAGTATAATATAATTGTTTTTACTGATGCCAGTTGTGACATATATGGGTGTGTCATTTATCTACTGAATGTCGAGTCTGGCAAACTTACCTTTGTTAATGCTAAAAATCGGTTGGTTAATACCCAATTGAAAGGTAAATCCATACCATCTTTAGAGATCCACGCCATCAATTTAGGAGTTGAACAATCTATTGATCTTTATTTGGATCTTGCTGGTCCCAGTTGCATAAAACCTATAAAGGTGACAAAGATTTGTCTATTTTCAGATTCTTCTTGTGCCCTGCAATGGTTAATAAGTTCTTCTCTTCAACTTAAGAAAATGAACCAATGTTCTACTTTTGTAATGAACAGAATCTATAGCATACAAAAACTTTGTGAAACATATCCTGTTCAATTTGGGTTTATTAATGGCAAGGAAAATCCTGCAGATATGGTAACCAGGTGCACGTCATATAAATTGTTGATGAAATCTTGTTTTCTTTCAGGCCCGGACCTGACTAATATTCGGGCACCTGACATGCAGTTCACTATTCCTAAAGAGGGTTATCTTTCAGGAAATTACTTGAATATTTCTAATGTTCCTTTAGTTAAGAGAGAATGCTTGGTTAATATTTCAGATTTTTCAGATTTCAGAAGACTGGTTTTGCTGTACCGTCGGTGTATAATATGCATATACAAATGGAAAGCTAAAGTGAGAAGGGAAGTTAAGGTACAAGAAACGAATTTTTTCTCTTTAGCTCTTGTCCATTTGATTTTGAATGATCAA
This sequence comes from Palaemon carinicauda, assembly GCF_036898095.1. NCBI lineage: Eukaryota > Metazoa > Arthropoda > Malacostraca > Decapoda > Palaemonidae > Palaemon > Palaemon carinicauda. The sequence continues at coordinate 85,708,211 of NC_090730.1, read as the reverse complement.
CACAGTCATTTTGCTGATGTTTTAGAACATTTTTCCAAAGGTTTTTCTGCAGTAAAGGATATACCAGGTATAGTTTCTCAGTTGAATGTGTTTGTTGATAACAATGGCATTTTGAGGGTGAAGAGCAAATTTAAGAATGAGAAAAAATTTCCTATTCTATTATCTAGGGACAGTCATTTAACTAAGTTAATTATACTTGATATTCATCATAAATTAGCTCATTCTGGGTGCTATGCTGTTCTTGCTGAACTCAGAAGACACTATTTTATTCCTAGAAATTTTTCATTGGTAAAAAAGATTCTGAGGCAATGTTTTCACTGCAAAAGATTTAACGCAAGACCTGTTAATTTAAATCAAAATTGTTACAGGGAATTCAGGGAAGACCCACCAGCTGTACCTTTTGGCAATATTTTTGTTGATTATATTGGTCCTTTTACAGTTAAGCTGGAGAAAGAAAATGTTAAGGTATGGCTATTATGTTTTACTTGCACTTGGTCTCGTGCAGTTAATTTGAAGATTTGCAGAACACTTAGTGTGCCTGATTTTCTTAGGGCATTTTCTCTTCATTGCTTCGAATTTGGCATTCCACAGTTATGCATTAGTGACCTAGGGTCACAAATAGTTGCAGGAGCTAATGTTATAACTTCATTTTTGAATGATCCCCACACTCAATTGTATTTTGAGGAGAGAGGTGTTAAACCTTTGACGTTTCAACAGTATTTTAAAGGGTGTAGTCAGTTAGGCTCCATGGTCGAGGTTTGTGTCAAGTTAACAAAGAGGCTTCTATATGGGTCCATCAAGAACAATATTCTTTCTTTCTTTGATTTTGAGTTTACTGTATGTCAAGTTGTCCACTTGGTAAACAAACGGCCAATATCTTTTAAAGAGGCTCTTAGGGATAGTGCAGCGGAAGACCTTCCTGAACCAATAACTCCCGAAATGTTAATAAGAGGGTATGAGCTTTCTTCCCTCAATATCATTCCCGATTTATCACCTTTACCTGAGGATGAAGAATTTGTTCCTTGTGGAACTATTAATAAATTTGAACAGTTGTCTAAAATTAGGAATAAACTTTTAGATATTTACCATCATGAGTTTTTGCAGACCCTTTTAAGCCAGGCGGTTGATAGAAAGGGTAGATATCGCCCTGTAACTCATCATCCTCTAAAAGCAGGTGACATTGTTTTAATTAAGGAAGATAATACGAAGATTAACAACTATCCTCTAGGTCCAATAAAGGAAACTTTCACAAATGATATTGGGGAAACTACACATGCAAAAGTTTTCAAAGGCCGTACCAGACAAGTTTGTAAAATCCATGTTAATAATCTGATACCTTATCTTTCTTTAGATGATGATGTGGACTTTAAGTCAAATGATTTGCACAACATGGACAAATTATCACCAGCTTCTGAGAGGCCTAAAAGAAAGGCTGCTGTGGAAAGCCGGAGGAAAACATCTGAAATGTTGAATTTATAAACTGATTATTCAAATTTTTATGTAGCGTAAATAATGTATTTGGTAAATCCAAAAAATCTTTTTGGATTCGTTCCCCTGCAGTGTACTGAAATTCCAAATGGAATTTGTATTTTTTCTTATTTATATTATATTTTGTTTTATATTATATTTTGTTTAAAGTAGCATGGTCACTGGAAGGCAGTTAGCTTAGTTTCAAGTATTTAACTACCCCCTTGGTTGTTAACAGCTCACTGCCTTCCTGCGGCCGTTTCTGGTTTTAACCTAACCAGCCACTAATGCTTTGCTTTCTTCCTGAGGTTGACGGAAACTTAAAATTGTTACGAAGGAGCATTCCATCGCTAAGGGTCTCGTAACTCGAGCTCCTATTCTTGATATAAGAATACACTTTGTACCGCTACCCAGTTAACGTGACAAGAACATTTTCTACATGTCCTTTGAAGTGACGAAGAGTATTATCGCCATGTAAACTCTGTTTAATCCCGACCAGGAAGAAGCTTTCTTTCATCGCAACCCATCTCTACACGGACTTCGCCTTCGTCCCAGGATGATATCGGTGGGTCTGTAAAACTCAGGGGGAGTTTTTTTTGTCAATCCGAAATCATTTAGAGGGATAATGCCATCCCATATAAATTTAACTTCCAATTATCATCGCTTACTTTTTTCAATAAGTTATTTTTTCATACCTTCAATTTTGTAACGAGTTCGTACCCTTTTCAGTTTTGTAACGACTTCGTACCCTTTTCAGGGATATCATAAATTGTACTTCGTGGACTCCAGTTTGGACTATGGGTTTATTTTTATTTACATA
>NC_090730.1:85683424-85700924 GCF_036898095.1 Palaemon carinicauda | reverse complement strand
ATTCCGGGCAATATCCAAATTCCTAATAGCTGGTTGATTCCCACCAGTATCCAAATTCCTGATTACAGGTTGATTCCCAGCAATATCCAAAATTTCTATTCACTGGTGGATTCCCGGCAATATCCAAATTCCTAATAGCTGGTATCCCACCAGTATCCAAATTCCTGATTACAGGTTGATTCCCAGCAATATCCAAAATTTCTATTCACTGGTTGATTCCCACCAGTATCCAAATTCCTGATTACAGGTTGATTCCCAGCAATATGCAAAATTTCTATTCACTGGTGGATTCCCGGCAATATCCAAATTCCTAATAGCTGGTATCCCACCAGTATCCAAATTCCTGATTACAGGTTGATTCCCAGCAATATCCAAAATTTCTATTCACTGGTGGATTCCCGGCAATATCCAAATTCCTAATAGCTGGTATCCCACCAGTATCCAAATTCCTGATTACAGGTTGATTCCCAGCAATATCCAAAATTTCTATTCACTGGTGGATTCCCGGCAATATCCAAATTCCTAATAGCTGGTATCCCACCAGTATCCAAATTCCTGATTACAGGTTGATTCCCAGCAATATCCAAAATTTCTATTCACTGGTGGATTCCGGGCAATATCCAAATTCCTAATAGCTGGTTGATTCCCACCAGTATCCAAATTCCTGATTACAGGTTGATTCCCAGCAATATCCAAAATTTCTATTCACTGGTGGATTCCCGGCAATATCCAAATTCCTAATAGCTGGTATCCCACCAGTATCCAAATTCCTGATTACAGGTTGATTCCCAGCAATATCCAAAATTTCTATTCACTGGTGGATTCCGGGCAATATCCAAATTCCTGATTACAGGTTGATTCCCAGCAATATGCAAAATTTCTATTCACTGGTTGATTCCCACCAGTATCCAAATTCCTAATAGCTGGTTGATTCCCACCAGTATCCAAATTCCTGATTACAGGTTGATTCCCAGCAATATGCAAAATTTCTATTCACTGGTGGATTCCGGGCAATATCCAAATTCCTAATAGCTGGTTGATTCCCACCAGTATCCAAATTCCTGATTACAGGTTGATTCCCAGCAATATGCAAAATTTCTATTCATTGGTGGATTCCCAGCAATATCCAAATTCCTAATAGCTGGTTGATTCCCACCAGTATCCAAATTCCTGATTACAGGTTGATTCCCAGCAATATGCAAAATTTCTATTCACTGGTGGATTCCGGGCAATATCCAAATTCCTGATTACAGGTTGATTCCCAGCAATATGCAAAATTTCTATTCACTGGTTGATTCCCACCAGTATCCAAATTCCTGATTACAGGTTGATTCCCAGCAATATGCAAAATTTCTATTCACTGGTGGATTCCCGGCAATATCCAAATTCCTAATAGCTGGTATCCCACCAGTATCCTAATTCCTGATTACAGGTTGATTCCCAGCAATATGCAAAATTTCTATTCACTGGTTGATTCCCACCAGTATCCAAATTCCTGATTACAGGTTGATTCCCAGCAATATGCAAAATTTCTATTCACTGGTGGATTCCCGGCAATATCCAAATTCCTAATAGCTGGTATCCCACCAGTATCCAAATTCCTGATTACAGGTTGATTCCCAGCAATATGCAAAATTTCTATTCACTGGTTGATTCCCACCAGTATCCAAATTCCTGATTACAGGTTGATTCCCAGCAATATCCAAAATTTCTATTCACTGGTGGATTCCCGGCAATATCCAAATTCCTAATAGCTGGTATCCCACCAGTATCCAAATTCCTGATTACAGGTTGATTCCCAGCAATATGCAAAATTTCTATTCACTGGTTGATTCCCACCAGTATCCAAATTCCTGATTACAGGTTGATTCCCAGCAATATCCAAAATTTCTATTCACTGGTGGATTCCGGGCAATATCCAAATTCCTAATAGCTGGTTGATTCCCACCAGTATCCAAATTCCTGATTACAGGTTGATTCCCAGCAATATCCAAAATTTCTATTCACTGGTGGATTCCCGGCAATATCCAAATTCCTAATAGCTGGTATCCCACCAGTATCCAAATTCCTGATTACAGGTTGATTCCCAGCAATATCCAAAATTTCTATTCACTGGTGGATTCCGGGCAATATCCAAATTCCTGATTACAGGTTGATTCCCAGCAATATGCAAAATTTCTATTCACTGGTTGATTCCCACCAGTATCCAAATTCCTAATAGCTGGTTGATTCCCACCAGTATCCAAATTCCTGATTACAGGTTGATTCCCAGCAATATGCAAAATTTCTATTCACTGGTGGATTCCGGGCAATATCCAAATTCCTAATAGCTGGTTGATTCCCACCAGTATCCAAATTCCTGATTACAGGTTGATTCCCAGCAATATGCAAAATTTCTATTCACTGGTGGATTCCCGGCAATATCCAAATTCCTAATAGCTGGTTGATTCCCACCAGTATCCAAATTCCTGATTACAGGTTGATTCCCAGCAATATGCAAAATTTCTATTCATTGGTGGATTCCCAGCAATATCCAAATTCCTAATAGCTGGTTGATTCCCACCAGTATCCAAATTCCTGATTACAGGTTGATTCCCAGCAATATGCAAAATTTCTATTCACTGGTGGATTCTGGGCAATATCCAAATTCCTGATTACAGGTTGATTCCCAGCAATATGCAAAATTTCTATTCACTGGTTGATTCCCACCAGTATCCAAATTCCTGATTAAAGGTTGATTCCCAGCAATATGCAAAATTTCTATTCACTGGTGGATTCCCGGCAATATCCAAATTCCTAATAGCTGGTATCCCACCAGTATCCAAATTCTTGATTACAGGTTGATTCCCAGCAATATGCAAAATTTCTATTCACTGGTGGATTCCGGGCAATATCCAAATTCCTAATAGCTGGTTGATTCCCACCAGTATCCAAATTCCTGATTACAGGTTGATTCCCAGCAATATGCAAAATTTCTATTCATTGGTAGATTCCCAGCAATATCCAAATTCCTAATAGCTGGTTGATTCCCACCAGTATCCAAATTCCTGATTACAGGTTGATTCCCAGCAATATGCAAAATTTCTATTCACTGGTGGATTCCGGGCAATATCCAAATTCCTGATTACAGGTTGATTCCCAGCAATATGCAAAATTTCTATTCACTGGTTGATTCCCACCAGTATCCAAATTCCTGATTACAGGTTGATTCCCAGCAATATGCAAAATTTCTATTCACTGGTGGATTCCTGGCAATATCCAAATTCCTAATAGCTGGTATCCCACCAGTATCCAAATTCCTGATTACAGGTTGATTCCCAGCAATATGCAAAATTTTTATTCACTGGTGGATTCCGGGCAATATCCAAATTCCTAATAGCTGGTTGATTCCCACCAGTATCCAAATTCCTGATTACAGGTTGATTCCCAGCAATATGCAAAATTTCTATTCACTGGTGGATTCCGGGCAATATCCAAATTCCTGATTACAGGTTGATTCCCAGCAATATGCAAAATTTCTATTCACTGGTTGATTCCCACCAGTATCCAAATTCCTGATTACAGGTTGATTCCCAGCAATATGCAAAATTTCTATTCACTGGTGGATTCCCGGCAATATCCAAATTCCTAATAGCTGGTTGATTCCCACCAGTATCTAAATTCCTGATTACAGGTTGATTCCCAGCAATATGCAAAATTTCTATTCACTGGTGGATTCCCAGTAATATCCAAATGTCTATGGCTGGAAAGGGCGATGATAATAGATGGAATTACAATAATCTTGTTTATGCTGTCATAAATGTATTTGTAAAATTCCTACATTATTGCGCCTCTCTGTTGTCTTAAAAAGATATTTACAGCATATGTTTTAAAAGTTGAAAATCTACTCGCAGGAGTCGGCTAATATTTTGGCCAACAGTTCCTCTCAAACTGGTGATTGCTTAAAATAATGACGACTTTAGCAAAAGAATGTTTGAATAGTGCATCTCATATCGTGGTGTCTAATTCCCACTTTTCCTCTCCTCAGTAATTGAGTATCGTTACAGTAATTTGAGTATCGTTACAGTAATTTGAGTATCGTTATGGTGGTCATGATCTGAGTTCATGAAATGAGAGGCACTTTTGGAAGTTTGTATTTGACAAAGTCCTTCATAGGATCATTTTCTAATCGTTCGACCTCCTAATCCGCTGTCATTAGGCCTACCTTTCGAGCGCCACCGCAATTGGGTAATTCCACGGATATTAGGGAACACCGCGGATATTGGGGAATTCCGCGGATATTATGGAATACCGCGGATATTAGGGAACACCGCGGATACTAGTAACACCGCCGATATTAGGGAACACCGCGGATATTAGGGAATTCCGCGGAGATATATATTAGGGAATACTGCGGATATTAGGAATATAAACTCTTAAGAATTTATTTTTCCTATTGTAATTATTCACTTTAGAAATGCATTTGTACCTTGAATGTGAGATACAATGCAGCATTGAATATTCTGTACTGTTATGATAATATAGCTCAGTACATTTAAATATTGTACTACCAATATTATTACCCCCCCCCCCTCTCTCTCTCTCTCTCTCTCTCTCTCTCTAGGAATAAGTATTTTAATGTGCTGTAGTACACTGGTGATTAGGAAAATTACAACGACTGTTTACTGTCATACTGCAGTAATTACATGAGTAACTTTATTACAAAACATCCGTTTACATATATACATAAACTCCATGCAAAAAGAGTCATAAAAGACATAACAGGAAATTTCATGTTCAACCGACACCGCACTGGTTAACAGTTAACGGTGAGAAAAACAGACATGTTATTTCAGGTCCTTGTCAGTGCGAGGGGAGAGCGAAGATACAAGCATAATATATACACAAAATGAAATGTCGTTACTATGCACGATCGTGTGACACACGGGTGGTACAAGGGCTTCAGGCTCGCAGCTCGCTGCTTCAGTTCAGTCTGCTGGCGTTCTCTGGCCATGTAAGGTGTGTTGTGGTGCAGGAAATCAATAGGAAAGGATGTAGTCAAGTCTATTCTTTCATCTTTATTGCTACACCGGTCAGTGAAATGTGGTTCAAGAAATGGAACTGACGATACTCATCGTAGGGATTGAAAATTTCATTCTAGAGGTGGTGTTGTTCCTCAGGGTGTAGCTATATGCCTACAGAGATACTGTGGTTCAGTAGATGACTATTAGGAAGATATACCAAAAGTGTATTCGGCTTATTGAAGATTCCTTCAAAAGGATAAAACAGTGATAGAACTGGTTTAAAGAAAGGTTGAACGAAGGTTGACTTACAAATTTATGGTAAATGAAGCTATGTAAACTTTACTGATAAAACTCAGGCCTTTGTATATGTTATCCTAAACAATTGTGACAAAAGACAAACTTGTGACAGAATGAAAATAGTTGATGGTTTGCTTTGCGAGTTTTACTAATAAAGAACAATCGTCCAAGGATGTGTTGTTTAGTTTGTCTTTATTTTACCTTGCCAGGTTTTTTTTTTTTTTTTTTTTTTTGGCAGTTTTTATATTTTGGTTGTCACCATTGCAAATGATTTGAGTAATGAATTATAACTATTTTTTGTAATTTTTATGAACAATATTTAAAATTTATCTAAGGTTTATTTGTTTACTGTTATGATAAAGATAATCAACGTTCACTGGAAGCATCGTAAGACAGGAAATTCTCTCTCTCTCTCTCTCTCTCTCTCTCTCTCTCTCTCTCTCTCTCTCTCTCTCTCTCTCTCTCTCTCTCTCTCTCTCTCACACACAATGACTACCATTCTGTTTTATACGACAAAATTATTTAGACTTCCAATCACAAAGCACCTACAACGCATTATATGTTGTGAATAAAGTTTAAACATAGACACAATCCTACAGAACGTAATATTATCGGATAGGAGTGCGTGTCTCTAAAGAAAAATCATATTTTTTTTTAACGAATAGATAACTCGACTGGGTCGTAATACATACGAGTTGATATATACCTTACGTTGTCAAGAACGAGCGAGGGGAAGAAATACGATGCGTTGCACTAGGATGTTATATCTAGACATGCAACGGGTTCATTCGCCAAAACCGTTGCAGTTTGGGGTAACATCAGCAGATTTTCTTCCTTATAGCCTATATTTGTGGATGGACAAATTTATATAATGATGATAGTTGTGTTAGTTATATGAATATTAAGATTATTACCTCCGCCAAGGAGGTATTGCGATCGAGTCGGTTTATTGACTTGGCAGATTTTGATGAAATTTTCACTGAAGATAGACCTTAGGACATGGACGACCCCGTTAAACTTTGGAGCTGATCCGAATTCAGATTCTAGATCCGGATTTGCATTTTTCATGTTTGTGTGAAAAGGATTACGTCAAAACTACAAGAAGGATTTTAATGAAATATCCACCACAGATAGATCTTAGGTCATGGACGACTCCATTAAATTTTGGAGATGATCCGGATCCTGATCAGGATTTTAGTTAATTAATTTATTAATTTATTTGTCCATGGACAGGATTAAGTCAAAACTACTTGATGTATTTTGACGAAATTTTCACCACATGTAGATCTTAGGTCGTGGATGACCCCATTAAATTTTGGAGATGATCATGATTCTAGTTAATTAACTTATTCATTTATTTGTCCATGGACAGGATTAAGTCAAAACTTCTTGATAGATTTTAAATATGTAAATTTGATTAAGTCTATTCATGAGCATAGAAAGTGCAAAGTTAATGCTAATGGAGTCTTATCAAATGAATTTCAAGTGAACAGCGGAGTACTCCAAGGGAATGTGTTGTTACCTATGTTGTTTATCCTCCTCGTGGATTTTGTAATGCATAGACCAGTCGGAGATGGTGGAGGAAGATTGGACTGAATTGGTGATAGGCATTTAGCAGACCTAGGTTATGCTGATAATGCTGTCATTGGAACAATTAAACAGAGATGTTACGGGAATTGAGTTTATTCCTCCAATGGTGTAAGTACGGTACCGAATGCAATAAATGAAGGGATAAGATGATTGGTAAACTGAGTATCCCCTAGTGAGATGGGATGACCTCTACCCTACTTGTGTATGCACAAGCAGAAGTTATGCTATAAAAACGAATATGAATTACACTGCAATGGCTAAAAACAATAATGAGTCGGAAGCACCTGGCAGATTGCATAGTTCCACAAGCGTGGCCGCAAGACCCAAAACCAACATGTCCCATGAACGGTAACAAACCACAGGGAAAATGGAAGAAATTCAAATGGAAAATTAATTAACCTTCTTGTAACATCTTGCAGATTTCATTTTCATCATCACGTGTTCTCCTTTCTGTTTTTTATATGGACGATGCAGTTAGGTCCTTACAAAGCTTCTTGGTCTTAAAATGAAAGATATTATTAACAAGTAATTTTCGAGGCTTGTGAGAATATGGCCTCTGACTTAAGTTTTATAAGCAAATGCAAACATGTGCAAACTGAATGAAAATAAGAAAAGACTCCCGTGAAAGATAAAAAAAAGAAAAAGATAAATGTTATATTTTAGCTATGTATAAGGAAAAGATGAAGCCACTCATCAGTGCATAAGAGAAAGGGATCTTGAAAGTATTTTATCAAGGTGTTTAGTTTTTCATTAATTTCGTGAACAAAAAATATAAAGAATGATTTATAAGAAAAATAGCGATCATTAGCTATGATGAATTTGTACTATAAAAATAAATTAGATTGTAAACATAGATTTGAGGAAAGTTCAAACTTGTTGCAAATATTTCTTATCAAGTGTTATTTTGAAGAAGCTTAAGTCTTCGTGTGTTTAACAAGGGATAGAATGTTAGTTTTCCCTTTAAGATGAACTCAGGTCATTAGTCTTAATCTCTTGCTAAAGAAAACTTCCTCAAAATATAGAAATCTTTTGCTGAAAGTTTAACAAAGTCCCTCAGTCTCAGTGACACCTTTGAGGTTGAGAACACCAGGGTCACCAGATTAGAAATCAGTATTGTTTTTGTAAGAAGGATAAATAACAGAGCTTTTAAATGCCAATATATTTAATTTACCACAATTGTTCATAAAGAGGGATGAATTAACAGCATTTAAAGAAAAAAATGGTAATTCTATAATCAGAAAAAATAAATTAATTCCTAATTGTCTTGACGTAATCTCATTAATGTCTGATGTGGTCCATTCGGTGTCCTCTATGGCCTTGGGCAAGTTTGAGAACCTGCGATGTTTGTAGATATCCAAGAGAGATAGTCTGAAAAAGATATCACATTTGCAAAATCAATTCATCATAAGATTCGCAAAGACAACTCCAAATAGATCAAAGCTTCATATTGATTACGTTGGTTGTTCATCTTTTTATTTTTTTCTATTACCATAATCTTTGACATCTTGTTTCCCCTCTTTGGCAAAATCTCTAGTTTTGAAACTCACTTTGGTGTCGTCAATCTTTTGACATGATAACTTTAGTTTCTTATTTGTTTAGTATTGGAAACAAGAACACCATCCTGTTTTCATGTCAACCTTTACGCTGGACATTGAAAACTTCACTTGGTTTGAAAACATTTCCATTCTTTAAACCTTTGATCAGTCAAGTATCAAAGTTTTCCTTACAGAAATTATTCACTTACTGCCTACTCTGGCGTAAACTCCAGGATTGTTTGCCAGGACGCAGCCATAGCCCCAAGAGACCACTCCAATCACCACCATGAATGTTTGAGCTGTGTTACCTGCAGTCACAAGTGGACCACCGGAATCACCCTGAAAATGGAAAATTCTATCACGACTCTACTGAAACTAGTTACGTTTGAGGTTGGGACATTTTCTGGTTTATAAGAAAGACCATTGTCATAAGTAGTATGGAGGCTGTTGTCTGATTCTGATAAAACACTCAACTTTCTTCTCAATCTTCCGTCTATCTATACTTTCCCATATATCTGTATCTCTGATTTTGCCAAAGCTCTCTCTGTACTCCTAAAGTAGTCTGCGGCTGTTTGCAATTTTTGCATAAATTTTGTCAATCCTTATAATTTTGTCTGAAGAATGAAAACCATTTTTAACTGGGAGCATTCAAGTCACATAAGTTCTTGGGTATGTCTTTAAACAATGTATGTAAAATGTGTAGATAACAAATCAAGCTGAATTTTATAATGTAATTGTGACTCAACAAACCTGACAAGAATCTTTTCCGCCGGCATCCAATCCAGCACAGATCATGTTACTTGTGACTGCACTTCCTAAAAACTGTTGACACCTTGAGTTGGACATTGTTGGAACATCCACTTCATAAAGTACATTAGGTTGACTATCACCTGTAAAGAAAAATGGTTATACATTTAATACTGCACTTGTATGAAAAAAAAATTCTGTACAAAATACAAGAGGGAGAGATCACATAAGTAAGTGACCAAATAAAAAAAATAATCAGAATCAATTTGTCCTAGCATACTTATTATTTCTTCTATATTGGTTAATCAAATTTTCAACAAATCAAGAAATTGGTTGGCCAAGTCAACCTCCCATTAGAATGCAACCACCAGAGACTTTTAGTACCATTTTCAGCAGGGCCAACCTAGCAGGAATTTGGCTTCCCCTCCTGGTATGACATTTTCACCTTAGTCTCCACCGCTACTGGAGGGTTTGGCCTGGCAAAGTTTCTTCACATTCTCGACTTTCCTTATACATGACATAATGAACACACCCTCTTTTGCTTTAATGTAAATCCAATAATGATTATTTCATAATGATGACAAAAGCTGTGGGGATGATTTCAATCAGAAAAATTAAGGCAATAGGGTAATTGTTAAGGTTAAACCCTTCCTTTTGCTTCTCTACTGCTTACGGTCTGGTGTGGATTCTACCCTCCGTGTAACACTGATTAGCATTATCATTTTCAATCTTCTCCCCTCTCGAACCCAGTTGCCCAGTGATGTATTCCATGCTGCTCTTAAAGACTATCGCTAAAGCCTACACAGATGATTCGGTTTTAAGAATAACGCCAATGCAAGTATCATAACTAGACTTGTGGATCTTGAACCACCGAAACTCTTCCTCAAACATCTGCTTAATTCCTGGTGTTATTGTTTTCCCTATTATGGAAGTTTTACTCTTTCTTCATCTACCTTATTTCTTTATATGAGTCATTCCTAACTCTTCACCTACATGCTGGGGTTTCCTTCTCCGGGTTCTTCAATATACACTGGCTAACAACAAAGATTTGTTGCAATACATCTAGAAATATTTTCTCTGTTTAAAAAAAGCTCATAGTAGATAGAAAAGCCTTATATAATTTCTTGACTTCTGTTAAAGAGAATTTCTAATAAAATATTTTGCCAGAACTATCCAGAGGTTTACCTACTTACTCTTGAGTCTTGGATCTTTTGTCTAACCGTTGTTTCAGTTAATGTGGTATAATCGTGTTCTCCAACGACTACATAGACGCTTGACGCAGTCTCTGGAGGTGGAATGGGATCGTTGTTAGTAATAACACTCATTTCTGTTTGAAAAGGTCAATATCGCCATTAAGGTATTAAATTATATATGTTATTTGAGTATATATATATTGTATAAATATATATATATATATATATATATATATATATATATATATATATATATATATATATATATATACACATATATATACATATATATACAGTATAAATATATTTATATATATATATATACATATATACATATGTGTATATATATATATATATATATATATATATATATATATATATATCAAGCGCAAATCCAGCATGTTCAAAAAGGGGGTGTCGGAAAACATGACCAAAGCAGCTGGGGGCAAGAGGGATACTGTAAGCCCTCGGAAGCTGACACCAGTATAAGCTACAGTGGAACCTCTACATACGAACGTATCTACATCCGAATTTTCCAACATCCGAAGTAAAATTCGAGCAAATTTTTGACTCTACACCCGAATTTTATTTCGACACACGAAGTAAGCAATTTTCGTCGTACCGGTTGTATCCGAATTTTTCGACACGCGAAGTACAATTCGAACATGTTCCTACTCTACACCCGAATTTTTTTTCGACACCCGAAGTAAACAATACCCGTACGTGTAGTTGGTACTCATAGCACCTGAAGTGTTTTTTATTTCCGCCGATAGAAGGCAGCACTTCGACCTCGGAGGGACCCTCAATTAGCGTGGCTTAGGTCAGTCCTCTGTTCTCGTCGGCTTCGTGCGGTTGTGCCCTTTGCGTTCTGCTATTACTGTACTGTTTTAATCATGATTTTTTACGTGCATCCTTTTACGGTAATTTACGTAAAGTATGGGTCCTAAAAGGCTTAGTTTTGCAAGTGGTAGTGGTAGTGGTGAGAAAAGGAAGAAGGAAATGCTTTCTTTAGACGTAAAGCAAGAAATTATTGAAAAAGTGAACTTGCTAAAGAATATGGCCGTAATATGTCGACGATCTCGACAATCCTGAAACAGAAGGAAGCCATTAAAGCAGTGAAACCTTCTAAGGGGATCACCATAATTTCAAAACGCCGTAGCCCTATCATAGAAGAGATGGAACGACTTCTGCTAATCTGGATCAAGGACAGAGATGTTGTTGGCGACACCATCACCGAAACCATCATCTGCGAGAAGGCGCACGCCATCTTCACGGACTTGAAGGACGAGAGCTCTGGGGGTGATGCTGGGGAGAGTTCAACCGAACCTTCCTCAGACGATTTCAAGGCATCTCGTGGCTGGTTTGAGAAATTTAAGAAACGGCCCGGGATTCATTCAGTTGTTCGCCACGGAGAGGCTGCTAGTGCGGACACAAAGGCTGCAGCTGACTTTGTCAAGAACTTTGAAAGGATCGTGCTGGAAGAAGGCTACGTAGAGCAGCAAGTGTTTAATTGTGATGAAACTGGGCTGTTTTGGAAGAAGATGCCCAGTCGAACCTACATCACCGCCGAAGAGAAGAAATGGCCTGGGCATAAGCCAATGAAGGATCGGTTGACTCTTGTCCTATGTGCCAACGCTAGCGGGGACTTTAAAGTCAAGCCCTTACTGATTTACCATTCTGAGAACCATAGGGCCTTTAAGGCACACAACGTGGATAAGGACCAGCTTCACATTTTCTGGAGATCCAACTCAAAGGCCTGGGTCACTAGGCAATTCTTTGTGCAATGGGTAAACCAAGTTTTCGGCCCTTCTGTGAAGAAGTATCTTCATGAGCAGAAATTGCCTTTAAAGTGCCTGCTATGCCTTGTCAATGCACCTGCTCACCCCCCCCCCCAGACTTGAAGATGATATCTTCGATAAATTTAAGTTCATAAAGGTGCTGTATCTTCCACCGAATACCACCTCTATCCTCCAGCCCATGGACCAGCAAGTCATCTCGAATTTCAAGAAGCTCTACACCAAGCACCTATTCAAGCAGTGCTTTGATGTCACGCAAAGCACAAACTTAACTTTGCGTGAATTTTGGAAAAGCCACTTCAACATCGTGCACTGCTTGAAGATCATAGATCAGGCTTGGGTGGGATTAACTCAACGAACCCTCAATTCTGCCTGGAAGAGGCTGAGGCCTGATGCAGTTTCTCCCCGAGATTTCGAAGGTTTTGACCCCGAACCTGATCCCATGGTGGGTGCAGCGGAAGACGTAGAGGAAATCGTCTCCCTTGGCAAGTCCATGGGTCTTGAGGTCGACGCAGATGACATCACGGAACTCGTCGCCGAACATCACGACAAACTTACCACAGAGGAGCTCAAGGAACTCCATGCTATGTCTGAGCACATGAGTGATGACGAGGAAGGGATCGAGGAGGTAGAACATGTGTTAAGTTTGGCGCAAATAAAAGAAGTGTTAGGAAAATATTAAGACGTGGTCGACTTCATCGACAAATACCACCCCAAAAAATTGCAGGTTTGTCGTGTAGTTGCGCAGTTCGATGATGTTTGCCTAATCACTTTCAAAACATTCTGAAAAGCCATACCAAGCAACTATCTATCGATAGTTTCTTTAAAAAAACTACGAAGCGAACTCGTGATGAAGAGGATGGAAGTGGTTCAAAGAAAACGGCAAAGAGTGAAGCGAAAGAAATTCAATCAATTTCAAGTGCAGAGAGTGAAAGTGATTAAAATTAATCATCAAAAAGAAAAAAAGAAAATGTAAAAAAAATATAAAATATAAAAATAAGAAAAATAAATAAGCTAAGTTATGTTAAAGTTCACTTAGTGTAAGTTAGAATAAGTTACGGTAGTGTACGTTTATCGTAGTTAACCTCTCTACCTCCTCGCCGCCCGTCCGTCTCTTCTCTGCGTAGCAAGACCAACAACACCTGCGCTGGAGTTTCTAAGGTAAAGTGACACTAAAAACCCGTTTCTTATTTATCATTTTTTGATAATTATTCTTTTTTACATGTCTATTATTTAATTTAGTGTGTATTATTCTCATGGGTAATTATGTGTAGTAATTTATTAAGGAGTTATCATAGGTTTTTGGGCTCAACCACGGATTAATCCTATTTCAATGTATTCTTATGGGAAAATTCGTTTTGACATCCGAACATTTTCTACATCCGAAGTCGGTTGTGGAACGGATTAAATTCGTATGTAGAGGTAGGCCTACCACTGTATTTCAAAGCTTTTTTTTTATGTTTTATAAACCATTTTCACCTTATAGTTGAATATTATAAGGTGGAAATACATTATGCACTAACAGCATCCCGTTACAATATACAAAGCATTCCAGCTGTAATTTCTAAAATTACCTTTAGTACATGACTATACATATCCAGAAACTCTCATCAGCTGAGTACCTCTTAATTACGTTACTTTTCTTTACTTTAAGGGCTGCTTATCTGGTCCTGTACAGCAGGGGAACCCTACTCTTTACAGGACCTCTGTGGTTGTTTTATGATGTTCATTAGGGAGCATTTAACATTTCACAGTTGCATATTGTTCGCTTAGTGTTTGATCATCACCGTCAAAACACGCAAAATATGAAGGTCTTCAGTTTCCTTTTGAAAGCCTTAATATCTTCAATTATTCGAATGTCTCGTAGGAACCTATGGTATAGTCTCGATGCCGCATATTTAAAGGCTCTAGACCCTACAGTAGACATGTATCTACTGTAGGCTCTGATAGTTTGAAACCATCTGTAGCTATTCTCGTGTTAGGACGATTTGTTGGTTGCACAAATACTGTATGAAGAAACTCTCTTAGATATTTTGGACGGTCAGTTGTGATAACTAGTTGGGTTATTGTACATATTCTAAATTCAATTCTCGCTTTAATCGGCAGCCAATGCAGATCAGTTAGTATAGGAGTGATCCCTCCTCTAGACGGGACAACTTTTATCAGTCTTGCTCCTCTTTTTATTATGTTTTGTAATTTCTTAAGCTGTACTTTTGGTAGAATGTAGTAGATGGAGTTACAGGAGTCGATTCTGGTAATCACACAGTTTATCAAAAGTTTCTTTACGGAACATTCATCCAGGTACTTTTCTTTTTTTTATATAGCAACATTTCTCAGATAATAACCAGAAGTTTATACTACATTATTTTTGGGAGGCATTGAGAGACAAGTTGCAGTCAAGAAATAAGCCTAGATCACGAACTTTACTAGATATCGGCACTGAGGCATTATTTATATTCATTTGAATATCACCCAAGCTTCTCAGTGTTTCTCTTTCCCACCACCATAAACCCAGTTTTGTTCTCATTTAATGTTAGTTGTTTAATTGTCATCCATTCTCTGACACTATCGAGAATTCGGAATTCGGTCATCTAGATCATTCAGGAGGAAATAAAACTATGTGTCATCCGCAAATAGTTTGAATTTCACACTATGCCTTTGCAGTAGTTTTGATAGACCAATAGTATAGATGCAGAATAAGATTGGGTTCAAATGGTGAATAAGAGCTTCCAATTTGTTCACATAATTTCCACCAACTTAGTAGTCTTTTAGGTGTTCGAAAGCTTGATCTTCAACGCTGATGAACCGTAAATCCTTTAGTAGCAGTTCATGCACTACTGTATCAAAAGCAATCAAAAGCAGCACTAAGATCGAATATTAATTCACATTTATTTTCATCCATCATTTGTAGCATATCATTTACCACAGAGCAGATGGCTGTCTCCATAGAGTATAGTTTTCTGTAAGCAGATTGGCTGTCAGGCAAAGCTTCTATTACTTCGAAGTGACTGATTAGTAGTTCAAGAATTACGTATTCTAACACTTTTGAAACAAAGGATAGATTCGAAATAGGTCTATATGAGCTTAATTCCTGCTAATGCAGAGCACTTTTCAGAACTGGTGTGACTGTAGCCCTTTTCTCAGATTTGGGGAACTTACATTCTCATAATTATTCCGGCTAGACTAAAGAAGTTTCTCTCTCCAATTACTTCGGATATTGGCATGGGATCGATCGTGCAGTTTGTTTTCTTTGCTTTCTTGATAATCCTAGTGACGTCATCTTGTGATATGTTGTGAAATCTTATTAATTTTGTCTCTATCTGGTGTATCATTAATCTGATGTTGAATATTTACAAATGACCTGGTTATATTTTCAATTTTGGTTTTAAAGAATGCTATAAAATTATTTACCAGTTCTTAGTCAGATAGCTTCTTAACGTTTACATTTCCCATTATACCATTTATGAGACGATATACTTATTAATGTCTATTGCTGCTTAGCGGATCTTTGTCTTTAGTATTCACTGTTTTCCTTCTTAGTAGGTAGTTGTATCGGCACATAGCAGTTTGGTATTTTACCCTTAAACTGTCAGTTTTTAACGATTCCACTTTCTTCTTTGTGTCTTTTTTTCCCTCTTTTTTCACAAAAGTTTCTCCATCAAACCAAGGAGATTGGTCTTTATCAGTTATAGTCTTTTCCATCATTGGGCGCATATAAAGTTTCAACCCTCCTGAGATGAACATTCATAATCCGTTACAATTGTCTAAAAAATCATTAATTAACCCAGGTCGAACTTAAGTTATTTAAAATCGTTGGCATCATTGACAGATGTGTTATGAATGCACTTAATCAAAATGGTTATTCAAAAGAAATGAAAACAACCAGTGGAGAAAATCATTAAGTTCAGTGTGAAAAATCACTTCCGTTTTGCACACGCATCTAATCTCTGAAGTATTTTTGTTTTTCCTGCAATATCCATTGCTATCAAATAGAGCTAAGTGCTTGAAGATGAGTATCTGTGGCATACCAGCGATAAGAAGATAAGTCTTATCTACGTAGGCCGGTGCCGATGACAAATATGGGCGTGAATGACACCATACTGGAGACAGCACCAGAGTGAACAGACGTCTCGTCAATCCTCAGTAAGATTTTCTGTTTCTTTGTAGGTGAGTGAAAAGCATACAGTTCCGTTGCTTTAAATCTTAAAGCAGATTGAGTGAAAGCAATGATTATATTTTTTTCTAAAACTTTCAGTTTGAAAAGAGGGTCTCATAAATAAACTTTCAAGAGTCTATAAGTTCTTTTTGTAACTAGGCGATGCACGAGAAGGTTTTCGAACAATAGTACGAATCATACGTAAGAAAAACACGAGAGAAGGTGAATTGTAATATAGTTAGGATCAAGACAAGAATTGGGTTTAATATATATATACATTATATGTATATATATATATATATATATATATATGTCATATATATATTTATATATATGTATATATAAACACATATATATGTATATATACATACATACATATATATATATATATATATACATATATATATATATATATATATATATATATATGCATACCTATACATATATATATATATATATATATATATATATTGATATATATATGTAGATATATGTATATATAAACACATATATATGTATATATACATACATACATGCATATATATATATATATATTGATATATATATGTAGATATATGTATATATAAACACATATATATGTATATATACATACATACATGCATATATATATATATATATATATATATATATATATATATATATATATATATATATACATATATATATATATATATATAGATAGATAGATAGATAGATAGATAGATAGTTTGAGGACTGCATGGCTAAGATTGAGTATGGAGGGAGAAAAAGTTACAATGTTAAGCGCACATGAACCCCAAATTGGAAAAACAATATGTCTAATATAAAGAGCTCTTGGGAGATTGCGAATCTGAGCCAGAATTTCTTTTGGAGATTATAAAACATTAGTTGTGCTCTATGTGAGGGAAATGCGATCCTGGGTGACAGAGAAAGAATAACCAGGAATGGAGAGTCGAAAATGTGTTTGAAAAAAAAAAATGTTCATAATCAAATCTGGTAAAGAGAAAATGAAGACCAAAAGAGTTTGATCGAAAATGTGTTGGTGAGATGTAGAATGAACATGAAGTTGGACGTAAGGGCAAGAAGGCTGGAAGAGTATTTGATCATTATTTGATTGAAGCAAAATATAATATAGACATGAAATACAAAATGAAGGGTGAAAATTATGTAAATATAACGAAGC
>NC_090730.1:85670924-85678424 GCF_036898095.1 Palaemon carinicauda | reverse complement strand
ATCCTTCTTTCTTCTATATCATTGCACCCAATGACCCATTAGGGTGCTTGTTCACACACCATGTTTATATCACGCAATTTCGCCATTGTTCTATTATACACTTGAAAACAATGGATTTACTCTATTGTTGTACAAGTTGATGATTGGGAGTTGTGTGTGTGTGTGTGTGTGTGTGTCATCAAGCATATCCTCCAGCGAAGGGGGATAATCTGATGTGTCTACTACGATTATGGAATAGGGAAAGATGTCATTTAGTGAAATAGAGTTTTGGACGTCAGCTTACCCTTACATATGGAGAACTTTAGACAATAGCCATGCCTCTAATCACCTGTACTTAAGAGCAGTGTACCGATAAAATTCCTTTGGTTATGGAAAAAGAGAAAAAAATCTCTCTCGGAATAAGAAATCTTAATTAGTACAAAGTATTGCTATCACTGAGTCTTTTTAAAAAGGGTGAAATTGTTTATTTAAACTCTGCTGTGGATATTCCTGTAGGATTCAGGTACTTGCACCTATAATCGAAATAAACCGATCTCTGCCAGGATAACACATTGCTAAGTTTGTAACACATAACGATGTATGAGAGTTATTTCTCTTCACAAATATCGACTCACCGATCATTCTTAATATGGAATTCCCGATGTCTTGGAAATGAAGACCCAAGGAGGCATTCATTGATGGTAACTTCTTCAATCCAGAGCTTAATTTGAAATGCTTCTAATCGAAACAAAACTTGACAGTAGACATGAAGCAATCGGCTATCAAGAGATATATAAAACTAATCAGCCAGGAATATATATATATATATATATATATATATATATATATATATATATATATAGTAGAACCGAATTCAACTTACATTTCTATTAATATCCGATTGGTTCAAGTCTAACTGATAATTCTTTTTTATTCAAAGACGTAACTTATAATCCTAGCCCGGGCATAAGCAAGCAAAGATCAAATATAACACTTACATCAGTTTTTCTTCTCTCTTTAACTCTATCGCTCTCAACCCTAGCGGGGACCCACTAGGTACTTGATTTACTGCTTAGGACATTAGGTGAACATTCCTAGATTCGAACGCAGTACCATAAAATTGCTAGCTAAGAGCGCTGCCGACACACACACACAGAAGAGAGAGAGAGAGAGAGAGAGAGAGAGAGAGAGAGAGAGAGAGAGAGAGAGAGAGAGAGAGATAACGGTCATTCTTTCATACGTAAACAAGATAATAATTGTAGATATTAGTTGCGAGTCGATTTGATTTGGGGACGTGACGGGTGTCACACTTATCATGACCATAGAAAACGTACGTACATTACTTACCTATATAGATTAAGATAAAAAACCATCTACAAAAATTCTACCTGATAACATTCATACAATTCACAGATATTCATCGAGCTTAGTTCCAGTTAATATTAGTTCATAAAGTATTGGTAGGTTTTCAAGTCAAATCTAGCATTCCCGAACCATAAAGGTATTGATGAAGCACTGGAAATAACACAATGAATACAAACTTCTAGAATATCCAGTGAGGTATATGTTTAGTGTAATAGAAGTCATTCATTTATTTTTACTAGTCACTTCAGGGCTATCGGTTTGAGAATATTATAGATAATTGTCAATGACTCTCTTCTACCTTAAATAAATATGAGATACTAATATTTTCTTTTGAAAAATATCACGCAATGAGTTTACTGCCAACGCCTTAATTACTCAAATGACATAGAATAATAAGTAAAAAGGCTGTATTCAATCAATTTCTCATTTTACATAAAAGGTAGAATTTTCATATTGTGCCGTGATTTATCAAAGAAATAAATTGCGTTAATTAGGAAAAAATTTTCTTTGCTTCGCATACATTTTATTTCTTTCAGCAAGATTATGCAAATCGAAGTATGTTAATTAATTCTCGGCCAGGCAGAAGTACTTATACACACACACACACACACACACACACACATATATATATATATATATATATATATATATATATATATATATATATATATATATATATATATATATAAATATAGTTTCCTTGTGGAACTGTGATCCTGTAGCAAAGAGAACTTGGTATTAAAAGGTAT
Source organism: Palaemon carinicauda (assembly GCF_036898095.1). Classification (NCBI taxonomy): domain Eukaryota; kingdom Metazoa; phylum Arthropoda; class Malacostraca; order Decapoda; family Palaemonidae; genus Palaemon; species Palaemon carinicauda. Next base: position 85,676,331 of record NC_090730.1, on the reverse strand, counting down.
TAGTGGTTTATTTCAAAAGTATTGAATTGCATGGTCTACCAGTATTAACTTATGCATCAGAAACTTGGAGCCTTGAGAAAAGCTTTAGAACATAAGCTAGACTCCATTTGCATTTGTTTTGGGTGATTTCTGGGTGAAGTAGGCAATAAGAAAAGAGAATTAGCTGAGGGAAAATTTGGAGTAGGCACAAGAAATGACTGGGGATACATGCTTGTAGAATTTGCTGAAAAATAGTCTAAAAATCATTAACACATTTTTTATAAAATAAACATATAAAATGGACGTGGAGATGCCAAACTGTAGAAGCGAAAAATAAAATAGATCTTATTCTCAGTGAAAAAAATTAATTTAGTTAATGAGGTAACAGTGTTAATCAAGTGAGTATAGAATTGAAAGAAGTAAAATTTGTCGAGATCTAAGGAAAGAAAGACAAAAGCTGACCTTAAGAAAGAAAGAACACTCCTGTAATAAGAAAAAGTTCTGATGAATTTAGTTTAGCAATATGTACTCCCAGCTACATGAAATGAAAGCATATAAAGAAATGAATAGTAATTTAACAAGATTTGTATTGGAATCAGCACAAGAGCTAGATGGAAATATTTACTAAACAAGATCAAGCAAAACTATCAGAAAACACAAAACATCTAATAAAGAAATATTGGAAATGAAGGTAAAATCAAAGTGAGAGGAAATAGAATTAGCAGAATTATCCAAAACAATAAACAAACTAAAAGCATAAGACATTCGTGAACACGATCAGGCCAAAATGGTATCCATAAACAACAACTCTTTGCGATCTATTACTTAAAAATTCAGTAATGATGCTAAGAAAAGACCCACCCATTCCCAACCGCCTCATATGTGACCTTTCCCACTAATCCGTGAAATCGATTTCAGCACCCAGCACCCCAAGCTAAGAAACGCTGTCCTACGCCTATTGCCGCATAGGGCCTCAATTAGATTTCTCCAGCTGTCTCTATTTTGAGCTTTTATATCAATGCTTCTCCTTTCATCATCTCCTACTTCACGCTTCATAGTTCTCAGCCATGTAGGTCTGGGACTTCCAACTCTTATAGTGCCTTGTGGGGCCCAGTTGAAAGCTTGGTGAACTAATCTTCCTCGGGGAGTGCGAAGAGCATGCCGAGACCATATCCATCTACCCCTCACCATTTGCTACTTGAGTAATCTCACTTATAGTTTCATTTCTAATCTTGTTCTGCCATTTAACTCCCAATATTCTTCTGAGGGCTTTGTTCTCAAATTTACAAAATCAGTTGGATATTGTTTCATTGTCACACCATGACTCATGTCCACAGAGTAACACCAATCTCACGAAACTGTTTTGTACCCTGATTTTTATATGTAATTTCAGGCGAATTGATTTCCAAAATTTACTTAACCTAGCCATTGTCTGATTTGCTCTTTTCAATTTCTTATTAAATTCAAATTCTAAAGATCCTGTATTAGAGATCATATTTTTTAACTATTTAAACGATTTAACCTCATTTATCCTTTCTCCATTGCATATTCCATTTTTATCATCTCTGTCTTTCTTCTATTTATCTTAAGCTCACCTTCCTGTGATATTTCATACATTCTGGTAAGCAAGCTTTGCAAGGCCTGTGGGATTTTGCTAATAAGGACAGCGTCATCAGCATACTCTAGGTCTGCTAATTTCCTGCTACCAATCCAGTCCAATCCTTTTCTGCCATCCCCAACTCTTCTGTGCATTACAAAATTCATGAGGAGGATAAACAACATGGGTGACAAGACATTCCCTTGGAGTATTCGACTGTTCATTGAAAATTCATTTGATAGGACTCCATTAACATTAACTTTGTACTTGCTATGCTCATGAACAGACTTAATCAAATTCACATATTTAAGAGGAACTCCATGATAACACAGGACTCTCCACAAAATTGGTAAAAAAATATTTATTCATATCTACCTATATTCATATCCATCTATATGTATGTATGTATGTATGTATAGAAATTTTTAAGACTGCACTACGGCTACTGAAGGAGGCACCAATTTTCCAATGATTGATAAACAGGATGGATACATATCACAGCTGTAGGAATCAAACATATCTTTTTTTTTCGTATCAACTCTATGACTATGTAATTTCCAATTTTTATTCTCGTGATCAGAGTTTAAAATTGGCATATTACCGTCACAGATACCGGTGAGTTAACTGCTAATTACGTATAAGGTCTGTTTTTCTTGCAAAATATGATTGAAAAAGTAAAATTTTGCGTAGCATAAAATTAAGCTTCATTCCAGTAACGGTTCATCAAATCATAATCAATTTGGTGTTTCGTATGTGGAGTAATGTATATTCTCAACAGCCTTCGTTCTTGGGACAAATACTCAGGGGACATATGAAATTTTCTCTCAAAGAAAAATGCTCTCGACATCATCATCTGAATCAATGAAGCAATACACTGAAAATTATTTCAAATAGATTAGGGAGGAGAGAAACAGCTACACGATGCCAGTTTACTCGAGGTAATCAATCATCAACAATTGCCCTTCTCAATATGATTACAAAGAAAACCTATATATGCAAACCGAGACCTACTTATCTATAGTGCCTTGACATATCGGCGATTCAAGTGTTGACGAGCATATGGCAGCGAGATAACAAAAGAGCTAGACACTGTTCTAATGCCTGATGTTATCATATTTACTAAGAAAGTTCTCCTACGTCTAAGTTTAGGTAGATATTCTTTAAAACTAAAAAGATGGCTTTACTCCAAGATACAGAAGAATAACAGAACATCAAATAAAAATGCTCGGAAATTCTATTGTTATCTGGAATATGTGTGCATTATAATAATAGTCAAATTGAGAAATTTACGTCCAAACGTTTAACACGATAAGGAATTCTAATTATCTCGCTAGTTAAAATAGTTTCAAAGTTACTGCTAAAAAAATTCGTTTTTATAGGACCAAGACTTGTTCATTCCTTAATCTTATCTACAACGTCATTCATTCATAAAATATTTTCTGTAGAAAATTAATGGAGCGATAAAAGCCCGCAAAGTTCTTTTGTGGAGAAAACTTCCAAAAAGGACTAAGTCTTATCTTCGCTCAGAAGTTGTATTACTCGCCACAAATCTTTTCATCCCGATAGGCTCTGTTTCAAGAAGTTTGTCTGTGTTCGAATAAATTGAGATCGAGGCATCGCGATTTAAATGGAACTACTTTAGTTGAAAAGAACTTCAAAAATCAATTCGCTATTATTATTGGTTTGGCTCTTCCAGAGTCCATTGCATGGCTTGGCCCATACGTCTCTGGTCTACTCTATGGTTTGACCCCTCAGGTAAAAGTAGTATATTAAACATATATTTCTGTGTGTTTTATTTTGGCCACGAACACATGCACATAAAATTTATTCGCTCCCGATTTTCATCCTTGTTTATATACAGTTTATTTTCAACTTTACTAAGTTGATCATTAGATGTACCGAAAAAAAGAAGGAAAAAAAAAAAACATTAATAACCAGTGTCGAAGACGCTTACCTGGATAATCAAAATACAAGCGTGTAGCATTTATAAGCTGGAACAGACAAACATACAAATACATTAAAAGCCACCAAATTCACTTTTACGGGGTTATTGAGAAAGACTAACGAAACACAAGTAAGCCTACTCACCAAAAACCAACAAGAGAAGCACAAGAAGGGACAAGAAAACACAACAATGCACAGGTCATCAAACAAAACAAACTTATTGAAAATCAATCTCCATCCATCCACATTCAAACACCACAATGGATGACGACAGAGTGAAGTGGCACAATACCTTACAAAAGAATAAAAAACTGACATTGTTTGTCGTTATTTTACAAATGGAATTTATTACATAATATATATTGAAGTTACAAACTGGTCATTAATCTGAGTTATAACCAAAAATTATCAACATCGATCTGTGGATAAACGCAAACAGTTACGCCAAATTACATTTCGGTGCTGACGAAAAAACGATACACAACCATTACTAACTTCCCTCTCTTATTTTTTCAAACAGATGTTTTAAACGTATGGAACTAACATCGAATATTCTCAATCACGGAAAAAATTTCTTCCTATGATTTCTTAGCAATGAGGTAGACAAGACAAAGTCAATACTTTTCTATTTTTTTTTCTTTTACAGGATCACACACAAACCATGGGTGAAGGTCAAGGAGTCGGGGAAGGATCTGGAAGAGCAGACAGCACTTGTATAGGATGGGGAATCTTGTGGTTTCTCCTTTTAATTGTTGCTTTTTGGGTCGCAGGATTCTGCTGCTTCTTTTACATCGTCTTGAACATGTTTGCCGCCTGTGCTGAAGGACTCAATGTAAGTGGTAATATGACTAACTATCACCCCTTTGCAAGGTCAATAAAGACGTAGCGTTTGTCATTTCAAGGTGCCATGAATGCGATTGATAACAGAAGAATTTCTATGGCAAGGAAAAAATCATTCTGCTATCTCCATTGTAATCTTAGATTTACAAATCTAATCTTCATGATAACGGCAAGAAAAAAAAAACTTTTAACATTCATAGAAAAACGCTCCCCACTTTAGAATTGTATTGCTTTTAAAGACTTGATTAAAAAGAAGACAAAATCCAAGAATCTATCATAAAATATTGGCGAGTATTACTCAAAAGCATACACACACCCAACAAACACATATACATAGATATACATAGATATATACATATGCACACATATAGATAGATAGAGAGGTATACACACATACACACACACACACATATATATATATATATATATATATATATATATATATATATATATATATATATATATACCTCTATCTACACACTTGTATGCATGTACAGTATGTGTATATATATATATATATATATATATATATATATATATATATATATATATATATATATATTTATATGTGTGTGTGAGTGTGCGTGTATGTACTGTATACATCTATACATCATCATCATCATCAGCCGTTATGGTCCATTGCAGAACAAAGGCTTCAGACATGTCCTCCACTTGCGTCCGTTTATAGTCTTACTAGGCCAGTCAACTCCCGCAAATTTTCTTTGTTCGTGCTGTGAACTGATTTTTTATTTGACCTCCAAACTGTTTTTAGCATGTCCATTGCTTGTTCTACCCTCCCTACTCTCTTCTTGAATTCTGTAACTACTGATCCATTGCTAGTAATGATGGTTCCTAAATATTTGAAAATAAGGCAGTTCCTCTGCTCACTACTCTGAATCTGCATGACCTCAGTCTTTCTTTGGTTGATAACTAACCCAACCTTTCTCCCCTCCTGTACTAACCCACCAATAATTTCCTGCATTTCACTCATTGTAGAGGCAAGTAGAATTATATCATCTGCGTATTCAAGATTATGTAATCTCTTGT
>NC_090730.1:85623424-85665924 GCF_036898095.1 Palaemon carinicauda | reverse complement strand
AATTTTTTTGTAAATTGTATAGGAGCAAAGGAATTCAATTACACAGTCCCACTCACTGTGAATAAATTCTTTGTCCCCAGTGGTCTATCAGACCGAAGTTTGTATAAAGAAGGGTTAAAAATGGAGGTACACTACTTTTTATTTTTTTAACAGTAGGTGCATATAAAGGAAATACAAAAAGAACTATATTCTTTTATCATTTCCAAAATTACATAAATGTAACAATATGTGTAGAAAGCAGAAGTTTTCAACCAGAGTATTACGTAATAGAATAATATAAAAAAAATATTCATAAAATAATATGAGAATATCACCTTTAGCTCTTTACTATAAATATAGTTTAACATACACAATAAGATTATTATTCCACTTGTACAACTTAGACTGAACAGTCCCAATTATACAGTCCGTGAGAGTCCATACACAACACTTAAGAACCTGGATTAATTACACTACCAGCGCCACATCTTCCAACTGACGTAAGTAATCCTTGAAAAACACTCTTGAAGATTTCCATCCTGTGTAAGCCTGTAAGCCTTCAAAGGACATGTATTGGAAAATGTTTAAGGGAGAGGCAACTTTCCTAAGGTTATGACCTGATGGCATACTATCAGGTTCAGTCCTTCTGATAAAATAAGTGAGTTTGGACGTTAGAGAGATTAGATCCTGTTGTTTCCCCTTTAAAAAGTTGTCCACCCTTAAAGGCCCAACTCTTTAACTGGTAGGCCTTAAGCATCCCATGAGGCACAGAGAGGGATCCTCCTTTAGTGGAACGATCTTCCTAGGCCCCCCAACCTTTTGTGGGAATTCATTTTTTGCGAAGAATACAGAATTTGGGTAAAGATTTACCTCCCTCGATTCAAAGAATTCGATGTGGCCATCATCCCTTGGAAAGCACCAGAATCAATAGTAAGCAAAAAGATTGATTATTGATTAAGATCCCTCAAAGAGGTAGTGGCGTTATCTATTGAGGAGGGTTAGTGCAAAACTTTATCCAACGACCATGAGATAGCCTTGGGAGGGGCATTTGGGTTCAATTTAGCACAAGTCTTCAGGATCTTATTGAAAAGTTCACTGTTGAACTTGATATCAAAAGCATAATTGATAAGTCTAGTTAAAGCCGACTTACACGAGGCAATAGTTGTAGAGGCCGAACCTTATTTGTGTAATGAAATAAAGAAGGAAATACAGAAGTCCATAGTAATGGAAGAGGGCTGATGTATTTTAACAAATTCCACCTGTTTTTTCCAGGAAGACAAGTATTGTCGTTTCGTAGTAACGGACTTGTACTCTTCTATAAAGTCAATTCTCTCCTTCGTAAACCGGAACTTTCTTTGAGCTGCTAGGGCGAAAAAATCATAAGATGAAGGTTTTTTGCTATCCAGATGGAAACGAAGACAGTCTTCTCTTGAAAATTTTGGGACAGCAATGGTGAGGGTAGAGGGATCTGGTGAGGTTTGAGTTCCAGAACAACAGGGTACCAATTGCTATTGGGCCACTTGGGAGCCACCAGAGCTACTGTCCCTTTGAAAGCCTGCAGTTTGTTCAGAACTTTCATTAGAAGGTTGAACGGTGGAAAGAGATAAATGTGAGAGCACTGGTTCCAATCCAACGACATTGCATCTGGTCTCGCTGCTTCCAAATCTAAGTTCGGTGCTATATACCGGGAAAGCTTCTTGCTGATGCTCATCGCAAACAGTTCTATTTGTAGTTCTGGGACTTGCTCTAATATGAAACAGAATGATTTTGCATCTACAGACTATTCTGTTTCCAGAGGCTTGGATTTTGATAGGGCATCCACTGTCAAATTGGGAACCCCCTCTTAGTAAACTGCTGGAAGATGCCAATTTCTCCACTTTGCCAAGGTGAGAATGACTAGAATCACATGATTGATCTAAAGAGACCTGGAGCCCTGTCTGTTGACACAGTAGACTATTGTCTTACTGTCGGGGACTAACTTGATATGGGATTTTTTCTTTGTGTTCAGTCTCTTCAGAGTTAGAAACATTGCCATAGCTTTCAGAATGTTGATATGGAATTTCTGAAATGTAGTTGACCACTGACGCTGTATCTTCTTAGAATGGCGTTGTGGGTTGGAAGAACCTCTTGAACTGGGGTGGTTTCTGTCTCCATTTCCAACCTAGTCCTCTTGAGACTATGCTGTGAGCCCAAGGATCAAACTCCCATTGATCCCTGAAGAAATAAATTCCTCCCCCTACTGGTAGCTCCTCATTGTTGCAGCGAAGAGCATGTTTCTTTAAACGACTTTCCTCTACTTACTCCGCCCATAGATTGACAGCCTTTTCCAGGCCTTCCTCTGCCACTAGTACTTTTTCTTTAAGCTCTGACTGAGTGAAAAGATGTAGTGGATCTCTCACAAACTGGGTTGAAGGCTGGGTACTGTGACACATATTGCTGGGGAACCATGTACACAGTCTGGGGGATCATAGCAACTGAGGCTGTTGTGACAAGAAATATTCTCTTGTCTTTAAAGGGTCTGCTAGGCTTCCTGAGCCACTCTGTTCATTACCTCCTTGACCACATTCTGAGGAAAGAGATCTTTCCCCAAGATGTTAGAGTCAATCAACATTTTAGGCTCATCCCTAATATTTGCTGCGGCTAGGACGTGTTCTTTGCAGGCTCTTCTGGATAAAAAGAAAACATGCAGATCTCTGTGGAAAGTAGTCAGATGAGTTTTAGCCAGGACTGGGAAGAGGTCTGATTTGGAATGGTTCCCAGTCAGCATTTCCATATAGGATCGGTGTGACAAGAAAGCAGATAGCCTCTCTTTGGCTTCCCATTCTGCCCTAAAAAGGAATTCAGGAATTCTAGGCAACCTTTCATTGAATTGTTTGCCTCTAATGTCCCTGTCCTGTCTTCAAACTGTAAAAGTATGTTGGACATCTTCCCAGCAGTTCTAGTCATAAGGTAGGGCTAGGGAGGCAGGTTTGCTCTCCTTTAGTACTGGCAATGGCCTACCTTCAATCAATGCCTTCTTCACCGCCTCTAAACGTTTTGAGGCGAGGGAAATTACAGTGTCTTTGGGAGCAACAAAAGTGGCCTGTTTTCTGCCGAAGACAGAGTATTGATAAACTCTTAAACTCCCTTATCATAAAGGTTTGAGTTTGCTGAGGTCCACGATAATAGTCTCCTTAGGGATCATATCATCTCTAATGGACGCTTCCAAGGTAGGCCTTATGTAGCAATAAGGATAATTATCAATACAGTGTAGAATTCTAAGTCGGAGACTAGCTTAGAACCTATATCTTCTCCAATGTGGAGGTGCTCCTCACTCAGAGCCATAAGCTTAGCATGATGCCAAGGAATCTTAGTCAAGAAGTCTGGCAGACATGACGCTGGCAGAGCCTTGGACTTAGGTGCCTGTTGGAAAGCTTCTATCTTCACCTCGAAGGACACTTGAGCTCGTTTATGTTCACCTTAGATATTTTCCATGAATGCATTCATGGATGCCATAAATTCCAAGTGACCAGGAAACAAAGGTGTACTTGGCGTAGGAACGGGAGTAGAAGTGGAGGTAGGGGTGGCAGATACAGGGATGGGGAATTGAGCGAAAGAAGTACTGGGCACAGTACTTATCTGATGGACATCCAGGGATTCATCAGAGGATTCCGTAGTCAGCAGGATCCTCTCCCTCTCTGATGTCACAGAAGAGGTCATCGGCCTGTTGGCCTCCAGCCTCATCACTTGAAGAGTGTCCCGAACTTCATCATTCGCTTGATCTAACTGTACCGGCAGGAGTTGTACCGTCAGTACCCGGTGACAAAAACAGAAGTCCCCTTGGCCTTGGGAAAAAGGAATTCCTTAAGTTCCATTGATGGAAGGTAAGGGGCACCCTGTTCAGAGCTTTTCTGAAAGTCTCTCACCCCATGTCGAATGATCTTCTGACCCCACGCTTTCTGGTCTTGGGAGATGTTGGTAGTGTGGAAACCAGTGTAGATGAAGTCCTTGCACATTCTGCATTTGGAAGGTTCCCAGATGGCAAAGGACCCTTTAGAAACATGGCAATCCGCATGTTTCCAGGACGTCTTGTGGCCACAAGGTAATTTGACCCGCCTGGTGCAGGTTACCGTTGAACAGTCCATGTCTTCAGCAACCTGTAAAGATAGAAAATTTTCAATGAGTACAATTAGTGTATCAAAAACTTTTGCATATCTTATATCATACAGGGATAAACTATCTTAAGATAAAAATTTCTTAAAATATCTAAATTAAATAAAATTTCTACTACACTAGCAAGGCCTCACAATAAGAATTAGGAGGGGATGAAAAGTAACGGGCAGGTTCAACAGGACGACATGGCTATCTCACCCAAAAATAGATTTTTCTATGTCAAAATACATTTTTGGCCTCGAGCCATGTCATCCTGATGGAAGTGTACCAGAGAATTAATATTTTCAGTTGTGGCCAGAAGGAATTTTTAAACCCATTTGAGCCCTCATAGGTATGTCTACACTTTCACATAGCAACTGGAACGATAGTCCCAAACTATAAGCACAAGCGAATTGTTTGTAACCAACGTAGGAGCAAAGGAATCTAATAGGACAGTCCCCTCACTGTGAATAAAATCTTTGTCTCCAATAGCTTATCAGACCAAAGTCTATAAAAGTAGGGTTAAAAATGGAGGTACACTGCTTTTATTGTAAACAGTTGGTCCATATAAAGGAATGGCAAAAAGAAAAATAATCTTTAATTTTTTCCAAAAATTCATGGATGTTACAATATTCAGCGCAACAATATGTACATTAAATATCTGTAGAAAACTGAAGTGTTCAACCCCAGAATTATATAACAGAGTAGCAAAATAATAACACTCATAACATAAAAGTAGAATATCACCTTTGACTCTTTACAATATATATAGAATAGCACACATTACAGATAAGAATATTATTCCACTTGCACAATGCAGACTAAAAAGTCCCAATTATATAGTCAATAAGAGTCCATGCATACCACCAGTAGCCGCCACAAAGTGTTTAATCTCTTCCAATTGACGTGAATAATGTTTGAAGAATACTCTTGAATCTTTCCATTCTGTGTAAGCCTGTAAGCTTTCAAAGGACATAGATTGGGAAAAGATTGGGAAAAGAGGCAACTTTCCTAGGATCATGACCCGAGGGCATACTATCGGGGTCAGCCCTTCTGATGAAACAGGCGAGTTTGGACCTTGGCTGTTTCAAAGAAAGATTAGATCCTGTTGTTTCCCCATTAAAAAGTTGTCCACCTTTAAAAGCCAGTCTCTTTAAAAGGTAGTCCTTAAGGCATTCCACTGGGCACAGACAAGGATCCTTTTTTAGTGTAACGATCCATCAGGGCCCCCAACGCTTTGTGGGAATTGATTTTTCGCCAAGAATGCAGGATCTGGGTAAAGATTTACCTCCCCCGATTCCGAGAATTGAATGTGGCCATCATCCCTTGAAAGTGCCAAAAATCTCGCTGACTCTAGCATCAGAAGCCATAGCAAGCAAAAAGATTGACTTTGAGTAAGATCACTTAAAGAGGTAGGGGTGTTATCTATAGAGGAGGCTAAGTGCAAGACTTTATCCAACGACCATGAGATATCCTTGGGAGGAGCATTTGGTTTCAATTTAGCAAAAACCTTCAGGGTCTTATTGAACAGTTCACCATTGACTTCAATATCAAAAGCATGAGCGATGGATCTAGTTAGTGCCAAATTACATGAGCCAATAGTTGTCAGGGCCAGGCCTTGTTTGTGTAATAGAATAAAGAAAGAAATACACAAGTCCATAGTAATGGAAGATGGATGATGCCTTTTAACAAATTTCACCAATTTTCTTGGGAGGGAATGTCCCTCCCTACCCTGTTCCGAGGCGTGCATGTGAATTGTTACAGAAGGAAGAGGATACTGTACAGGGAAGTGTGTTGACAAGCTCTTGGCAGTGGACCGCAGATTGAGCTGTTTGCGCAGCAAAGCTAGGGTTCTGTGGCAAAGATCTCTCCAAGCATTTGATGCATTTCTTCCCCAGACTCTGTTGGCATCTTTGAGTCTTGCTTTTAGGATTGGGTCTATCATGGCAGCAAACTGCAGCGATCCTAGGAATCTTTCCTGTTGATGTCTGGTGATTACTTTCGAGTGAAGTAGGCAATTTACAGATTTCCTTTCCTCTTGCCTTGCGGTAGAGACAGGATGTGTGACTTTAGATTCCAATGAAGCCATAACACCGGAATTTCTGAGCCGGAGATAGCCTGAAGTTATCGAGGTTGATTTGAAAGCTAAGAGACTGTAGGAATTTCATGATTTCTTAAGCTGCTAGAAGATATTCCGACTTTGTTGCAGCCCAGACTAGCCAATCGTCTGGTATACCAACACCTAAAGGCCTTTGTTTCTTAGTGGTTGGACAAAGGCATTGACTAGCTTTGTGAAAATCCTTGGAGCTATACTGAGCCCAAAGGGCATAGCTCTGAATATGTAGGACTTTCTTACCAGTCTGAAATCGAGGTAGGGGGAGAAGCGTCGACCTATCGGGAGATGCCAATAGACGTCAGTAAGATCTATGGAGACGGTGTATGGCCCTTGGTGTAGTAGGGTCCGTATTTGCGAGATAGTCAGTATCTGGAACCTTCTTCTTCTTCTTTGTCTGCATCTTTTCCCACTTTTATGTGGGGTCGATGTTTCTGGCCAGCTTTCTCCATCTACCTCTGTCCCACACTTCATCACCGGTTAATCCATTTGATCGAAGGTCATCCTTGATACAGTCCATCCACCTTTGCTTTGGTCTCCCTCTCCTTCTCGTTCCCTGTACCTCCATTTCCATCACTCTCCTCCCAATATACTGTTTATCTCTTCTCATGACATGACCATACAACCTCAGTCTACTTTCTTGGATCTTATCTGATAGTTTTCTAACTCCTGTGGTATCTGGAACCTGTCGTTCAGAATTAATCTGTTTAGTGGGGACAAGTCCAGAATAGTTTGAAGTGTTCAAATCTTTCTTGGGCACGCAGAATAGCAGCCCTTGAATGTTCATGGATTTTGTGCAATGGATAACTCCCTTCTGGAGAAGATCCGGTACGTAATCTTCTAAGAATGGGGTTGAGGGTTGGAAGAACCTCTTGAATTGGGGTAGTTTCTGTCTCTATTTCCAACTTAGTCCCTTTGAGACTATGCTGGGAGCCCATGGATCGAATCCCCATCAATCCCTGAAAAGGTAAAGTCTTCCGCCTCCCGGATGCTCCTCATTGTTGATGCGAAGGACCTGCTTCTTTAAACGCCTTGCCTCTACTTCCCCGGCCCCTAGACTGACCGCCCCTTCCAGACCTTCCTCTGCCACTAGCACTTTTCTTTTGAGCTGTCGTTGGGTGAAAAGTTGTAGTAGCTCTCTCGTAAACTGTATTGAAGGCTGGGGACTGTTACACATACTGCTGGGAAACTCAATACACAGTCTGGGGGATGGCGACAACCGAGGCTGTCACAACAGGAAAGGATTTCCTGTCATTAAAGGGTCTCCTAGGTTTCTTCCCTTTAGGTTGAGGTCCTTTTCCGTGGGTGAATTTCCTTTTAAAGGACATACTCCACTTTTGCATAAGGCTCCTATTCTTCTGAACCGCTCTCTCCATTACCTCCTTGACCATTTTTTGAGGAAAGAGGTCTTTCCCCAGATGTTTGAGTCAATCACCTTTTTAAGGTCATGTTTAATAGTTGCTGTGGCTAGGAAGTGTTCTCTGCATGCTCTTCTGGCCAAAAAGAAAGCATGAAGATCTCTATGGAAAGTAGCCAGATGAGTCTACCTGGACTGGGAAGAGGCCTGAATTAGAATAGTTCCTAATCAACATTTCCAGATAGGACTGGTGTGACAAAGAAGCAGATAGCCTCTCTTTGGGTTCCAATTCTTTCTTCAAAAGGGATTCGGGAATTCTAGGCAACCTTTCATTGAACTTCTTGCCTCTAATAACCTTATCAAGTTTTCCAACCGTAAAGGTGTATTGGACATCTCAACTGTCTGAATCATAAGGTCTCCTCTAGTAATGGTAATGTTCTACTTTACTTTACTGCCTTCTTCACAGGCTCTTAACTTTTTGAGGAAAAAGGAAAGACAGTACCCTTACGGGAAATAAAGGTGACCTGCTTTCTGCCGAAGGCAGAAAGTTGGGTATTTGTAATTTCGGCGATCTTAAGCTCTTTACCAATAAGGACTGAGCCTTGTTGTGCTCCAGGATGACAGTCTCCTTAGGGATCATATCACCTCTAATGGACGCTTCCGAGTTTATCATTACATAACAGTAAGGATAATTGTCAATAGAAGCATCAGAAATATATTTCACATCATCCCGTAGTGTTCTCAGAGCAATACGTAGTTTTGCGTTGAGGCTTTCCCTTTCAATTGAGTACTGGCCAGGAAGGTATTGCAAGTCATTTTCATTTCAGAAATTTGGAGATGATGCATGGCAAGTAGCTACACTAAGGAGATACTTTTTGGTTCATCAAATCTTTGTCTAAATTCAGAGAATACTTTGAGTTCCCAACCCTTGCAAAATTGTCTCAATGATCTGTATTTTCGATTACAAAGTATTCCAACAGACATGAAGATGGTTTCCTTTTCCTTGAAGGGTGATGGAAAGATGAAGTTATGTTTCTAAATGGTGTTAAAATGGCAGTCTGTAGTTCTTATGTCACTAATAATTTCAAGTGTCTTATGCTATGCTGAGTGCTGCAGCAAATTCCATATTCCCATTCTGCCAGGTCTTTGATAGTGGTGTTGTAATATCAAATACTTTAGGAAGGGTAATCAACAGAAAGAATGTCTCAAACTTATCTAGAGTTTGTAGGAATCCATTAGCTAAGACCTTTTCTCCACCAGATCTTCCACGGTCAGATAAATCTTCTTGAATATCCATCAAAATCTCATAGTGGTATGATATTGACTTATGGTTGTATTCACTTTTGTGTTGACACTCTTTAGGAAGTTCCACTACTAGCCATTTTTCACCTTTCTAGGGTCTATATATATATATATATATATATATATATATATATATATATATATACTGTATATATATATATATATATATATATATATATATATATATATATATATATATATATATATATATATATATCATGGCGCAAGATTGAGCCACGGATGAATTTAATCAGAGCTGGAATCAAGTTGAAAACTTCTATTACTTCAGGCGGGCAGCCAGCTCTGTGCGAGTTGACTTGACCCTATCTGCAATCTGTGTGCAGAACATGGTACATAAAAGCATAGATTCTTAAGATTCTCGGATTTGTGCCTGTACACCACAGATTTTTTCTCCTCATTTAAGATACTGTATGGGAGCACTGTGCTATTAGTTTATTAATATTGAGGCCAAGATTATGGAGCTTTTCTTACAACACGTTAGCCACAGAAGTAGCATCAACATTCATAAAAAAACCGAATCCTACGAACCTCTCATTTACTGATTCATCTATGACATTCTTAATACAGACACAGAGCTGCTCAGTAATGCTAGCATCTCCAGTTTTATCAGATTTTACTGCAAAGAAGGGCCATGACTTGGCATCTTTGGCTGTGACATCAAACACACAATTAGCTACAGATTTGAGAAGATAATTGTGACTTAACCCAGATGTGTACTTGGCATTTAATGGATTTTTTTTTCAGGGCACAAAATTTCTCAGACTCTTTGCTTATTAAGTCAAAGATTTCCAGAAAGGCATCCTCATTTAATGAACTTTCGCTTTCATCATACCTCTGTATGTTATGTTTGTTTTATCAGTTGTAATAATAATGTTCAATAGCGTCTCAACATACTCTCTATTGTGAAGAACCTACTGTTTATGTTGGCTATCAAGTTGATAATAAAATCATCATGCAATTGTGAAATTTTGAGGTTGAGCCATTTTTCCATAGCAATAACACAGGATGTGCCTTTTTCACGCTTTAATGCCTTTTTATTCATCTTTTTCCAGTTACTGAAGCCTTCGTTAATAAAAGCCATTTCTCTGTGCCCTACATTAGCACCTTTAAAGAGTCTGCATTCAAGGCAGTAAACTCTGTCACCAGCCACAAAGTATTCAAGCAACTCATATCTACAATACCAATCTCATTGAAAAATCCTGGTCTGAGAACCAAACTGTACTTTTGGATACATTCTTAGTCTTGGCTGTGTGGGTCCATTTTCAAGCCTCATGGCTGAGTCTGAGATTGCAGTATGTGTAAGGAACACGTAACGGATTACATGAAATAAGCATCTGTCAACGCTTGGATCTTTTTAAATGTCAAAATGCTCTGCACTGGTTTTAATGAAATTTGTAAATCATTCAGTTAGCTTAGCTGCCTGGGTATTTACTAAAGAAATACTTATTACTAAATTATCCCCTGACTGAGGTCTATGACTTTTCTTGGATATTTGATATAGTAGATGCTAAATTGCCAATATCTGAGGTGTGCATATTGATTAAGGATACTGTAAGTTTCTATGGGATGTCTTGAGTAATTTTCTTTTTTTTTTTTTTGGGGGGGGGGGGGGCTAGGACTTTATTTTGGGGGTTCAGCCCCAATATCCCCCCCCCCCCCCCCCTTGATGACGCCACTGCTCAAGAGATAGTTAATGAATATACGTACTTACGTTTCGAAAGGATATGAGACCAAAATTAAACGGATGAGCTTGGGGTTATTATTATTATTATTATTATTATTATTATTATTATTATTATTATTATTATTATTATTATCAATATCACAAGGCAAAGCTACAACCCTAGTTGGTCCAAGGGCTCCAACAAGAAAGAATAGCCCAGTTAGGAAAGAAAATAAAGAAATGAAAAAACTCCATGAAAAGTCATAATCAGTTAAAATAAAATATTTTAAGAACAGTAATAATAAAACAGATCTTTCATATATAAACCATAAAAAGACACTTATGTCAGTCTATTCAACATAAAAATATTTGCTGCAAGTTTGAACTTTTGAAGCTCCAATAATTCAACTACCTCATTAGTAAGACCATTCCACAACCTTGTCACAGACGGAATAAAACTTCTAGAATACTGTGCAGTATTGAGCCTCGTGATGGAGAAGGCCTGACTATTAGAGTTAACTGCTTACATAGTATTACGAACAGGATGGAAGTG
This sequence comes from Palaemon carinicauda, assembly GCF_036898095.1. Lineage (NCBI taxonomy): Eukaryota > Metazoa > Arthropoda > Malacostraca > Decapoda > Palaemonidae > Palaemon > Palaemon carinicauda. Next base: position 85,654,805 of record NC_090730.1, on the reverse strand, counting down.
TCCGGAAAGATCTGAATGTAAAATATGATCAGAATTATGAAAAATCTTATGCAACATGCATAACGAACTACTTGAACGACGGTGTCAGAGATTAATATCTAGATCAGGAATAAGAAATTTAATAGACCGTAAGTTTGTGTCCAACAAATTAAGATGAGAATCAGCAGCTGAAGACCAGACAGGAGAACAATACTCGAAACAAGGTAGAATGAAAGAATTAAAACACTTCTTCAGTATAGATTGATCACCGATAATCTTAAAAGACCCTCTCAATAAGGCAATTTTTTTGTGCAATTGAATATGACACATTTAATGTGTTTCTCAAAAGTAAATTTGCTGTCGAGAATCACATCTAAAGTTTTACAAGAGTCATATAGAGTTAAAGAAACATTATCAATGCTGAGATCTAGATGCTGAGAGCCACTGCCCTTGACCTACAGAGTGATACTCTAAATACCTAAGAATGTACTACAATAAACAGATCTTGTAGGTATTGTAGGGCATATGGGATTCCTGTCTAATTGAACCCGGAAAGCAACCATTAAAATAAGTAAAGTAGTGTCCATCATGAACTTTTTAATTGAAGAAAACAGAGGCTCTTATAGTTTCTATAAAAGGAAAATGTTTTATTACCACCAAATCCACAGAATTCAAAGACGTCCCAATTAAACTGCTGTAAGTGTTTGAATATAATAGTTCTATATTTCGTAGGTAATTTGTCACAAATTCAGAATGAAAATCTTAGTGAATATTATCATTTAGTTGCTGTCCAAGAAATATCTGTGTGCCTAAATGTATAAAAATTTGACTTATATTCATTTTAGCGATTTCTATACTCATGTCCTCAAATCACCTGGCTAGTGACAGCCAAGTTGTTGACACACAAACTAAATCTACGATGATGAGTGTTCCATTATTTGAACAGATTTCATGCATGCACCTATCTATCTATCTGTGTATCTATCTATATATCTCTTTATATATATATATATATATATATATATATATATATATATATATATATATATATATATATAGGTGTATGCATGAAATCTGTTCAAATAATGGAACACTCATCATCGTAGATTTAGTTTGTGTGTCAACAACTTGGCTGTCACTAGCCAGGTGATTTGAGACTCCCACTTAAAACACTACCCTGGGACACCACAGTCGAGGTTGTAAGATTCGGAATAATATATTTTACATCCTCTATACGAGTTTGGAATGATCTTCCACCACTAAAACTAATGATGAATTTAGGAAAATGTCCTAGAAATCCATTATAGTGTGAGGGTTTTAGTATTTTAGGGTTGTGAACGTAAAAAAATATGGTTACTGAGATATGCTTTCGATCAAAACCTCTTTGGTGGATCGCTCTGTATGTGAGCCAAATTGTAAGGCTGATAAATTGTTATTACGACGTAAGCACCAATTTAGTGTATGATTTATCATTTTTTTTCTAGTAATTTGCAAACATGACTTGTCAGTGAAATTGGTCTGTAATTATTATTATTATTATTATTATTATTATTATTATTATTATTATTATTATTATTATTATTATTATAAGCTACAATCCTAGTTGGAAAAGCAGGATGCTATAATTTTATCCCCAAAGGCTTCAACAGGAAAAATAGCCCAGTAAGGAAAGGAAATAAGGAAATAAATAAAATACAATAGAAGTAATTGACAATTGAAATAAAATATTTCAAGAACAGTAACAACATCAACACAAATCTTCCATATATAAATTATAAAACTTAAAAAGAGGAAGAGAAACAAGATAGAATAGTGTGCCCAAGTGTACCCTCAAGCAAGGGAACTTTACCCCCAGACAGTTGAAGACCATGGTACAGAGGCTATGGCACTACCCAAGACCAGAGAACAATGGTTTGATTTTGGAGTGTCCTCTTTGAAGAGATGCTTACCATAGATAAAGAATCTCTTCTACCCTTACCAAGAGGAAAGTAGCCACTGACCAATCACAATGCAGTAGTTAACCCCTTGAGCGGAGAAGAATTACTGTATTGTTGGTAATCTCAGTATTGTCAGGTGTATGAGAACAGAGGAGAATATGTAGAAAATAGGCCAAACTATTCGGTATATATACAAGCAAAGGGAAAATAAGCCGTTACCAGAGAGAGGTATCCAATGTAGTACTGTCTGGCCAGTCAAAGGACCTAATAACCCTCTAGAGGTAGTATCTCAATGGGTGGCTGGTGTCCTTGCCAACGTACTACCTGAGATGTTTTCCTGGCTTAGCTATTGGTATTAATGTAGTATGCATCCCTGGCTTTAGAAATAGATGTTTGGCCCAAAAATTATTACAAAATTTTAATAGATAAGCCTTTGCCAAAGGGGCTTGTTTTCTCATCATACCAAATTTATATTGTCCTTACTACGAGCCATTGAACCCCAATTTGATAACGCAATTCCCATCTATTCTTCATTAAATCTTTTATTGCAGTTGATATCTTCCAAAGAGACAAAATTCAACGTAATGGCTTCCTTGTATTTTTTTTTTTTTTTTTTTTGACGGATCGAAAGTAGGCATTCAAATGATCAATACTGCTTATGCATACAATATTTTGCCCAATAATATTTGAGATTGTAAGGCCCAGTTAAAGTGAAATAATTTCTCTAGAGGAGTGCAAAGATCATACCCATACCATCTCTATCTACCCCTCCCCATGATCTCATCCATATATGGCATGCAAGTAATCTTTCTTATAGCTTCATTTCTAATCATGTCCTGTCATTTAACTCTCAGTGTTCTTCTGAGGGGTTTGTTCTCAAATCTACAAGTTCTGTTGGATATTATCATACCATGACTCATGTCTATACAGTAACACCGACCTCACGAAACTGATATATAGCCTGATTTTTTATATTTAACTTCTGGCAATTTGATTTCCAAATTTTACTCAACCTAGCCATTGTCTGATTTGCTTTGTTCAATCTTTCATTAAACTCCAATTCTAATGACCTTGTATTAGAGATCATAGTTCCTAAATATATAAATGATTCTACCTCATTAATCCTTTCTCCATCCAATGATATTTCACCTTCCATTACATATTCTGTTCTTATCATCTCTGTCTTTCTTCTATTTATTTTGAGCCCAACTTCCTCTGATATTTCATGCATTCTGGTAAGCAAGCATTGCAAATCCTGAAGTGTTCTGCTAATAAGGACTGCATCATCAGCAGATTCTAAGTCATCTAATTTCCTATTACCAAACCTTCTCCACCATCCCAACTGTTCTATGCTTTACAAAATCTATGAGGAGAATAAAAAACATAAGTGACAAAACATTCCTTGGAGTACTCCGCTGTTTACTGGAAACTCATCTGATAGGATTCTACTAACATTAACTTTGCATCTGCTATGCTCATGAATAGACTAAATCAAATTTACATATATAAGAGGCACTTCATAATAATGCGGGACTCTCCACAAAATTGGCTGGTGCACACTATCAAAAGCTTTTTCGTAGACCACAAATGCCATCAAAAGTAGATTCCGTTTTTATACACATTGCTGCTCAGCCTCTCAAAATTAAAATTTGCTCATTACAGCTTCTACCTTTTCGAAGTCCTTATTGTTCATCTCTCAGCTTTTCATCAATCTTTCTCTCTAGTCTCTATATATTATATATTTTCATGACTACTGACGTAAATGTGATGCCTCTGTATTTATTGCTATCAGTCAAGTCTCCTTTTTCCTATTTTCACCAACACTCCTAGTTCCCAATCATCAGGTTTCGCCTCTTCACGCCATATTCTACAAAATAATCTTGTAAATGTTCTTGGGGTCACTTCATTTTCCAGCCAGTATCATCTCTGCGATAATGCCACCGTATCCAGGGGCTTTCCATCTCCCGAATTTTTTAATGATAACTTCGACTTCAAACACACTGAATTCCTTCATGGACACAACAAGATCTTCTTCAGCTTCAAGCATATTAATCAAATTATTTCCTTCTTATCTCCTTTTCATGACCACACTAAAGTGTTCCATCCAACGTTGCCTTTCTTCACCTTCTGTTGTTATATGATACTATTTGTCAACCGATGGAGAAGACTAAAACTGTTAAACACCAATCTCCTTGGTTTGATAGAGAGACTTTATTGAAAAAGAAGGAAAAAGACGTAAAGAAAGAAAATGGAATCGGTTAAAAACTGAAAGTACATGGTTAGAATACAAAACTGCTATGTGTCAATACAACTACCTAATAAGAAGGGGGAAAAATGAATACTATAAGAGAAAGATCCGTGAAGCAGCAACAGACATAAATAATTTATTTCGTCTCCTAAATGGTATAATTGAAAATGTAAATGAAAAGAAGCTACCTGATGGATACAGTGACCAGGGATTAGAAAATAATTATCTAGTATTCTTTAAAAACAAAATTGAAAATATAACCAGGTCATTTGTAAATATTCAACATCAGATTAATGATACACCTGACACACAGATGAAATTAATGAGATTTAACAACATATTATAAGACAACATCACCAGGATCGTCAAGAGAGCAAAGAAAACAAACTGCACGATCGATCCTATGCCAATATATGAAGTAATTGAAGAGAGAAAATTTACTAGTTTAGCCGAAATAATAATGAGAATAGCAAATGCAAGCATTGAAGAATGTAAGTTTCCCAAATCTGAGAAATTGGCTATAGTTACACCAGTTCTGAAAAGTGCTCTGGATTACCAGGAATTTAGCTCATATAGACCAATTTCGAATCTATCCTTTGTTTCAAGTGTTTGAATACGTGATTCTTGAACAACTAGTCAGTTACTCAGAAGTAATAGAAGCTTTGCCTGACAGCCAATCTGCTTACAGAAAATCATACGGAGACAGCCATCTGCTCTATTGTAAATGATATGCTGGAAATGATGAATGAAAATAAATGTGGTATTTTGATATTACTCGAACTCAGCATGGCTTTTGATACAGTTGTGTATGAACTGCTACCATATGATCTACAGTGCATCAGCGTAGAAGATTAAGCTTTCGAATACCTAAAAGATTATTTGATTGGTAAAAATTACTGTGCGCAAATTGGAAACTTATTCATCATATGAACCTTTAAACAGAGGGGTGACCCAGGGGAGTGTACTTGGCCCAATCTTATTTTGCATCTATGCTATCGGTCTATCGAAAATACTTCAAAGCCGTGGTGTGAAGTTCAAACTATTTGCGGAAGACACACAATTTTACCTCTCCATAAATGATATAGATGACACTACTGAAACTCTAAACCGAATCCTTGATAGTGTTAGAGAATGGATGACAATTAAACAACTTAAATTGAATGAGAACAAAACTGAGTTCATGGTGGTGGGAAAGAGAAACGCTATGAGAAGCTTGGGTGATATTCAAATTAACATAAATAATGACTGAGTGCCGATATCTAGTAAAGTTCGTGATCTATGTGTATTTATTGACTGTGACTTGTCTCGCAATGCCCAAATAAATAATGTAATCAAAACTGCTGGTTATCATCTAAGATGTATTGCTTTTATAAAACAGTACCTGGACGAAAATTCTGAAAAGAATTTTGTGATAAACTGGGTTATTACATGGATTGACTACTGCAACTCCATCTATTACAATTTACCAAACGTACAACTGAAGAAATTACAAAACATAATAAACAGAGGAGCAAGACTGATAACAGGTGTCCCACCTAGAGATAGGATCACCCCTATATTAATTGATTTACACTGGCTGCCATTTAAAGCGAGAATTGAATTTAAAATATGTGCAATAACCCACCAAGTTATCAGAACCAGTCGTCCAAAATACTTGAGAGAATTGCTACATATTGCGCAAACAGACCGTGTTGACACGAGAATAGTTACAGATGGTTTCAAACTATTGTAACATAAATACATATCTACTGTAGGCTCCAGAGCCTTTAAATATGCTGCCCCAAGACTATACAATAAGCTCCCATGAGACATCTGAATGATTGAAGACATTAAGGCTTTCAAGAGGAAACAGAAGACTTTCTTATTCCGTGAGTCGTATGACAGTGATGATTTAACAGTAAATGAACAATACGTGATATGAAATGTTGAATACTCTTAACGAACAAGATGAAACGACAGTGGAGGTCCTGTAGAGAGTGGGGTTCCCTGCTGTATGGGACTGGAAAAGCAACCGTCAAAGTGAAGTAAGTTATAACACCCTCACTGCTCTTTTTGATTGATATATGCTTTTTCATTTTGCCCCCTGTAGAGATTTCATTAATAATTCTATGAGCAATACTTACATCATGGCAACTCCCTGGATACATAGCTTTGTCAACCTCATCTGTATTCCTGTCTAAATATGCTCTCCAGTTATTCCTGGCTTTTCTTTTGAATTCACCATTAGTACCGAATTACTTTACATGCTCTACCTTGCAATATTCATTACTACTCATTTTTCTCTTTATCTCCTTTTATAGCATCCCATGTATCATTTGATATCCATGGCTTTCTCCTTGTAACTACATGTCCCAAAACTTCACTACCAACTGACTGATATATGTTCTTAATATTACATCACTTTCCATTAATTGTTTGCTTTTCGTCTCTTAAAGTCTCTAAAACTGCAAATCGATTCCTACATTCAACTGCAAATGTTTCTCTGTGTTCATCTTCTAGAAGCTTAGTGTATCAAATTTACAGTAGGTTTTCTATCTACATTTTCGTTGGGTGCTTTCAGTTTTAATTTCAGTGTGACAGTGAGGAGCTGCTGATCACTATCAATATCCGCACCTTTATAGCTTCTTACATTTCTAAGAGTCCTCATTTTCTCTTTATTAATGGCTATGTAATCTATCTAATTTTTGTAATTGCCACATGGTGAAGTCCATGTATATTTGTGGATATCCATGTGCTGGAAAAAGAGTACCTCAATTGACAAGACTGTTTGTTGAACAAAAACTTATAAAATGGGGTGCATTTTCATTTGCAATTTCGCCTAGACCCTCAACACTCATCACATTCTCTACACCTTGATTATCCCTTCCAACTTTAGCATTGAGGTCACCAATCCCAATTTTCATATCTCTCTCTCTCGGATCTCATCTATTACACTCTGCAGTTCTTCATAGTAATCACCTTTCCTTTCTTCAGAGGAATCATTTGTTGGTGTATAGCAAACTATAACGCTCATATTGCACTGCTTTGATTTAAATTTGCAAGTAATACTATTGTTTACAGCTCTCCACTCAGTTAATGCATTTTCTGCTCTTGGTGTCATAACCATTCCTACTTCTTCTCTTCCAACTCCATCTGTTCTTCCTGAGCAGATGTACAGTATATGTTGCTTTGGTCTAGGCTTTTCTACCCAATCTCCTTACAACATGCTTCACTTAGGTCAAAGATATCCATACTATATTCCATAAATTTACTCTCCACTTCCTTCAACTTCCCAATCTGATTCATGGTTCAGACATTCAAATTACCAATTTTCCATTCTTCTATAGTATTTATAAACTAGAAGATTCTTAAAACCCCCGCTACGACCGGGACTGGGGGCCATTCTGTCATTTTTTCTTTCCATAAACTGACTATCCATAGAGGATTTATTGGCTAATTTCATCAAAGGATAGCCGGTTCCTTGTAATGCTCATTGCTTATTTAACTAGGGCAAGTGACACTTCATGTTCTATACTAATTCCAGTAAGATCAACTCTTAGGCATCAAGAGTAGAAGTCGAAAAGACATCTTACCTATTGCTTTAAACTGAATCCGTCACCCTACTGCTAGTAACTTCATTGAAATTTTAGGGGACATTTACTCCATACCCAAAGTTCTGTTATTTCACCAGGTTGCTCATCCGCTTACATAATCGTTAGCAAACATGGATTTATAAAATATACTGCCTAGCATTCCAGTTCTATATAATTCTTTTAGTTGTTTGTCTGTTATTAGGAGTTTTAGTTGCCTTCATTCTTGTACTTTACTTTTTATTAATTTCTTTAGTTTTACTCTTAGTGTTGTGACCACTGGCACATGGTTGCTGTCGCAATCCGCTCCTGGATATGTTTTTGTGTCTGGTACAGCATTTCTGAATCTTTTATTAATTGTAATGTAGTCAATTTGATTTCTACATCGCTCTCCGTTTGTATCACACCATGATATTAATCTTTCTCTTCTGAAGTTTCTTTCTCTCAGTCCTTATGGTCCGACTGTGTCTTCAAAAGTCATTTTCCTACAATTGCATTCAAGTCTCCCATTACCATTACAATTTCCTGAGATTTACATTGTTTTTGAGCTTATGCTAGTTGGTCATGGAATTTGTCTCCTTCCTCTTCTGTAGAATCTTGTGTAATGGAAAAGTTAAAGATAGCCAAAGCCCTGGCCATGATGGGGTAACAATAGAAATGCTACTGGAAAGTGGAAATTTTGGACTGAGAAAAATTGTAGAATTGGCAAACAAAATCTGTAACACAGGATACATTCCAATAGAGATGTATAGATCAATCTTCATTGCTATCCACAAGAAACCAAATGCTGTAGAGCGCAGTCTACACAGAACCATCAGCTCCGTGAGCATAATAACAAAAATAATATTGAGTAGTATTAAATAGAGTAAAAAGCAAAATACAACCAGAAGTTGCAGAACAGCATGGATTTACATAAGGGAAAGGTACCAGAAATGCATTATTCAACATGCATATGTTAACAGAAAGGGCAATAGAGATACAGAAAGATGGTTTTATGTGTTTTATAGACTATGAAAAGGCATTTGATAGAGTTAAGACACTCCCAGCTTATACAAATTTGAAAGAGCCTAAATGTTGATGGCAAGAACATTCGGCTAATTACCAATCTTTATTGGCGTCTGGAAGCTGCAGTTGACAACGAGAGTAATTTAACACCATGGATAGAAATAAAACGAGAAGACAAGGATATGTAATGCCACCAGACCTCTTATCTATACATATAGAAATTATACTGAGAAGTAGGCCTATGTCAGGAATGAAAATTCGAGTTGGAAGAGAAAATACAAATATTATTAGATTTGCAGATGACCTTGTGATAATACTTAACTCCGAAGAGAAACTGCAAACACTTCTTGACACAATAAAAAGCCAACGTGAAAACATGGGACTAGAAATCAACACGAAGAAAACAGAGGTGGTAGTAGCATATATATATATATATATATATATATATATATATATATATATATATATATATATATATATATATATAAAGAAATCTGGAACTTCCAAATTGGCACACCATAATGGACGGAACAGCGATATATATATATATATATATATATATATATATATATATATATATATATATATATATATATATATATGTGTGTGTGTGTATATATAAAGAAATCTGGAACTTCCAAATTGGCACACCATAATGGACGGAACAGCAATAAAACAAACAAATGACGCTGTATATCTAAGTAGTATAATGACACATGATGCAGGATGTATCAAAGAAATATAAAAAAGAAATAATATAAAGCAAAAAATGCATTCAAAATAATGAAAAACCTATTAACAAAGAACAGGATAGGATTTCAGACAAGAATTAGAGCACCGAAAACCTACGTATAGTCCACACTTAGGCCTACATATGCCTTAGAGACGTGGATATTAAACAAGAACTTGAAAAAGAATATAATACATACAGCTGAATAATGGTTTTTACAGAAGAATGTCATGGTCCCATGGGCTGAGGAATTGAGAATAGTGAACAAGAGATATTATTATTATTATTATTATTATTATCATTATTATTATTATTATTAGCCAAGCTACAACCATAGTTGGAAAAGCAAGATGCTATAAGCCCAAGGGCTCCAACAGGGAAAAATAGCCCAGTGAGGAAAGGAAATAAGGAAATAAATAAATAATGAGAATAAATTAACAATATATCATTCTAAAAACAGTACCAACGTCAGAACAGATATGTCCTATATAAACTATTAACAATATCAAAACAGATATGTCATATATAAACTATAAAAAGAATCATGTCAGCCAGGTCAACATAAAAACATTTGCTCCAACTTTGAACTTTCGAAGTTCTACTGATTCAACTACTCGATTAAGAAGATCATTCCACAACTTGGTAACAGCTGGAATAAAACTTCTAGAATACTGTGTAGTATTGAGCCTCATGATGGAGAAGGCCTGGCCATTAGAATTAACTGCCTGCCTAGTATTACGAACAGGATAGAATTGTCCAGGGAGATCGGAATGTAAAGGATGGTCAGAGTTATGAAAAATCTTATGCAACATGCATAATGAACTAATTGAACGACGGTGCCAAAGATTAATATCTAGATCAGGAATAAGAAATTTAATAGACCGTAAGTTTGTGTCCAACAAATTAAGATGAGAATCAGCAGTTGAACACCAGACAGGAGAACAATACTCGAAAGAGGTAGAATGGAAAAATTAAAACACTTCTTCAGAATAGATTGATCACCGAAAATCTTGTAAGACTTTCTCAATAAGCCAATTTTTTGTGCAATTGAAGAAGACACAAACCTAAAGTGTTTCTCAAAAGTAAATTTGCTGTCAAGAATCACACCTAAAATTTTAAAAGAGTCATACAAACTTAAAGAAACATTATCAATACTGAGATCCGGATGTTGAGGAACCACCGTCCTTGACCTACTTACAATCATACTTTGAGTTTTGTTAGGATTCAACTTCATACCCCATAATTTGCACCATGCACTAATTTTAGCTAAATCTCTATTAAGGGATTCACCAACCCCAGATCTACATTCACGGGATGGAATTGATGCAAAGAGAGTAGCATCATCTAAAAGTTAAAAGGAGAGAAATATTACTTGTTGAGTTAAGAAGTTAGGACAGGAAGACGAAATGAAGTTTATAGAATGAAGAGGAGGTAGGAGTAATATTGTGAAGTAGAAATAGAATTGAGTCGAACTGGGAGCAGTTTGCTCTCTTGCCCGTCATCCGTATTGAAGCTGGGTGATTTCGTCATAACAATATTTTCATTCAGCCAGTAACACCTAACAGTTTTGCATCACATGTATATATACTATGAAAAAAAGAAAAACACCAAGCCCTTTCAATGTCTCCAAAGGACTGATAAAAAATTGTTTCATTCGAGCTTCAAAACGAATAAAATAGTCCCCCATCTTACCTTTGAGATGCCTAGGGGGTGGGGTTGGAGAATACTGTATAGCCTCTCCAAAGAAAATGTATAATCATGAACTTCTGAATAGTAAACTATTATAAATTCTTGGGTAATTTAGGTCCTTCAGTATTCTTTTAAACTTTTTTTTTCTTTTTCTAAGGATTCTTGTAATTAGAGAAGAAAAGTTGGCTACTCTCCCTTAAGATTTATTTCTTTAAATTTCATTTCCCACACAAGCTTAAAATAAATACAAGTAATATATAAGGGGAAAAAATAGTCCGAAGGATATCAGCATTTCTTATCATAAGCAAACTACTTCTTTATTTTGGTTTAAATTAAACATTGATAAATCGAATTCAATACAACATGGTTGATTCATGTCATAGAAGAACTTTAGATACATGATAATTCCTTAAATCAACAAACTTGGGGATATGTTGAAATATGTATAGCAATAACTAAGCGAATAGACATGTTGGATGGATATGTGATTACACTGTACAGTAAATAACTCAACACAGTTACTCCTGGTATACTCTTCCTAATAAAGTGTGGGTATGGCTAAAACAAACTTGATTTAATTAAAAAGAAATGAAACAAGAAACGGGAAAAATAATTAATTCAGATTGAAAACTGTTTCAAAATAGTAAATGAAGTACTTGGTATAAAAGACATAACATATGATTGTATAACAGAATGAATGTGCATAACCATACTTTAAGACTTTATACATGGAATCAATGACTCAATGTGGTCAACCAAGATATTATTCAAAACTAACTATGAATAAGGATATGGTTAGAAAATAAAACATTCATGGCAGCTAAATAATTTTTTCACATCCTTCCTTTGACAGAATGTTCCAAAATTTGAAATATCTTTCCTTATTGTTTTCAAAAATTCAGTTTTGGTGACAATGCCTCCTAAAATTCTTTCCTATGTTACTTAGTATCCTTGACATATCCACATATACATGATTTTCATTCCCTCTTCCGTTGTTTTATTAATCCTGTGTCTTGTAACACCAAAAAATATAATTAAATAAGTGTACGATTGCACTGGTCCTTTTCTGCGCTTTATGGATACTAATTTTTTTTTTTTTATACGGGAGCTTGTTTTCAAGAAACGTTTCTTTTTTATATTGTGAAATTATTCAACAAGCAAGATTACAAAACTGGTGCAGTTTAATTATTATCTTCTTACATATTTTCCAATTCCTCAAATATATTTTTGGCTTTCAATGATTAATCTACATTTTGTCTCTTCTTCAATAATAAATCTCTTTTCTTTTCTTTAGTGGAACAATATACCGGCAGCAACAACTACTGAACAACTTTTACTATTAGCTAAAGTAAGGATAAACCATCCTTTCAAAACGTTGAAAAATAGATCAGTGACTGTATACCAAAATCGCAACAACGATCAATAACAATCGACACAAATCCTATGATCAGACACCGACAATCTAAACCCAGACCCAGATTCAACTTTTGCAAAGGAAATTGGGAGCTTTGAATCAAACCCGGGGACTAGGATATTATATATTAGCCCAATCCCAAAGCACTACAACGACTTCCAATCACTGGTTTGGGAAGTTTTAAAGAAACATATCCCTAGAGGCTGCAGGAAGATCTGCATTGCAGGTCTAGATGAACAATCAAAAGAACAGTACATGAAGTACATTCATGCATACAACAAATATTCCTTTGCTGAAAGTACTATGGAACTTGGAGAGGACCTTCTGGCCTTAATCAGTGACGAAAGAAAAGAATGCTGCCACGAAGTCAAAACTTCCACAGATATTGCCTATAATAGCAAAAAAGCGTGGGTAACCATCGATAAACTGAACTCAGGAAAGAAGCCTCAACCTATTAGGTGCCGTAACCCTACATCAGGTAACACAGCAACGGCTGCTGAACAGTAACCCTCACAATAAAGAGTGGGGTTACCTAAAGAAAATTAGACAGGACATGGACAATATCATGCAAGACAGTGATGACAATTTCTAAGTGTTCACCTTAGAAGAGCTAAATGCTGCCATGAAACATCTCACATCTGGGAAGGAGACTGGCCTAGATGGCATATCTACAGAAATTATTTTACATTTTGGAGACAAAACAAAAGCATGGCTCCTGTTGCTATTCAATTCCTGGGCAACAACCTATCACATCCATAAGGTTTGGCCTTAATGAAACCAGGAAAAAACCCATCATCCCCAAAATCTATCAATCAATATCCTTACCTGGTATAATGTACAAATTATATGAACAAATGATATTAGCCTGTATCCAACTAACTATTGAAGAACAACTGTCGACAGAAAAAGCTGGCTTTAGGCCAGGTCGATCCTGCTGCAGTCAGGTATTAAACCCAACGCAATATATTGAGGATGGGTTCGAGAAGAAGCCAATCACTGGTACAGTCTTTGTCGACCTTAAGGCAGCATGTTACTGTGAACCATAGAGCATTTCTTCTGAAGGTGGCTCAAACTATACGGAATGCTAGCATAATGTACATCGTTGAATCATTGCTTACCAACCAGCGATTTTTCGTAGAAATGGATGGCAGGAAAAGCAGATAGAGGATACAAAACAATGTCCTTCCACAAGGGTCAGCGCTGGCAGCAATGCTATTTAACATCTGTACAAATAACCAGTCACAACCAGAACATCCATAGGCACATACAGTATATACAGACGACCCGTGCATTTCATCACAATCAGACTCCTTCACCACCATCGAAGAAAGACTGTCAAGCACCCTGACTATCCTCGCCACCCTCTATATTAAGTGGCACCTCATTGCTAATTCATACAAAACACAGCTGTGTGGCTTCCACCTGAGCAATGATCAGGAAAACAGAAAGATAAAGATTAAATGGGGTGAAACAATGGAAAATCACCCCTACCCAGTCTACTTAGGTGTCACCCTTGACAGAACGAACACTCTCCTTTAAAGAGCACACAAATAAAAGCAAACATAAAGTAGAGATTAGGAGCAACCTCAGCAAACTAGCCAACACCAACTGGGGAACAGACCCTGAAACTCTGAGACAAGCAGTCCTAGTACTTGTTACTCTACTGAGGAGTACTGTGCACCAGTGTGGAAAAGATCATACCATGCACATAAAGTAGACCAAGAGTTAATCAAGTACTGTCAGATTATTACTGGCACCCTAAAATCAACACCTCTACTATCTTTATACAAAGTAGCCTGTATCCCACCACCTCATATCCGAAGAGAAAAAGTAGCTAAATTGAAAAGAATAAAATAATTAATGACCCTAGACATCCATTCCACAATCACCAGGAAGCAAGGCAAAGACTGAAATCCCACAAAACCTCCGCAACAGTGGACGGACTAGAACCAATCTGGGCAGTTGTTCAGAGGCTAGAGAAGTGGCGGGAAAGTAACTGATGGCGTTACCCAGCCTAAACGAGGACCTACCAAGCAGAATACCCCACACCAGGAAGGACTGGATAGCCCCAAACAGAGAAAAGGTAAAAGTGGGCAAAACTGAAGATAACCACCACAAATTGGGACTAGCCACCAACCTACAAACAATGGAACACATCCTACAAGGGTGACCACTGTGCCCTCATTGCTCAAATCAAGACATCAGAGAGGTAAACGGCAACACCCTTCTGTGGGTTCAACATTGGCACAAGACATGAGGATGATCTCAAATAACAGCAAAATTGATGACTCATAATGATTCTAATACATGTGTTTTTGTAGGGACAAGAATCACTACAAGAGGATATAATTAAACGGGATCCTTTGCTATGATCTTAGACATACTAGTGTGTGTATGATGATTAAAGAGAGAGAAATAAGTCTACCACTCAACTTACCCACAAATAGAAGTGAACCTGAGATAAATGTAAGCTAACTGAAAGTTACTCTGTTCATTATTCATTAGTTTTGTCAAATTGTGCTTCCACTTATCTAGCGTAACGATAGAGTTTTTTTATGTACTGACTTCTCATTCTAATGTCATCATATATCAGACACAACTATCACTATCACAGAATGTCTTTTACACTTTTACTTCATCAGTTTCAATAATGTTAAATACCATACACCTTACTAACCCTTGAATAAATTATTAATTGAAATTTTGGACTGAAACTCGTTATTTTTTCCTGATTATGCTAAAAAGTCATTTGCTTATGAATCATTGCAATATAGCAAGCAGAGAAATCCAATATGTTTAAAAAAAATCATCATAATATATTTATAATCACACTATTTTTTAGCGTAACCCAACGCCCGTATTCATACCGTCTTAAGGGCTACTTCAATTTTTTCTTGCTACCCGTACTGTATTGTATAACACATAACTCAATTCTTGATAAATTCCATCGATAATAGTTTTCTTCATTATAATTATTATCAGTAACACGATACTCCAAACAGTCAGATGTCTGTACCTATAATCTACCTAATATTGAACATCACTGAAATCTCCTTACAAATATATTGACTACTCCCATAAGATTATAAGTTATGATCCTTGTGATTTTACATCTGCTAACAACGACTATTCTACCTCAGTTCTCGTGATTTCTCTTGTACTTCATTTTCCAAGAGATGAATTATAAAGAAATTAACCTTATTCTTACCTCATCTAATGATATATAAAAGAAAACGTTAATCTTATTCACGCAAAAAATAAAACCATTAGTTTCTGTTCAGAAAAAAAACTCTTATCGGTTCTCTTACATTCTTGCCATTACAACAAAATCAGTTATACTATAAAATATTTCAATCAAACATGTATGAGCTACATATACAGGCTATTACTCTCCAATCTTTTAGACATTTTTTTTAATCAAATAATTACCATGTTCTAAAAAAACATCTTAGTATTAATTTGAAACACTCTACCACATCATTCTTTCCGCCAGTTAAAACAATTCCATCCACATTACCATCTAATAAACAAAGGGTAGAACCATGAATTCTAGAGGTCCCTTTTATTCTGTGTATCTTTTAAGCATAAACAGATACTTTTTGTTCCATTCCCCGGGGACCATTATCTCAGTCAAGGAAACTTTGTAATAATCTTTTGCTATATATTCAGTAGTCACAACGTGGCTTTCAAAAGAAAGACCCAGGATGAAGATAAAAATGCAAACACATATACACATGTATGTAGGGTTATTGGTTAGAGTTTTGGAAATTTTATTGGAAGAGGCCTTAGGCCAAGCAACATCACCCCAGGATACAAAGATCCACCCGCACACTCATATCTTCTGAAACCACTTCCACTAAAGGGAAAATGCTATGGTGAAATACATGTACACACACACACACCCACACACACACATATATGTATATATATATATATATATATATATATATATATATATATATATATATATATATATATAATCATAATCTCCTACGGTATTCACACATATGTTTACAGTATATATATATATATATATATATATATATATATATATATATATATATATATATATATATATATATATATATATATATAGGTAGTAGGTTGGTCAGGGCACCAGCCACCCGTGGAGATATTACCGCTAGAGAGTTATGGGGTCCTTTGACTGGCCAGACAGTACTACCTTGGATCCATCTCTCTCGTTACGTTTCACTTTCCCTTTACCAACACACACTGAGCATTCTGGCATATTTTTTTTTCAGATTCTCCTCTGTCCTCATACACCTGTCAACACTGAGATACCAAACAATGCTTCTTCACAAAGGGGTTAACTTCTGCACTGTAATTGTTCAGTGGCTACTTTCCTCTTGGTAAGGGTACGAGAGACTTTAGCTATGGTAAGCAACTCTTCTAGGAGAGGGACAATCCAAAATCAAACCATTGTTCTCTGTTCTTGGGTAGTGCCATAGCCTCTTTACCTTGGTCTTCCACTATCTTGGGTTAGAGTTCTTTTGCTTGAGGGTACACTCGGGCACACTGTTCTATCTAATTTCTCTTCCTATTGTTTCGTTAAAGTTTTTATAGTTTATATAGGAAATATTTATTTTAATGTTGTTCTAAAATATTCCTTTTTCCTTGTTTCCATCCTCACTGGGCTATTTTTCCTGTTGGAGCCCCTGGGCTTATAGCAATCTGCTTTTCCAACTAGGGTTGTAGCTTAGCAATTAATAATAATAATAATAATAATAATAATAAAAATAATAACATATATATATTTATATACACACACACACTCATATATATATATATATATATATATATATATATATATATATATATATATATATATATATATATATATAAATATATACATATATATATATATATATATATATATATATACATATATATATACATATATATATATACATCATATATATATATATATATATATATATATATATATATATATATATATATATATATATATATATATATATATATATATAATCATAATACACTCACATATATGTATACACACATGTCCTAATCCGTGTATGCAAAATATATGTTTTATACATCAAGGTTAATGACCCTAGAATCATAAGGTGATGTGTTTGACAGTATATTTCCATCACAGTGGAGATTTCCACAAAAACTAACAATTTAGCTTGTTGATAGGGCAAGATTGCATCTTACTTGCCGAAGGTTAGTCAATGCCATTAGAGCGATTGCTAGACAAGGTACTCACCTGAGAGTATCGGCTGTGTACAAGTGTATTCACAAACCTTTTTGTAATAAAGTGAAAAAAAACCCATGTTCCGATGTCTCATTACCTGTTGGCATGGGACATATTGATGTCAGGTATACAATTACATCTGTTTGTGTATGCTGTGAGCGAAGTTGTTCTTTAAGCCTGTAAAATAAAAGTTCAAGATACCTAGATACACAAGAACTAACATAGAAGGCGCTGCTGCTGAGGAAGATGAAAACGAAGGAGCAGTTGGTTATAGTGATGAAGAATACAGACAAGAAAAACGGACTTAAGGCTTAGAAAATAGGTTAGATAACCTAGCCAACTTAATGAACAGATTCTTGGTTGAATGAGAAGAGGAGCGGCACGCAACCACAGGATACCCGACGTACATAATCGAAGTTCAAATGCACACAAGTGAAAGTACACATGCACAGTGGAGTGAAAATACGCTTAACATCGTAGTTTGAAAACTGCCAGAACTTCAGGAAAGTGTTAGGCCTTTTGATGATAAGCAGCCAAATGAAGGGTTTCAATCGATTGAAGTGTTTTTAAGAGACTTTGAAGTAGCCACGTATGGGGAGTCTGAAAGAGAAAAAGCAATTCAAGTAATTAGGTTGCTGAAAGATGCTCCAACAATAGAGGTAATGTGTTGGCCACAAGACAGTTTAAGAAGTTATACTGAAATAAAACAACGTTTAATTGAGAAATATGCCTTACCCGATGCTAGATAAGGGGACATAAAAGAAAATAATAAACCCAAAATTTGGGAAGGTGAATCCGTTCTTATTTTTACAACTCGTATTTTTCGGGATTGTGATTCGTTTGCTACCCGGAGTCCCAATCTCCCAGAAGGTGATAAAAAAGCAATGGCCCATAAACATATTCGCAGATTAGTAAACTGTATTTATGTGGTTATTTGTTCGATGACAATTTCTCGTTAGCAGATGTAGTGATGGCGATACAAAACATCCTAGACAGTTTGCCAGAAAAAAAATGATTGAGAATAACTGCCCCGATTCCGATTTCGAGAAGTTTGCAGTCATGAGAGGCACTCCCCAACCTCCAAAGCGGGAGAGGGGAGAACGCTGTCAGCAGGTGAGAAGAGTCTTCAAATGTTGGCAGTGTGGGGGAGAGGGGCACCAATGAGTGGAGTACCTCACCCAAGGATCCCCCCCAGCTGTTACACTTGTCAGGCCTACGGTCATCTAACTTGAAAGTGCCCAACAAAAAACACAGAGGGCGGGCGGAATGTGGCACACGCATACCAATCTCCGCCCAACATCCAAGGAAAAGGAAACAGAGGAAGGGGGAGACGAGGTAGATCAATGACACCCCCCACCCCCGCATGACATCAGAAGAAGCAGCCGAGGCAGCGGTGAGAGTGACTATGACGGACTTGGTAGAGCAGGCACTGGGACCTCAATCGGTATCCCGGACCTCACACCCCGCAGCCCTAGGGACAGGAACAGGGGCCAGTGGCATTGCAAGCGAGGTCGTTGGCACATGCCCCATATATCCTAATAGGCTGCTAGGAATGTTAGCAGTTAGGAGTGACCTATCAGATAAGTCCATTCGAGTGCTGATCGATGCAGTAGCCAGCGTTTCACTGATTGAAAAAAGATTCTCCTCAAACCCACTACAGTCAGCGTCATCCCTCATCCTCGACATGCCAGGAGGAAATAAAATCCACGCAAGCCATACAATGATCGTCAACTTTAAGGTGGGATCTGTGAAGTTTACATATGATTTTTTTGTCTTGCCTACCTTGGGAATTTCAGGAATGAAGGCCATATTACGGATTGATTTTATCAGTAGTAATCAAATGCATTTTTTGGGAAAAAGATACAGTAACAGTAAAAGCAGGAAGGTGCATTTTGTCGATAGAAAATAATGAGAGTGTAAGTTCTTGTGCGGGCACAGAGAGACAATTAAGTAAGGTAACAGCTGTACCTGAAAGAGAAGTGTTGTCTCCCCAGACACTTACGAGCATATCAGTGACCCCGTGTCAGCCTCTTCCGGAAGGAACCAAGGTCGTTGTTAAGCCCCATGAGAATTGGGCACACGTAGTCTTAAAGGGCTTGCTAGAAATAAAAGAAAACAGAGCTGATATAACTATTGTTAATTTGTCAAATAAAAGAGTTGTGGTAGGAAGTGATTCTGTGTGTGAAATAGTTATGTGAAATTGCTAAGAATGGGATCTTGGGGGCCACAACTCCAGCCCGCACAGATGAACTTGATTATGCATCCGCGAAAACTATGTCCACCAGAATATCAACCTGTAGTTAGCAACATTGCAAATAATTATTCCAATGTAACTGCAATTGGAGACGAGCCACCCGGGAGGATTGATCGATTTCCCTTTAGCATTGAAACTGGGTAGGGGAAGCTGATCAGGTCAAAGCCGTATAAGGTACCTATTCATTTCCAGGGAGAGATAGAAAGGGAAATTTGTAAATTAAGGGAACAAGGGATAATCGAGGAGAAAGAATCCCGCTGGGCTTCTCCAATTGTAGCTGTTAGGAAAAAAGATGGCTCAGTAGCATTGTGTGTTGATTATAGGAAGTTGAATGCAGTCACTAAGGATAATGCATTTCCAGTGCCCTCGATCGAAGAATTACTTGTGAAGGGATAGTAAATATTTTACAACTATTGATTTAAAGTCTGGATACTATCAAATGCCCATTAAGGAAGACAGTAAATGTAAAACGGCATTTATAGCTAACGATCAAGTATTTCAGTTTAATTTTCTTCCTTTCAGTGTTAAAAAGGCTCCCAGTCCTTTTTCTAGAGTAATGATGGTGGTTTTGTCTGCTTTAATTGTCCATAATGTTCTTGTTTATTTACAGGATATCATAATTGCAGGGAAAATGGCCTAAGAACATAATAATAATATTCGTAGTTTTAGAAGCATTGCAACGTAATGGCATGAAAATAAATTTGTCAAAGTGCAAATTTTTCTATAAACAAGTCGAATTTTTAGGTCACATAATAACCCCAGAAGGTATCCAAGCCTGCCCCAGTAAAGTAGAAGCTATTAGATTTCCCCAGGTCACTTACCTTTAAGGAAGTAGCTGGGTTCCTTGGGCTTGCTGGTTATTACTGTAAATTCATAAGAGGTTTTAGAGAGATAGCGAGACCCTTAGATGCTTTAAAGAAACAAAAATTAATAAATTGGGGAGTGGAAGAGGAAAGGGCCTTTAACCATTTCAAAGCTGCATTACCTAGCAATGACTTACTCGCATATCCTAGATTTGATCGCTCGCTTTTAGTGACAACAGATGCGAGTAGTGTAATTTCTCAATGAGATGATAAAAGTAGAGAGCAACCCATTTGTTTTGTTTCTAGGGCATTAAAAGGGGTAGAAAAGAATTATAGTACATTCGATCGAGAGGTTTTGGCTATTCTTTGGATTCTAGAGAGGCATTGGTTCTTTTTGTTAGGTCAGTCGATTGAGTTGCAAAGTGATCATCGCCCATTACGTGATTCTTTTTAAAAAGGTGACTTGGCATCTAGACAAGCGAGATGAAATGAAAGATAGAGTTTGATATAAAGGGGTTTCACCACATACAAGGTAAAGCTAACAAGGTAGCTGATGCCCTCTCTAGAGGTGCAGTAATAGGAGTATCAACAAGGGCACAAAAAAGGAACGAAGAACGAAACCAAAATATTGAAGACACCATCAAAATAGAGAACGGGATGTAAATTCACACGAGGAGCAATCAGAAAATGAGATCCGCAAGCGAGAGAGAGAGAGAGAGAGAGAGAGAGAGAGAGAGAGAGAGAGAGAGAGAGAGAGAGAGAGAGATAGGAACGGTAAAGCTGAATGTATGTGGGTGGCCGAGGACATGACCCTGGGTGTCCAGAATGAGTGCCCTAATAATGCAGGTGTGATTGACTTGGGAGGTTGGGACATAAAGGAAGTCCGAGAGGGACTGTAAAAAGAGTAATGGATGGAAAGAGTGCGAGCAATGATTAATGGGGAATCGGAGAGTTATCCATCATTTCTGAATGTGCCTCGTGAGAATTTTTTTTATAGAGAATGATATCTTATATTGTACTTACGAGAAGAGGGGAGGGGAGTTTTGTGCACGGGCAGTTCTTCCTCCCTCTTTAATTAATCGAGCCATCCACATTGAACATATAAGTCCGTATGCAGGGCATTTAGGGATTGATAGAACATTAAGGAGAGTATGCAAATCCTTCTTTTGGTTAGAAATGAAAAAAATTATAGAAAATTATATAAAATGTTGTCATGCTTGTAACTGTTTTAAAGAACATAAAAACACTGTACTGGAAGCCAGAAAGTGGCCTATGATTCCTATTAAATTTTATAGGGTGCATATGGATGCAGTAGGACCATTTCCTACTGGTTTAACACAACATAAGTATTTATGTGTATTTGTGGATGCATTTACTCGGTACACTCATACTTTTGCAATGCTGGATGAATAAGCAAATTCATTAGCCCAGGCGCTGTCTCTTTCATTACTAGGTTTAGTTGCCCAAAAATTTTGATAAGTGATAATGGTCTCGAGTTTATATGTAAGGTGGTGAAATTGGTCAGGGATTTGATGAAAATTGATCACTTTTTAGTGACCGCATATAGGCCTTCAGCTAATGACTTAGTGGAATTGCATAATAGGGAAGTAGTGTGAATTTTACGTTACTTAGTGGCTGATGAGCACCTTCATTGGCACACCATGCTTATTACAGCTGAGCTAGCTTTGAACATTGCATATCATGCTTCGCTCAGGGACACGTGTTTCTTTTTAGTGTATGGACAAGATCCTGTGTTATCATATACGGTCCTGATTAATTCGCAACAGTTGCCAAATTATTCAACTGAGCAATACCGTGTCTATTTACTAAACTCTTAAGGAGAGTAATGAACACCACTGAAAGGTTTTTGAAAAGAGCTAATGAAAAACACAGCTCAAATTATGATGGTCGGTTCAAAAGCCCACCGGTAAAAGTATTTGTGGGCGATCATGTGTATTTGAAACAATTACAACCTAGGAAACACAAACTAGAGCCAGCGTATTTGGGTCCATACTGAGTAAAGATAGTTAAATCTAACACAGTTGTGATACAAAGCATTATTAATGGCGCAGTGTCTGAACATCATCAGGCGCACAAACATGCGGTGCCGGAAGAGGTAGTTTTCCAAAGTGTCAATCAGAGTGTACCTCATTACCCCTGCATACATGACATTCCTCGAGTTGATGAGTAGAATTTTTTTTCTTTGCTGCTGTTTTTATAGACCTCATTTCTTCTTTTGACATGTTTTAAATAAACTTGATGATAACAATGTGCTCTTATGTTGGTGCTTAATATATACGTAAAGTGTTGTGGCAATTTTGCTGAGTGTAGTAATACGTATGACATACTGTTGAGTGAACCTAAAAACAATCCGAGGTTAAATAGGTCAGGTGAGATCCATCAGGCGGATGCTGTATTATTCATGTATTTATATGATTCCTGGTTGCTGGGGCTGGGAAAGTCCTCGAAGGGAAAGTCCTCGAAGGGCAAGTGGCTGCAGGATTAAAGTTCAGCCTTGAGGAATGTGTAGATGTGAATACCTTATACGTAAAGTTATAAGAGAAGGATGGGAAGATGAATGATTTTCTTGGGAAAACGGCTAGTGGCCACCGATTGATAGTTACAAGGGCAAGTGTAGTAGTGATTTTAAAAATGGCGAAAAGGTGGTGGTGAGTTGTGTTGCGAAATTGTGCCATAAACCCGGACAAGTAAAATCGAAGGATGAAGGAATATCTATTCCTACCCCTGTCCTGCCCAAAAAGACTGTAATGCCGGCAACCAGAGAGAGGTTATTGATGAGGTTGTGTAATATTGATATTGGTATGATTTTTTCTTTTACTTTGGGTATTCTGTATTTTAGTTGCAGAGGTCATAAGAAGGAATGAGTGCAATTATTTTAAATCATATTGTGTACATTTTTACATGCACTATTTAATTTTTTATTGTTTTGTGGAAGATGTGTTATTTTTGAGGGGTGATTTCTATGTATATATTTTGTGTTGCATTTCTGTCTAGTACATGCCATGCCTATTCCGAGTCGGAGTGTCCAGCATATATCATAGACTGGTGGGGGTGGGGGGTGGGGGGGGGTGTGGGAGGGTTTAATGTCCTAATCTTTGTGTGCAAAATTTGTGTTTTATACATCAAGGTTAATGACCCTAGAATCATAAGGTGATGTGTTTGATAGTATATTTCAATCACAGTTGAGAATTCCACAAAACCTAACAATTCAGCATGTTGATAGAGCAAGATTGCATTTTGCTTGCCGAGGGTTAGTCAGTACTATTAGAGCGATCATTAGACAAGGTACTCACCTGAGAGTATCGGCTGTGAACAAGTGTACTCACATACCTTTTTGTAATAAAGTGCAAAAAACCCATGTTCCAATGTCTCGTTATCCGCTGACATGGGACACACACACACACACACACACACACATATATATATATATATATATATATATATATATATATATATATCACACATATATATATATATATATATATATATATATATATATATATATATCATCGTCAAACCATTTACCCTTACAGAGGATGGTCACTGCTATATCTATAATTTAGCTGCAGATTCGGTGATGAACCCAGTTGGAGAAACATTCCCAAACCTATATATCTAGATTAGCTCGGTTTTCCGGTCTTCCTTTTTATCTTAATGCTCATAGAGTGTAGGCTCTGTTCACCTACCTATCATCGATAAATCTTTTCACGAGGAAAAAAAGCCATCTCAACATATTTGATTGCATCCTTGTGTCTACTAACATTTTCACTATCTTTTAAATGTTTCTCAAAATTTCTCACACTCTTAATTCTTATTGAGCACTATATGCCATGCAAAAAATTCCTCCCAACAGCATCAACCTTTTATTTTAACTCATCTTCTATCTAAATTTCCCTTCCATAAAGAGAACTGACTATAATTTCTTCATATAGGCCTATTCCAACTTTGGTTTCTAAGGACACTCATAATTTCTTCCATATCTTAGGCACCACACCTTGCTATTTGCCATCCTCCAAAAAATATGTGACTCACCTCTTCTCTTATATAACCACTATATATAACATTTACCTCAAAATAATATATGTATGAACTTCCGCTACTCCCTTACCTTCGTATTAGCATTCATTACTCCATCCATCCGACTTCCATATACCTCATATCCTTCCTATTACGAACCTCATTTTGAGTTCTATTTTGAACTTCTTCCAATAGCTTCTCCATTTTACGTTTCTTATCCGCAGTCAGTACTCTATAATATGTACAAGTGGACTATTTCACACGCCATTCATGATTTATTTCCTTATACAACTTTGCACTTACATCTACTTTTGTTTCTCTGACTTTGCACATTATTCCATCCATAAAGATAATGAACATCAATTGCAATGGTCCCATGGAGGTATAAGACATCCTTGGCTTAAGACTCTTCTTAACACCAAGCTAGTCACTCGCCATCAGTATATTCTGTCATAGTAGGCTGCACTTCCATCTTAAAAGTTTTCAGTTGTTCCCGATTACTTATCGGACCTAAACTATAAATCCTCAGCCCCTCCAAATTGCTTCCCTATCAAGAGTATTAAATCCTTTTCTCAAATCCAT
The DNA here is from genome assembly GCF_036898095.1 of Palaemon carinicauda. Lineage (NCBI taxonomy): Eukaryota > Metazoa > Arthropoda > Malacostraca > Decapoda > Palaemonidae > Palaemon > Palaemon carinicauda. The sequence continues at coordinate 85,629,318 of NC_090730.1, read as the reverse complement.
GTTCTACATTCACTCTACTTTTGAACTTCCCATATAGGTACTTCATATCAAACAAGTGATCCATTAACCCCCTTAGCACAATCGAACTCTGTTCTTCATTTGTCAATCTACCTCACTTTCTCAGTTAAAATCCAACAATACACCTTCCATAGCGTTTAAGGGATGAGATATGCCTATAGCTCTGGCAACTTCATCTATCACACCAGCCTTTATTCTAAAGAAAATTTATTCCTGTAACGCACATCTTCGGAACCTTTACCTCCTCCAAGTATATCCTTCATATCATGGTAAGACATTCTTTTAAGCATTCTACCACGGTATCTCACTTGAAATTTTATCAACTACAAGTATCTTTTCTTTTCTTACCCTCTGAAATATTAATACTTGCTTCCCTCAAGCGTCATTTCCACAAATATTTTCCAATTTACACTGGTTTCTTACATCATCAATCTTCATTGTTTAATAAACCTTCAAAATACTCTCTCTATCGACCCAAGACAGTATTATCCTCAGACATCATCTCTCCAGGTGTATTTTTTTTTTTATTCTGAGAGTGATTTCATAGTTAGCCCTTAATTCTGGAGTTATTCTTCTTGAAGTTCTTGCTCACTTTTCATAACTCACCTTCTTTTTCTCTCACATCTCGTTTTGACCACCTTATCCATCCTACTATATTTACTATAAAACCTTGCCTCTGTGTTGCAACTACTCCACAAATATTCTGCTTTTCTTTCACTAAATTTATTTCCTCATAATACCGCTAAGTTTGTCCCCTCTTTTTATCTTCCTAAATCTGCAGGTAGTAGGTTGGCCAGGGCACTAGTCCCCCGTTGAGATACTACTCCTAGAGAGTTCAATATTGGGTCCTTTGACTGGCCAGGCGGTACTACATTGGATCCCTCTCTCTGGTTATGGCTAATTTTTCCTTTGCTACATATACACCGAATAGTCTGACCTATTCTTTCCATATTCTCCTCTGTCCTCATACACCTGACAACACTGAGATTACCAAACAATTCTTCTAGGCGCAAAGGGGTAGCTACTGAACTGTAATTCTTCTGTTGCTACTTTCCTCTTGGCAAGAATAGAAGAGACTGTTTTGTTATAGTAAGCAGCTCTTTTAGGAGAAGGTTAATCCAAATTCAAACCGCTGTTCTCTAGTCTTGGGTAGTGCCATAGCCTCTACAGTCTATACCATGGTCTTCTACTGTCCTGGGGTGAGTTCTCTAGCCTGAGAGTACACTCGGGAACACTATTCTATCTTATTTCACTTCCTCTTGTTTTCTAAAATTTTAATAGCTTATACTTGAACGGTTTATTCTAATGTTATTGCTGTATTTGAAATATTCTATTTAAATTGTTCATTACTTCTTTTGTAGTTATCTATTTCTCTTTCTCACTGGGCTATTTTCCCTGTTGGAGTCCTTGGTCTTACGGCATCCTGCTTTTCCAACTAGGGTTGTAGCTTAGCTAGTAATAATAATAATAATAATAATAATAATAATAATAATAATAATAATAATAACTCTAAGACCCATTCTCGGAACTTCATACACTCTTCATATGCTCCTCCTACCTACACCTCTTTAGACCTAGCTCTTTTTAAAACCTATTTTCACTTTATATGGTCTCCTCATTTCATATGGTATTCACTCTTATTTAGTAAATTTATAGCCAAACTTTTTCCCATCCCTCTCAATTTGAGATTCTAACCACGTATATCCTTTGCTTCAACAAAATGATAAGATACAGTGTACATCTTTTCCCATCTTCTCATCCAACAACTAACCTCACTATCTACTCTGTACTGACAAATAAAGATTATAAAAATATTTTCCCCACCATTTTCTCTTTTCTAAGTACCCTTATATTTTTCTTTGGAACCAAGTATCTACAGCTATGAAGTGTCTTTCCAAACACAGTTCCAAAAGGCTTCTTCATGTTCAATTACTGAAACTGAGAAGAGAATGGTTATTAAATCAAGGACCTTAAGGGTCACCTTTCCTTTTCAAGGCGAAGTAAAAGGGACATCAGTAAATTAATAGAACAAGGGATTATCGAGGAAAGCGATTCCCCATTGGATTTCTTCTATTGTGGCATTAAGGAAAAAGGATTGCTTGGTAAGATTATGCATTGATTATATGAATGACCACCAAACCAACTTTCTCTTTCACTTACCACTGCTTTTAAATAATCTACTAAAAATACTCTTTCATGATCTATAAACTGAGAAAAAAATTAATCCTTGTTCTTCAATCATGCCTTCATTGCCATTCTTTTCCAATTAGGGAACTAACACAGTTGTACTCTTTCAATGCATCAAGAGTCTTTCTTATACATCTTCACTAACATGCATCAGAATGGTTGTTCATTTATATCTGCTATTCCACCGTTCCACAAACACACTGACGGATAAAGATATAGTGGGGGTAAACTACCATAACTCACACATTATATATATATATATATATATATATATATATATATATATATATGTGTGTGTGTGTGTGTGTGTGTGTGTGTGTATACACACATATAGATGTATATATATATATATATATATATATATATATATATATATATATATATATATATGTATGTATGTATATGCTAAACGACCGTAATCTATTGTAATGTGATAAAGGAGAAATGGGACGGACATCCCAGTATAACCTCTCTTTCCGACTAGATAAAAGAAATATTTCTCTCTCTCTCTCTCTCTCTCTCTCCCCCTCTCTCTCTCTCTCTCTCTCTCTCTCTCTCTCTCTCTCTCCCCCTCTCTCTCTCTCTCTCTCTCTCTCTCTCTCTCTCTCTCTCTCTCTCTCTCTCTCTCTCTCCTTCTTAACCAGTTCATTATGATAAGGCAGTTGCTTGGTCGATAAGAAGTCATTGTATAAAAAAGGTCGGGATTCTATTTTTTTGTCGAGATCTTTTCCATAAAAAGTTAGTAATGTTTCAAGTTATCCACAATCATAAGTACGATAAGAAGTTTCCAAGAGCCGTCCTTCTCTGGTAACGATGTCATTCGGGAAAATGGACGCTTCCCCATTTCAAGACCCTTATGTTTGAGACAGTCAGAACAAAATCATACATATGAGATAAAAATAAACTTAAAATTATGAACTTTCTAAGTTGTTATCTTCCGTAGGGCAAACACTGGCACTCACATCAATGTTTGTGGTAATTGACCATTTAAAAAAATTATAGTGAATATGGTACATTCTTATGGGATGAGTATGATTCTCAACAATCATGCACCCATATTTGCAAAGGGAAGAGAGAAACCGTGAAGAAAGAATATTGGCTATAAAGATCTAATTTCGAATGACTATAAATGAATTGGAACATGTTCCCTTAATAACGAATCAAACTGAACTGGTACAATAAATTCATAGAAAATCAAATCGAAGAATGAATGCTTCAGCAGATCCTCAAGCAAGGGAACCCAAATTAAAAGAAATGTGAACCAAGATGGACACAAAGACTATGGCACAGACAAAATATTGAGAACATCGTTTTGGAAACTCAATCAACCAATACCCCAAAATTCAAGTAAAATTTCACAGAATGGAACTGATGCTGAAGGATGCTAAATACTGTTTTACTTGTAAAACATGCCACACTTAAATAATATTCCTCTTTGCACTGGATTCTAAAATAGTACCAGGTTTTTAAACATTTCTGGAAATTCATATTATTCTAAGGTTAGATTATATTCTCACAGTTTATATTCGGCAAACAATTCATCCCGACAGCTTATACATACTTTCTTTAGAAAATAAATATCACTTCACTATCCTGGTTTACTTATAACCTATTAAGTATATCTTAATCAATGACGTTCACATTGGGCTATCAAAATCTTGCATCCTTTCTTGAACCTATTCTTTCATTATCATCTTACGAACAATTATCTTTCAAAAATACTAGGCATCCTACATTACATTCACAACATCTGCCCCTATTGCAAAAGTCTCTTTTGCTCTTTTGATATTCTTTTTCTCTTCATTTCATCTGCATAGATATTTATCAGTATCAAAGACATTAAATATTTTCATACATGTTCTTTCACATAAAACTTGTTCCAATTTCTCCCTAACAATGTCTTTACAAAATCTGTAATTTTATCATTGAAATTTATAATTCCCCTTAACAAGGTACAATCTGGATGTCAGTTTTTAACATATCACATCCCAATATATCATATCTCAACACCTGTAAATTCAAGTTTGTCAAACACGCTGTGTCTTTTATTCTTAAAGTCCCGAGAATACTTTCTTACCAAACACATGGTTGGTATACCTTTCATATACAAATCGTTAAAGCCGTTTCAAATTAAGCTCTCATAATTTTTCCCCTTTCTTAATCAAAATCCTATCATGCACTTATCACGCCTACTAAGGAATTATCTGTGCCAAATAATTCTTACACTTCCCTGTAGTGCATTTCACCTCACGCAAATTATAGTCATTCATCAAATCCAGTGGTTCTTCAGTTGAGAGAGAGATCGACTTCCGCAAGATGGTGCGCAATAAAAATGATATGACAGAGAATAAATTCTTAAAGATTCCCATCAATGATATGGGCTATAATTTCATTTTATTGTCCTTACATTCTCCTGTTTTCTAATAAATTTCATTTCAACACCAACACTACAGATTCAGGTGGCCTTATATGAAATATACGAGGAGAATATGGGTCCCCAAATATCTTGTACTAATGAACCCATTTACTTTCTAGAATACAAGCAATTTTTTTTTGGTTTCCTGGTAATAAGTAACTATCTGTTTCTAATAATTCTTACAATTAAAACACATTACTTTTTACACGTTTCCATGAAAATAGGTACAAAAATATTCTAAACTAAAACTAAAACACAAAAGCACAGAAACTTCTCATTTATCCACAAACTCAAACTCGGGTATGGAGTTCAGCCAGTTAGTAAATTATGTTAAATAATTTCACAACAAAACTTGAAAATATAGTAGAAGGGACATATAGTATCCCAGACAACAATGAGAGGGACCCGGAGACAACTGTGTGCGGATAATTGCCAGGCGGATAATTTGCATCCGTCATGAGGAAAACTGCCAGTCTGGGCAATTGCCAGGCTGACATTTGTCACTTGGACAATTGCCATTGGTTCGAAAATATAGCAGATAAAATGAAGGAAATAGTTACGTTATTGGTATGGCATGTGGAATTGTTTTCAGATTATTTTTTTTTTTTTTAGAATTACAGTTTACTTATATTTTTAGTATAATTCAGTTACTTAATTCATTTATCAATTCGAAAATATGATACATAAAAAGAAGGAAACATGCAAAGTAACAATATCACAATCGATGTAGAGACGCTTATATTTCCATGAAATCATATTTGATTAATATATATATATATATATATATATATATATATATATATATATATATATATATATTGGTAATCAGACATGTTTAAATCCTATTATATAACTTCAGAAAGTTATAAACAATGGAACGTAGAAGGGCATCTGTCCTACGGCAACAAACAACTTGCAACTAATGATCTTGCAGATGAATTATCAGAGGCAACATTTTCTTTTAGATTCACTACAGCAATCTTGACATCAACTGTACTTTTATATGCTTCATATGTCCCTCGATAGTTTTTATCAACTCGTCGTTTTCAGCATTTGATTTAGTGTACTATACTCGTCCTTTATACGAGGTTTGTTTCGTCTTTGCATAATTTCAGTAAATTACAGACCTGACACTGCTGTATCTATTTTGATTGTACAGGTACTGCCGATCATCAACTAGAATGTCTTTGTCAATCCCACTTTTATTGGTAAAAGCCATTTCCAAGGGATGTAGAATATAAGTAAAAACTTTCCCTACCGGAGTCAGGAAGTG
>NC_090730.1:85603424-85618424 GCF_036898095.1 Palaemon carinicauda | reverse complement strand
GCAAACCACTATGCATGGCATTTAGAGACTGAGAAAGTTTTTGATTCTATCAAAACTTCAGCAGTAATGAAAGCTCTTCAAGGACAAGGAATAAATTAATCTTAAGCTAGAATACTTGAAGATATCTATATTTATACAGGAAGAACATGTCCTGAAACTACATAAAAATAGTGAGAAAATCATGATTGAGGAAGGACATAGAAAGGGAAACCCCATCTCTCCTAATTTATTCACAGGGTGCCTCGAAAAAAGTTTTAAGAATTTAGATTGGAAAATTTAGGAGTAACATTACAGGGGAATACCTGAACAACATAAGATTTGCAAATGGCATAGTTCTGTTTAGTGAATCATGAGAGGAATTGCAAAAGATGATATAAGGTTCGAATAGAAAAAGCAAAAATCTAGAGCTGTAAATGAATATGAGTAAAACTAAAATAATATTCAGTGAAATTGTAGAGAAACACAAATAAGGATATGGGCGAACCTCTAGACTAGTCTAGAGATTGTTAATGAATATACGTACTCAAGAAGACAGACAGTATGTGTTTCCCCAGGACATGAGACCGAAATTAAAAGGATAAGCATGAGATGGAAAGTTTTTGGTAAACAAAAATGAGATTATGAAAAATAAAATGCCCCTTTCTCTAAAAAGAAGTGTTTAATCAGATGGTCTTAACAGTATTAACTTATGCAATAGAAACTTGGAACCTTACTAAAGCCTTAGAACATAAGTTAGTTGCAACTCAAAGAACTATGAAAATAATGATGATAGGAATAACACTAAGAGGCATAAAAGAAGCAACATAGATACAAGAGCAATCTAAAGTAGAGGATATTCTAACATATAAGAAAAAGAAATGGATATGGGCTGAACATATCACGAGAATGACATGTAATAGATGGACATTTTGAATAACAGAATGGGTTCCTAGAGATTGCAAAAGAAACAGTGGAAATAAGAGAAGACGATTGACGAACTAGGAAAGTTTGTAGGTATAGACTGGCTTAGAAAGACCATAAATTGATACAAGTAAAAAGACACGTCTGAGGCCTTTGTCCTGCAGTGAACTAGCAACAGCTGATGATGATAGTGTGACGATGATGGTATACATATGTATTAAAATATAATTGCTTACGAACCAAACACCACAAAATTAATCTATATATCCATTTATCTATCTATACACATACATATATGTATATCTCTACTATATAATAAAGATTTGTTGTCTGACACTATACAGTATACACACATATATATATATATATATATATATATATATATATATATATATGTATATATATATATATATATAAATACATGTATATATAATATATATTTTATATATATATATATATGTATGTACATATATATATATATATATATATATATATATATATATGTATATATATATATATATATATATATATATATATATTTTCCTGTCACTCTCAGGGGGAGAGGGAATAGTAATACCCTAATGTGAAGGGGTTAACACTCGGAAACCACACTCTAACAAATTGCCAAATCAGCGGGTTGTAATTAGGAGAGGGGTAGGGCGGGGAGGGTTGTATGTATGTGTGCATATCTATCTAAATAATTAAACGTCAACTTTGACGGCTCAGGTACACTAATATATATGCATGTATATATATATATATATATATATATATATATATATATATATATATATATATATATAAGTATTATAAAAGGCTAAGCTATAACTCTTGTTGGAGTACTAGAAGGCTATAAGCTCACAGCCCCTACGTACAAAACAGCCCAACAAGGAAAAGAAACTAAGTTGGAAAACATGAATTATAAATGAGAGATGAAAACGCAGTAGTTAAAGATAAATAACAATATTAAATAAATAAATAACCGCTAAATATGAAATGGGCCGTTTGTTACCCTGTCACAAATGAAATTTTGCACATCATGTGAACTTTTGAAAGTCAAAATATCAAAGAACTTAATTGAGAAGACCAATCTCCAAATATCATCACAACCGAAATAAAACTTTTAGAATACCGTCCAGTACAAAATCTTTCGAAAAAACCTTACCTCTAGAACTATTTGCTAACCTAGTTCTTCGTGAAAGATGGTACAGAAAGATACACTATGGATGCAAAGGATGGTCAGTATTATCAAAAATCTTTTCCAGTATGAATATTGTGTTAAATGAACGATAGTATCATGTAATAATATTCAGTTCAGGGACAGAGAAGTTAATAGACCTTACCTTTTGCCCTACCATTCATGAAGAGAGTCGGGTGTTGAAGACCAGCTATGTTTTGACAGGAAACCTGTCAAAATATGGCAGGTCTCCAAAAATCTTGAGTCTTTCTCAATATACCGTCTTTTGAGGAATTGAGGAAGACATAAACCAGATAATTTTCTCAAAAGGGGATTGTCAAGGATGACGCCTAGAGTCTTAAATGAGATGGATACAGTAAGAGACATTGTCAATGAAAAGATGTGGGTGGGGATATCCAATGCTCTAGTATAGACTCACTTTAAAATCATACTTTGATAGTTGTTGGAGTTTAACTTCATACGCAATAATTAGCAAAATTACTCATTTTGTCTCTGTTAAGAGATTCAGCATTCCACAGGTAAAGAAAAATGGAAGTACACTACTACGAGGAACAATTACATTCTTGAAGTAACTATGGTATCCATGGAAAACTAATCTTTGTTAGACATTAATCTAAAAAAAAATACCAATGTATGATTCAGCAATCCCATCTGTTACTGAGAAACTATCCTCCAATTACCTTATGTTTCAATTTGAAAAAGATGTTTCTCATGAATATTACCGCCAAAGGCAGCATTAAAATAAAGACAGATCTTAGAATGTCAAGTACTGTGGTAATATGGGAAAAGGTCAATGCCGTAAGTAAAAAGCCTTTGCACCGAGGAATCCTTATTCTGCATTCTTGAATAGGGAACATTACGAAAGAGCTGTACAGAGTGATTTTATTACCCGTATACTATAGTCGGGCATGAGGAAAGAAAATACTGAGAAAAATTGTATTTTATTACATAAGAAAAGCAAACAATTCCATGTATACAGTACATCATAATTATAAGCCAAGCTGAACTCTGGTTGGAAAACTAGAATGCTACCTGCCCAACGGTCCCAATAGGGAAATCAGCCCTGTGAGGAAAAGAGACGAAAAAGTAAAGGAAAATTATAAAATAATAATTGAAAGTAAAATAAAATAAGATAGATAAAATGTTAACATAAAAAAGTAACTGATAGAGTATGAAACCAGACTGACGTCAGCATATTCAACAAAACATGTACTATATATCAAATTCAAATTCTGACGTTCCGCCCATTCAACTGCAGGAGTAGGAACATCATTCCTCGATTTAGTGCAAGGGAGAATCCTGAGTAATATTGAACTTTACTGAAGAAAAGGCAACACTTTTAGATTTAACAAAGTTCCTAGTACTATATGATGGATTGCATAGATTGGGAAGATTTAAATGCAAAAGATAGTCAGTATTATGAGAAATCTTATACAGTATGCACTGAGGTAATTGAACAGGGATAAAGAATTTCATAGACCACGAATTATTTCCCAAAAATAAAAAAAATTAGACTCATATGCTTATAACTACATAATAGAAAAACAATCACTATTTGGAAGAAAAATTCCCTCAGGATAGACTAAAAAATCTATAACGATCGCGACATTCCATTTTTTTTTCATCAATTGAAGAAGGAAAAGATCAGATGTAATCTTCAAGAATCTATTTTTCATGAAGAATCACCCCTAACATTTTAGATGAGCTATAAAGAAATATTGTTAACGAAAAGATCTTTCTAGGGAAGATTTAATTTCTTTGACTTGATAACAATCAGGCTTTGGGGTTTTAGTAGGGATTAGCTTTGCCCCAAAAACTTGAAACGGACAATAATCTTTACTAGATCTTTGCTAAGAGATTCTGCAAACACAGGCCTGCACTTATTATCTTTGATCGATGCAAAGATAGCATAATCATGTGCATAAGCAAAAATATTAATTTTCAAGAAAAATATTCATCACATGTATATGATATACTTAAGGTCAAAGAACACTGTTTCTGAGGAACATCAGAGGTTACATTTCTGTAGTTGGAGCCCATCAAAAACTACATTTTACGGTCTTCTATATTGTAAATTTAATAGTAATGAGAAGATACGATCCAATGACTCCCTTACTTTTGGAAATAAGGGCCTTATGATTAACGCAGGTAAAACTGCACAATCATGACCAATCACACGAACTTCATGACATGAATCGAGGGACTATTGAAAAACAATGAAAATTCTAAATCACCATCACAAGTGCTAAGGCCATTGTCAAAGGCAAACTGCCACCACAGGAACAGTATATCAATTTCTGCAAATAATTGGGTGGTAATTGATATAAATAGAACTACCACAAACATTTTCATATGATAGAGTAACAATACCTATTCTCTAACACGTAGAAAGAGCTTCTAAAGTGTGAGCAAACTAAAAGACAATTTATACGGTGGAAAATCAAATATCTTTACAAGACTAAAATAATTTAAGTCAATACTTCAAATTCAGATGAAAAAAAATCTATATTTCAATGAACTGAAAAGCTAAATTAATCAGTTTAAATTCGTGATTACGGGAATGAGGTCAATCAAGTTTTCCACGTCTCAGCTTACTATCAGACACAAAAGCCAAAATGTTTAACTTTTTCTTTGCCTTTATATATATATATATATATATATATATATATATGTATATATATATATATATATATATATATATATATATATATATATATATATATATATATATATATATGGTTTCGCCTTAAACCCCTTTGGAGGGGGTAGCCTTCTGGTACCACTCCCTTAAAAGGAGATTTTCTGGTTTCTAAGAAAGTCTTTAGGTGTAAGGCTGCTTAACCGCAACAGATGGTGATATCAATATGATACTGAGTAAGCTCGTAGCGGTATGATTGGAGATCCTCAATCTACCAAACATGAGCTTAGTGCAGTACCACTCAGTCACATCCTCACACTGTCTTATTGCACCTTTAAAGGGTTGGCGTCTCCATATATATATATATATATATATATATATATATATATATATATATATATATATATATATATATATATATATATATATATATATATATGTATATATATATATTATATATATATATATATATATATATATATATATATATCATCGTCATCATCTCCTACGACCATTGACGCAAAGGGTCTCTGTTAGATTTCGCCAGTCGTCTCTATCTTGAGCATTTAAATCAATACTTCTCCATTCACCATCTACTTCGCGTTTCATAGTCCTCAGCCATATAGGCTTGTATCTTCCAACTCGTATAGCACCCTGGTTGCAAAAGCAGAATGCTAAAAACCCAATAGGCAAAGAAGGCAAAAGAGGAAAAGAAATAATAGAATAGTGTTCTTAACAGCACTGTCAATCCAAATATATGGGGTCATTGTTTAGGGTAAGTCTTCAGCTTGATCTGTCATATAACACGGTTTCATTTATACTCTTTTCCTGTACATCCTCCCTGATGCAGTCTCTCCACCTCTTCTTTGGTCTTCCCCTCCATCGCCTTCCTGGAACCTCCATCTCCATCACTTCTCATCCTGCCTCATTTCATGTCCAGACCATCTCAATCTTGCTTCTTGCGTCTTTTTTGAAGCTTCTGTAACCCCTGTTGTACCTCTGATATATTAATTTCTTACTGTATCCTCCCTCCTGACTCCACACATCCAGTGAACATCATCATCTCTGCTCTCTGTCTTCTTGATTGGGAGAGCTTCTATGCCATACAGCATTGCTTGTTTCATGGCTGTTTTATATACCATTCCCTTGAGTTTAACTGGGACTTTCCTATCACAAAATACACCCGACACTTCTCTTCCATTTTTTCATCCAGATTGTATCGTGTACTTGATCTCTCCTTCCCCACTTCTAGTTTCATTGAGCAACGATCCCAAATATTTGAATTTATCCACACTCCTGATGTTTTTTCCATCCAGCACCATGTCCTCTTCATCATTTAATTGTATACCAAGTTGAAAGTATTCCGTTTTTCTCCTGCTTATTTTCATTCCTCTATTCCCCAAAGCCTTCCTCCATGTCTCCACTCTCTGCCTCAACTCCTCTTTTGTCTCAGCACATAACACCACATCATCTGCATACATCATCCACCATGGTGCCTCCTCCCTCACGTTCTCTGTCTCTGGGCTAAGTGCAGAGCCTTATGTAAACCAACCTTCACTTCTAAACTTACAGTCTCTCCCACAGAACTTCTCACTGTCGCTTCCACATTTCCTATACATTTCTTGTATAATTATAATATATTTTTCCGGTACCAGCTTTTCCCTTAGACATCTCCAAACCTCCTGCCTTGCCACTCTGCCATATGCCTTTTGTATATCTATAAAAACGACATGCAGTCTTCTGACCTCTATACAGTTCAATCAATTGTTTCAATGAGTACTCTGCATCATTGGTGCTTCGATTTGTTATATATTCAAAGAGTTCTAGTGATATTTCTCCTTCTTTGATCTGTAATTTTTTCCCATATTTTAATTTTTTTGACACATCAGCATGATTAAACTACCGTTGTTACAATCTTGAATATCTCCTTTCTCTTTAAATATTGGGACAATAAACTCTTCCTCCATTCATCTGGGAGTTCCTCCAGTTCATACATCTTCTTAAATAAATCCTACAGTGAATGTTTGCCTTCCTCTCCTAATGCTTTCTAGGCTTCAGCCGGTATCTCATCGGGTCCCACTGCCTTACCACTTTTCATTTTTTGCCAGTGCTTTCATCATTTCGTTCCTTTCCACACCATGTGCCCGTCCTTCATTTGGTACTTCATCTTCTGTATCAATCTATCATTTTCTTCATTCAATAGTCTCTCAAAATATTCTTTCCAGCTTATCTCTATATTTCAGGTTTTCTAATAATTGTCCCATCAGCTCTTTTTATGTTTTACTTTAGAGATATCTTTTGATGCTCTTCTTCGGGATTTTGCCAAGCTACGAGTAGATATCTTCTTCTGGCCGTCTCGTGTGTACAAGGTATCACACAGTTCTTGACATTCCGGTGCACCGTGCACTAGACCGTTCCCCAGCTTTTCTTGCCTCCTCATTTCTTTCCTTTAAAAGCCTCTTATCCTCCTCCCATTGCGTTCTTTCCCATTTCTTGATTGGCACGCTTTCCTGTACATTCCTATTACACCACCAAGTTTCCTTATTCTGTAATATTTTTCCCGATGTCTCTTCTATTTCCTTCCCCACTTTCTAAATAGTGAAACAAATAAATAGGAGTAATATAATAGAAATATAAAATATTTTAAGATCAGTAAAAAATTTACAAAATAATCTGTAATATATAAACTATAAAACGACAGCTATGTCAACCTGTTCAACAGAAAAGAATAAAAAAAATTGAACTTCTGAAGTTCCATCGATTCAACTGTTGGATTCGGAATATCATTCTACAATCTGGTCACAGAAGAAACAAAATTTCTATAACACTGTTACTGTAGTATTTTGTCTTATGATGGAGAAGGAATGACTGTTAAAATTAACTGCATACTTAGTACTACACACAGGACGCTATAGTCTGGGAAGATCTAAATGAAAAGGATAATTTGAATTATGAAAAATCTTATGCAACATGCCCAAAGAGTAACTGAGCAGCAGTGCCCAGGATTATTGTTTGATCAGGAATAAGGAACTTGATAGACCACAAGTTTCTATCCAACAATTTAAGCAGATGACTAAATAGGGAAAGAGAAGGATTGTGTTTGGACTATGACCCGAGATATTGCATACTACTTCAATTGGTATCATCAATTTCCTATTCTATATTACCTTCAAAAACAAAAGAAATTGTATATTATAATCCACATATGTAACATGAAAACAAAACCATTCGCGTAAGATGGATTTTGTTTCATAGGACAGCTTTCCCCTTAAAGAAGATGGCTGGAATGGATGTTAACCCTAGTTCTAAACGTAACTTTCTAGGAGGAATATGGTGATACGACTTTTTTCCGTAATTGCATCTCTCCACACTATACTTATAAGTATGTCATAATTAATATGACAACAAAACATGTATAAAACATTCTGTTTTGCTTGCTCGGGAATTTAATCCGGGAAGTTCCGGCCAAAGAAAACATCATAACCACTAGAATAAGAGTTCAAATAAAAATTGTAAGCAATATAGGTTAACATGCAGTGGTTTTAGTCATGGTGACTGGGCTATGTAAAACAAAGCATTCCCCCTGGCACTCACACAACATGAGGAAGTGGACCTTTGAAAATAATCATCAAATGATTACCCTATAACTGGAAAATAAAAGGGTACATCCCTAGTTGGAAAGACAGGATACTATAAGGCCACGGGCTCCAACAGGGAAAAATAGCCCAGTGAGGAAAGGAAACAAGGAAATAAATAAACTACAAGTGAAGTAATGAGCTATTAAAGATTAATATAAATTATTCTAAGAACAGTAACAACATTAAAATAATCTTTCATAAACAAATTATGAAAACTTAAAAAAAAAACAAAAAAAAACGGAAGAGAACTTTACTCCAAGACAGTGGAAGACCATGGTACAAGACTAGAGAACAATGGTTTGATTTTGTAGTGTTCTTCTCCTAGAAGGGCTGCTCATCATATTTAAAGAGTCACTTCTACCATTACCAAGAGGAAAATAGCCTCTGAAAAAATACAGTGCACTAGTTAACCCCTTGAGTAAAGAAGAATTGTTTGGTAATCTCATTGTTGTACAGAGTGTATGAAGACAAAGGAGAATGTGGAAAAAATAGGCCAGACTATCCGGTTTATGTGTAGGCAATTGAAAAATGAACCGTACCCGGAGAGAGGGATCCAATGTATGACTGTCTGGCCAGTCAAAAGACCCAATAGCTCTCTAGCGGTAGTATCTTAACGGATGGCTGGTGCCCTGGTCAAGCTAATTGCATGAAAACATTCCTAGTTAGTATAACAGCAGCAACAAAATTATAATCTTATGTATGAAGTTGGATCAACAAACTGAGCTCACTTATTACTTGTTGGTTAGTAACATGAAGTCCGGCCTATGCCTGAAGAGGTTAAGTGTTAGGTATGTAAGACGCCTCAATTAGACCTCTCAATCCTTTTCACCAACGGTGACCGACCTACGGCACCTACTTACGAAAGGTGAGCGTAGCAAGATAAGTTGGAATGACTTGGGTTGCAGCCAACCAAGGAGTTTAAGCGACAAGTATAACATACACTGTTCATTTCAATTACTAAAAAAGACACCTGTTTAAATGGACGAAAGTTTGTCTTCATTATTCGTACACTACAAAAGATTTTTCTTCAAGTGGTGTTCTACTTACTTTGTTAGAAAAATATGTCATACCGTACTTGCAAATCATGGTTGAATTGCACAATATAAATATAACCTGATTCCAAACTAGCTTACTTAATTCTGCAGAATATCTAATCCAATTACATGTCAAATCTATACCTGAATGAATTTGCATGAAGCACAACTACATCAAGTATGGACATAATTTATGGATAGATTAAAACGGAATATGAAATGCATAACACAGATGTATGGGATCAAGTGAATTTATAATCCACCTTTTAACATTCATGTGTGCAAAGGGAGAGAGAGAGAGAGAGAGAGAGAGAGAGAGAGAGAGAGAGAGAGAGAGAGAGAGAGAGAGACATATTATGAGCAAACCTTAGAATTCCTGCATCACTAAATTAAGAGTCATTTCGTCTCGAATCCCGTCGCTTAATGAAGGAGAGGATTCATTTACAATTCTATACGCTCCGGCAATCGTTTATCTTAATGCCACCTGAAAACGCCAAGAGCAGTAAAAGATGGTTCGTAAATTCTGGCCACCCCAACTCTCTCTCTCTCTCTCTCTCTCTCTCTCTCTCTCTCTCTCTCTCTCTCTCTCTCTCTCTCTCTCTCTCTCTCTCTCTCTATTATTTGATGAATATCAAGTTTTATAAGTAACCTTCGGAACCCTAAAAAGTTACTTAGAAATTTGGCTTAGCTCCAGCCATTTGACCTTATTCTCTATTTCTAAAATCTTAAACTCTTAATAAATCATATTGGTGCAAAATTAGTATCAAGAATATGTTTTAACCGTGTTGCTAAAGACACTGATGATCATTTATATACAGTATGTGTGTGCCTGTCTGTGTTTATATGTATGGATGCGAATAAATATAAATATTTGTAAGTATGTATGTGTGTACGTATATATCATATATATATACAGGTATATATATAAATATATATATATATATATATATATATATATATATATATATATATCAAATAAGCCATATATTTTAATACATTAAAGTCTGGATTCTTTTGACGACCTCGGGATCAGAGCCCCAGGCGAAATCACTCAAAGACTATAGGATACTGTACTTGTATGACAGTGACCTTACCACTTAGCCACGAAGAAAGATGTGCAAAATTTATCACACACACACACACACACACACACATATATATATATATATATATATATATATATATATATATATATATATATATATATATATATATATGAATATAATTAGGTAAAGGCCAGATATACGTGAAAAGATAGGGAGTAAAATAAGTTGGAAAGAAATGTTTTTATTTTTTTTATTTGATAAAGTATTTCTGATTATTTATCCATCTTCCAGCGGACTCACGAAATGAAATTGAGACAATTGGGAGTCAATGTTCCGAATTTCGTTAAAGATAAAAAAAAAAACTGTTTTTAATCTGTCTAGGTATAAGTTATCCAAAGGAGAGGAGGTTTAACAGTCATTAGATTTGAATTTTGGTCTTCCTTGGTTTAAGACTTTAAGGCTTCATTATTATCATCTCTTACGGCTATTGACGCAAAAGGCCTCGGTTATATTTCACAATTCGTCTCTATCTTGAGATTCTAATTCAATACCTCTCCATTCATCATCTCCTACTTCACGCTTCCTAGTCCTCAGCCATGTAGGCCTGGGTCTTCCAACTCTTCTAGGGAATGTTGGAGCCCAGCTGAACGTTTGGTGTACTAATCTCTCTTGGGGAGTGCGAAAAACATACCCAAACCATCTACCCCTCATCATGATCTCATCCACATATGGTACTTGAATAATCTCTCTTAGAGCTTCATTTCTAATCCTGTCCTGTCTTTTAACTCCCAATATGCTTCTGAGGGCTTTGTTCTCAAATCTACTAAATCTATTGAAGATTGTTTCATTGTCATACCATGACTCATGTCCATATATTAACACCGATCTAACTTGACGTATAGTCTCATTTTTATATGTAATTTCAGGCGATTTGATTTCCAAATTTTTCTTAACCTAGCTTTTGTCTGTTTTGCTTTTTTCAGACTTCCACTAAACTCTAATTCTAAAGACCCTGTATTGGAGATCCCAGTTCCTAAATATTTAAATGATTCTACCTCATTAATCCTTTCTCATTCCAATGATATGTCATCTTCCATTACATACTCCGTTCTCATCAGGTCTGTCTTTCTTCTATTTATCTCGAGCCCAACCTCCAGAGATATCTCATGCATTCTGGTAAGCAAGCATTGCAAATCAAGTGGAGTTCTGCTAATAAGTTCAGCATCGTCAGAATATTCGATGTCTGGTAGTTTTCTATCACCAATCCAGTCCATTCCTACTCCACCATCTCCGACTGTTCTACGCATTGCAAAATCCACGAGGAGGATAAACAACATAGGTGACAACACATTCCCTTGGAGTACCTGGTGTTCACTGAAATATCATTTGATAGGACTCCATTAACATTAACTTTGCACTTGCTATGCTCATGAAGAGTTAATCAGATTCACATTTGTACAATATATATATATATATATATATATATATATATATATATATATATATATATATATATATATATATATGAATAAATATTGTTAGGTTGTTTGATTTTAAACAACCTATTTTAAATTTTTTCAACTGCCTTTTTTTCTTTGTCAAGGCGGGAGTCTTGTTTACTTTTGTCACGTTGTGAGTGACAAGAGTCAGTCCGGTTTGGGAAGCCAGATGGACAGGTTCTCGTGATGCAGTCGAGAACGAGCAGCAGCAACAGTCTTGAAGTATCACCTAGTTGATGGTGATTGGTGATGGTCCTGATGAAGCAGGTGTGGGTTACTTGTCGTCAACCCAGCTCCCGAGGTCGAGATGGTGACCAAACCATGGTTACCAGTTTTGAAGAGATATTCCTTGGTGGCAGCGAAGTGGCTGTTGAATCGACACTGTCGTGGTCGTTACCGTAGTGTTCGATGGTCGTCCTCGAGGATCATGGGTTGTTTGTGGATGTTTATGGTATGTAGGAAGAGCAGTGTATGGCTCTTTAGTAATTATAGTGTATTACATTTCATGTATGATACACTGGTTTTGTATCGTGTTGAGCAAGTATTAGCTCTTGTTATTTATTGTGGAGCAAGTATATGGGCTCGTCTTTATCATTTTATTAATAATGAGAAGATTCTCTTATTGATTTGTCATTGCTGCTGCTTACTGTGTTTTTGTTGATGAATTCTGATAGTGTTTATCATACTTTAAATTTAAGATATGTCTGTGTAATTGTAATGTTATCTAAATTTATGGTGGTGATCATTTGGGTCACTGTATTTCCCATTACCTGTGCTCATTGAAATTATTCTATATAATTTATTTATGTATAATAAACTAGGTTAAGGTACTTAAGTATTTTCTGGTTTACCCACCCCTTTGGTTGTTACGGTCCATCAGTTCATTCCAGTCTCAATTCTTTTAGTATTTTAAAAGAACCTGATGAACCATTAAGACGCTTCATAACAATGGTGACCGTGACAGAATTGGGTCTGTTTTGGCTGGTGGTTCTGTGGCATCTTTGGGGGTGTGTGAAAGAGTGATCTTGAAAAAAAAATTTCCCTGTAACTTTTTTTTTTCTTTTGAGTGTGGAGGTGTTAGGTTGTTTGACTTTAAACAACCTATTTTAAAGTTTTTCAGCTGCCTTGTTTTCTTTATCAAGGCGGGAGTCTTGTTTACTTTTGTCACGTTGTAAGTGACAAGAGTCAGTCCGGTTTGGGAAGCCAGATGGACAGGTTCTCGTGATGCAGTCGAGAACGAGCAGCAGCAACAGTCTTGAAGTATCACCTAGTTGATGGTGATTGGTGATGGTCCTGATGAAGCAGGTGTGGGTCACTTGTCGTCAACCCAGCTCCCGAGGTCGAGATGGTGACCAAAACATGGTTACCAGTTTTGAAGATATATTCCTTGGTGGCAGCGAAGTGGCTGTTGAATCGACACTGTCGTGGTCGTTACCGTAGTGTTCGATGGTCGTCCTTGAGGATCATGGGTTGTTTGTGGATGTTTATGGTATGTAGGAAGAGCAGTGTATGGCTCTTTAGTAATTATGGTGTATTACATTTCATGTATGGTACACTGGTTTTGTATCGTGTTGAGCAAGTATTAGCTCTTGTTATTTATTGTGGAGCAAGTATATGGGCTCGTCTTTATCATTTTATTAATAATGAGAAGATTCTCTTATTGATTTGTCATTGCTGCTGCTTACTGTGTTTTTGTTGATGAATTCTGATAGTGTTTATCATACTGTAAATTTAAGATATGTCTGTGTAATTGTAATGTTATCTAAATTTATGGTGGTGATCATTTGGGTCACTGTATTTTCCATTACCTGTGCTCATTGAAATTATTCTATATAACTTATTTATGTATAATAAACTAGGTTAAGGTACTTAAGAATTTTTTGGTTTACCCACCCCTTTGGTTGTTACGGTCCATCAGTTCATTCCAGTCTCAATTCTTTTAGTATTTCAAAAGAACCTGATGAACCATTAAGACGCTTCATAACAATGGTGACCGTGACAGAATTGGGTCTGTTTTGGCTGGTGGTTCTGTGGCATCTTTGGGGGTGTGTGAAAGAGTGATCTTGAAAAAAAAATTTCCCTGTAACTTTTTTTTTTCTTTTGAGTGTGGAGGTGTTAGGTTGTTTGACTTTAAACAACCTATTTTAAAGTTTTTCAACTGCCTTGTTTTCTTTATCAAGGCGGGAGTCTTGTTTACTTTTGTCACGTTGTAAGTGACAAGAGTCAGTCCGGTTTGGGAAGCCAGATGGACAGGTTCTCGTGATGCAGTCGAGAACGAGCAGCAGCAACAGCCTTGAAGTATCACCTAGTTGATGGTGATTGGTGATGGTCCTGATGAAGCAGGTGTGGGTCCCTTGTCGTCAACCCAGCTCCCGAGGTCGAGATGGTGACCAAACCATGGTTACCAGTTTTGAAGAGATATTCCTTGGTGGCAGCGAAGTGGCTGTTGAATCGACACTGTCGTGGTCGTTGCCGTAGTGTTCGATGGTCGTCCTCGAGGATCATGGGTTGTTTGTGGATGTTTATGGTATGTAGGAAGAGCAGTGTATGGCTCTTTAGTAATTATGGTGTATTACATTTCATGTATGATACACTGGTTTTGTATCGTGTTGAGCAAGTATTAGCTCTTGTTATTTATTGTGGAGCAAGTATATGGGCTCGTCTTTATCATTTTATTAATAATGAGAAGATTCTCTTATTGATTTGTCATTGCTGCTGCTTACTGTGTTTTTGTTGATGAATTCTGATAGTGTTTATCTTACTTTAAATTTAAGATATGTCTGTGTAATTGTAATGTTATCTAAATTTATGGTGGTGATCATTTGGGTCACTGTATTTCCCATTACCTGTGCTCATTAAAATTATTCTATATAATTTATTTATGTATAATAAACTAGGTTAAGGTACTTAAGTATTTTCTGGTTTACCCACCCCTTTGGTTGTTACGGTCCATCAGTTCATTCCAGTCTCAATTCTTTTAGTATTTTAAAAGAACCTGATGAACCATTAAGACGCTTCATAACAATGGTGACCGTGACAGGATTGTG
>NC_090730.1:85590924-85593424 GCF_036898095.1 Palaemon carinicauda | reverse complement strand
CTAGACAAAAATATTCTTCATAACTTCATCCCCAGTTACTGTCACAAGTAGGCTAATCTTCATTTCTCAAAGCTGGTTAACATTTATCAAAATACTTTTCATCGGAATACTACGCCTGATTTAGGAGTTGCAAGTTGAAGCGTCTGTTAAGGAAGAATCTATATATTTAGTATGATAAATATACCTACTGTTCATTTGATTACTCAAAGGAAGTCATTGATAAATATCTTGAATAGATTTCTGCACATTGCTTAAGGCAATGAGGTGAGGATCCCTTACTCCAGAAACAAATGTAACTATATAAGAATCTTTAAACGTCTTTCAAAGTGATACAAATAATCTTTCGTGTAATACAGTTAACCATGACTATGGTATCTACAGTTCTCGATAACTATAATAACAAGGAACGTCAGAGCTCTTTTTTTTTAGAATGAAGAAAATTACAAAAATATCCAATTACAGAACTTAAAGGATTTTGAAAGAAATATATGTAAAAGCATTAAAGCGCCAATAGATATATTCTATTAGTATCATGGTAAAAAGCAGTACAACTGGAGTGAACAAGAAATGCATTTGAAGGGCCTCAACTGTCTGAAAACGTTTAGATGCAAGGAATTTTGTGGCATCGGAATGAATGAAGTATACCGCCCATAGAAGCTGGCTAATATCAGTTACTCATTGTAATTCATGCCACAAATATGTTTTTCTATTCCTTTTTTACCTCATGGACAAAATGTAAGAAACGATTTTACAGAAAAGTTAATTTTTATCACAACTGCTCATCCTTCCAACTTCTGCCACTTGTGCATCATGGCTGGAGTTGGCTTTCTTGTTTCCTTGTGGATGCAAAACAGCATGCACAAATGTAACTTGTAGCAGATAGTAATCACCTTCATTATAAGAAAATCCTTACTTACTCTTCTGATCGAAACTTGCCCTGACACTAACCTTTTATATCCTAAAATCCGGAAAGCTTCGATTTAAAAAGGAGATATTGGAATTAACCTTCATTTCCCCTCGGTAAGATGATCGTAGTTTTGTTTAACAATAAGTGATGCCCTAGTTCAGGAGGTATCAGGAGACTAACTATGCTGTTTCCATCGTTCTTGAAAACTACACGAAGTTACAATGTAAACAAAAGGAATAACTCCACAATGCTCTAAAACAAAAGTACCTCTGACGATGATACTCCTCAGGGAAATCTAATTATTTCATATGAATACAAAAGGCTTAAACTCCACATAATATCACAACACCAGTATTATGAGAATCACTTGGTCTCTTCGATTAAGAAAACAGACTAATTTACCAGTTTCCAGACTTGCTGTAATTTAGGGAGAATGAAGGCTTTAATCCATGATTCAATTGCCTATTAATTTATCTTACTTGATTTCATCACGTATGTAATCTAGGCTAAATTTTATAAAAAAAGGAGATTGAAAACATTCTTATTGAAGACTAATGTTTAAGGAGAGCGAGATCAATGCTTGCAAAATCATTATAAAATCACCTTAAGTCGTCTGGGTCATAAGATTCTGAAAAGGGAAATGAGTTGTAGACCAGTCCTCAGCATTATTGGAGCTAATAATATTAACATTTATATATATATATATATATATATATATATATATATATATATACATACATACATATAATTATATATATATATATATATATATATATATATATATATATATATATATATACATATATATATATATATATATATATATATATATATATATATATATATAATATATATATATATATATATATATATATATATATATATATATATATATACTTAAGTAAGTGCAGTATTACACTGAAATATTTATACATTAGTAAGCACTTTAAGTGCCTTAATCTTTCAATTCTAAAATAGTTCTGCATTGCCTTTATCATGCCGGTTACATAAATCAGCATGTTTTAAAATTTATTCAAGAATTAGTTTTGTTTCTAAAATAACTAAAAACGAAACTCTTTACCATTTACTTTAAAGCTCAGTGCATGTCTTTTCTGAAGCACCTATATTACGTAAGAACGAGAATTAATATATGAAAATTGAGAAAATAAGTCTCCTTTTTCAATATATCAATAAATAAAAAAAATCCTGATTGATTCTTATTACCTACAATTTTACATGATAAATGTTTTAAATTTCTTCTTTAAGTAGGTTGTTACTACATTGATTTTTGTATGAATTCCCAGTATAATTCTATCTCAACATGGTAAAGGTTTGTCTTGAAAATCCCGAGAGATGATTATCTAACATCCTGAAATTGCACGTGATATGGATCTTTTTACCCAATATCGGAATTTTTATATAATGCACAATTCAATGCTATCTTCCAGACACTAGTGGATTTTTTTGTATAATGACCAATCCCTTTTATCCTATACACGTCTACAGATTTTCTCATATTCGTAACTCCCTAGTATCTTTAGCAAACTTACAAATTTCATTGAATAATATTCAATTCCCTACTATAACATACAC
>NC_090730.1:85570924-85580924 GCF_036898095.1 Palaemon carinicauda | reverse complement strand
TATTACTTTCCATACCTACAGTGGGCTACAAAGTTTTCGTGTTATAGGTTAATTGTTATATGTAAGAAATTAAATGCAGCTGACAATGTTTTCTATAAACCTGAATCTAATTCTAACCTCAAATTATTTTACGAACTCTTTTTCTTTATATCCTAGAACATTCACATATGTGGCCCCCCCCCCCCCCCTTCCCCCGTAAAAAAAATATTCTGGGACCACCAGTACGCGCATAAATATATGATGTTAGCAAATTATAAGAAGAATCAAGAAAAAAATGCATGACGAGGAAAAAGGGTTTTATGATGGCCCTTAAATGCACGATTTTCATTGAAATTCAAACCCATATTACAGATAGGTAGGTAAACATGTAATATGAGTAAAATAAATTCTTGAGTTTTGTAGTTGTTTGTGCGCATAATTTTAATTTTTTTTTCAGTATGAAGAAAACATATGAGTGAAATATCCTAATAGTTTTCATCATAAATTAATGACACCTATTTAACACCAATAAACAATAATCTCTCGATGGAAAGCTATGAAATATCTTAATTGTACCGATCAATGATATAATGTCACACAAAATGTGTAGCAACTCATTAATGTAGCATATAATCTGCGTTCAATATACAACTAGAGGGGCACTCAGTAGAACGCCAACCTCCGCCAAGGAAGCTTATTTCTCGATATTTTGGACTAATTTTGAACGTTTTGCTCGTTCGTGACCTTGATCTTTGACCTTCCAGAATTTGATAATTTCCAGCTCATTACATGACAGTTTAAAATCTCTGCAAGTTTCATTACTTTACGATTAAAATTGTGGCCAGGAAGGTGTTCACAAACCAACAAAAACACACACACACACACAAACAGGGGGTAAACTTAACCTCCTTCCAACTTCGTTGGCAGAGGTAAAGAGGGGCACTTAGTAGAGTGCAGACCTCCGCCAGGGCAGCTTATTTCTCAACCTTTTGAACTGAATTTGGACGTTTTGCTCGTCCGTGACCTAGACTTTCGACCTTCCAGAATTTAAACATTTCCAGCTCTTTACAAAACATTTTAAAATCCCTGTAAATTGACCTCCGCCAAGGCAGCTTATTTCTCGACTTTTTTTAATTGATTTTTGACGTTTTGCAAGTCCGTGACGTTGACCTTTGCAAAACCCTCTTTACATAACAGTTTAAAATCCCCGCAAGTTTCATTACTTTACGATTAAAATTGTGGCCGTAAGGTTGATGACTGTAATTTGACCTTTTGCTTGACCTTGACCTTGGACTCAACCTTGACCTTCGACTTTAACATGTATCAATTATCATGGATTTTCATAGACGAAAAAATGAACCAGGTTTGAAGTCTCTGTGACAAGGATATCCAAACTTTGACCTTGACCTTCCAAAATTCGACCACTTCCCACTTTTTTACATAACAGT
Source organism: Palaemon carinicauda (assembly GCF_036898095.1). Taxonomy (NCBI): domain Eukaryota; kingdom Metazoa; phylum Arthropoda; class Malacostraca; order Decapoda; family Palaemonidae; genus Palaemon; species Palaemon carinicauda. Next base: position 85,579,497 of record NC_090730.1, on the reverse strand, counting down.
TAATCCCTGCAAGTTTCATTACCCTACGATTGAAACTGCGGCCTGAAAGGTAATCACAAATAAGCATATAAATACACACACAGAAACAAACAAACACACTACTTCGTTGGCGGCGGTAATAAATGGTAACCGACTTTCAATAAATACTGCTGGAGTTCTTTACCACATCATCATCCTAGATAAATGAAGAGAAAAAAATACACTGTAATTTGATGTTTCATGAAGGAATTTCCTGCCTACCTTGTAAACATCTTAAGACTCGTGAAGAGAAATTAATTGCGACACCGGTGAAAATTGCCTCGGCACCTTCCGCGAAGTGACTATCGTAAAGCGCATGCAAACACACACACTCTCTCTCTCTCTCTCTCTCTCTCTCTCTCTCTCTCTCTCTCTCTCTCTCTCTCTCTCTCTATCGTATATATATATATATATATATATACATATATATATATATATATACATATATATATATACATATATATTATAACATGCTAAGATACAACCCTAGTTGAAAAAGCAGGAAGCTATAAGTCCAGGGGCTCCAACAGGGAATATAGCCCAGTGAGAAAAGAAAACAAGGAAAAATAAAATATCTTAAGAACAGTAACAGCATTAAAATAAATATTTTATACATAAACTATAAAATCTTTAATAAAACAAGAGGAAGAGAAATAAGATAGAATAGTGTGCCCGAGTGTACCCTCAAGCAAGAGAACTCAAACCCAAGACAGTGGAAGGCCATGGTACAGAGGCTATGGCACTACCCCAGACTAGAGAACAATAGTTTGACTTTGGAGTGCCCTTCTCCGAGAAGAGCTGCTTACTATAGATAAAAAGTCTCTTCTACCCTTAACATGAGGAAAGTGGCCACTGAACAATTACAGTGCAGTAGTTAACCTCTTGGGTGAAGAAGAATTGTTAGGTAATCTCGGTGTTGTTAAGCGTATGAGGACAGAGGAGAATATGTAAACAATAGACCAGACTATTCGGTGTAAGTGAAGGCAAATGGGAAAATGAACAATAACCAGAGAGAAGGATCCAATGTAGTACTGTCTGGCCAGTAAGGACCTCATTTCTCAACGGGTGGCTGGTGACCTGGCCAACTTAATATATATATATATATATATATATATATATATATATATATATATATATATATATATATATATATGTATATATATGTATGTATGTATATATATATATATATATATATATATATATAGATAGATAGATAGATAGATACACACACACACACACACACACACATATATATATATATATATATATATATATATATATCTATATATATATATATGTGTGTATCATCTTTATCATCATCAGCCGTAGCTAGTATGCCGCAAGATAATGGGCTCTAACAAGACCTTCACCTGCTTATGGATTTTCTTAGCTCGTCAAACCATCCTCTTCTCTCCCTTCTTCTGCTTCGCTTGTAATCTCTAAGAACCCATTTTTTTCTTAATATCCATCTATTATCTACCATTCTCATTAAATGTCCTGTCGACGTCCATTTCTTTTTCTTATATGTTGTTAAAATATTCACGACTTAAGTTTGCTTGCATATCATTGTCGCTTTCTTTGTGTCTCTTAGTGTTATTCCCATCATTATTCTTTCCATTACAATTTGAGTTATAGCTAGCTTATGTTCTAAGGCTTTAGTAAGGATCCATGTTTCTGATGCGTAAGTTAACACTGATATGACCATCTAAAACCCTTTAATGGAAACCTGGGGAGATATTCACCCGACTGAATCTGGCAATGACGTAGTACCCCCCCAAGGGGTTGGGGGAGGGACTCCAGTGGCTCAGTACCTTCAGTGCCTTATCTGACTTGATGGGTGAAGGGTGTGTGGTCCCGCGCTCTCGGCTGGTTTTTTGGCTAGAACGCATTTCGGGAGAATTTCTCCCAGGGTTACTGTTCCCGTATGTTGTACATACGGGTGGAATTCTCCCAGTGTTACTATTATTGTATTATTTTGTAAACCCTTGCCTAATATTTTTTTTACTTTTCATGCAAGATTTAGTGAATAAAAGTGAGAGAAATATAAAGAAAAAGGCATACACAGATGAAGAACTGTCTGAACTTATGAACACAACTGGGGCTCTCTCAGAAATTCATGCTCGGGAAGGCCCTAATCACCCCATGGGCCACGTCACGGCTGGATTTACCCTTGCCCCGATCCTTGCAGTCCTTGATCACCACTGTCTGCAATGTACCATCACCAGCCAGTGCTGCAGGATCACCAGGGACATCTTTCTCAGCCAGCAGCGGTGCATTGGTGCGCTGTTGTGAGTGCCCGGTCAAGTCCGATAGGAAGACGCGTCACAGATGGCATCTGTATCCAGTCTGTGGTGACTGTATCTAACAGGTGAGTGTATATATAGTACTGTATGTGTTTCATTGATGTACTTTGAGTCATTTGAAGCATAATTTGCCATACTGCAAGTGTTGAATAGAAAAAAATTAATTTGGTATGTACTGAAAAATTTACCATTTTTTGTCTGTCTCCCATACAGATTGTATACGAGCTGGGGAGATGGGATTCAGCCAGTACGTAGTCCCATGACAGTAGAGAGTTCTACACCAACAAAAAACAAAATTCGGAAATCATTTTTTTTTGGTCAATTTAATTAGTAAAGTACTCCAAGAAAAGTCTATTTTTTTCTGTATTTTTGAAAAAAAAAATAAAAATATGATTTACAGGAGGATTTCATTTATAATAGCCTCAATAAGAGAGAAGGAGTTATATTTCATTCGTATGTGTTCCAAATAACAAAATTTTCAGGATAAGTATTTTATTTTAATTATTTAATTACCGGGTGAAATTCACCCAGGGTTACCTTTCATGTTACGGAAATGGAGGGTTACCGTTGTAGGGTTAAAAAGGCAGTTTACTTTTCATAATCTCATTTTATTTGCCAAAAACTCTCCCTCCCATTCTTATCCTTCTTTTAACTTCGGTCTCATATCCTGGGGGAACATTTACTGTCTGCCCTAGGTACTTATATTAATCAACAATCTCTAGATTTTCGTCTATAACAGTTTTTAGTTGTCTGTGCATTTTCGTTCAACATTATCTCATTTTTTCTGATAATCAATTCCAGCCCTACATTTCTGCTTTCTCTATTCAAATCTTCTATCATCATTTGCCATTCCTCCCATGATTTACTAAACACATTTATGCCCTCTGCAAACCTTGAGTTGCTGAGGTATTTCCCATTATGTAATTACTACATTCTCCCAATCAAAATTCTAAAAATACTTCTAGGCATGCTGTGAATAATTTAGGAGAGATGGGGTCTCTCTGTCTAATTTCTTTCTCAATCGGAATATTCTCGCTATCGTTATGTAGTTTTATAAGGATTGCTATACTTCACGCACAGATATCTTTAAGTTTTCTAACATTAGATTCTTCTATTCCTTGCCTTTGAAGAGCTTTTATTACTGCTGGCAGAATCAAATGCTTTCTCATAGTCTATAGATACCAGACATGTGCTTTGCCATACTCTTGATTTTTCCATTAGCTGGTTAATTACATGAATATGGCCAGTTGCTGAATACCCACTTCTAAAGCGTGCATGCTCTCTTAGTTTATTAAAGTTTAGCTGCCTTTCTATTCGGTCTAATATAATCTTTGTAAATATTTCATATCATACTGAGAGTAAACTTATTAGGCGGAAAATTTTCAGGTCTTTTGTGTCTCCCTTTTTGTGAATTAGTATAATGATAAAATTTTTCCAAGTTGTAGGTATATAGCATTCTTGTATATATTTTGTGTAAAGTTCAGCCAGTTTTACTATAATGAAATAGCCTCCATATTATTAAATCAATTATTAGGCCATCTTCTCCTGGTGCTTTGCCCTTTTTCATGCCTTTTAAGGCTTTTTTTACTTCCCCTACTGTACTTTTTATACCGGCTATGGCTTTCATTATTTCTATTGGCAGAGTTATTTCTAATAACACTATTGTATAGCATTATATATAAATCCTCTGCAATTTTCATCACTCCATCTCTTTTGTTGATGATATTTCCATTTTTATTCTTTGAAGCAAATATAATGTATGTTGGCCCCTTGTTCCATGTCTTCTTTTCATTAACTTGCTGCTTCTTCCTTTCTTTATTGTTTCCTCAATTTTGGTGTGATTGTGTTTTAAGAATTTCTTGAATTGTCAGTTTATTTATTGTTATGGATTGTTCTGCTAATTCCATTTCATCTCTTGGAATTTTCCAAACACATACCTAATCTTTTCTTTATTAGTTTTATGGCGTTTTCTGAAAATTTTCTTGATCTTATTTTTTACTGAACTCTTATGCTTACTCCAATACAAATTTTGTTAAATCTCTCTTTATCTCTTCTTTACTTGCTTTTATTTCATCATGCAGCTGGGAGTACCTATCTTTAATTGCTAAAGTAAACTCATCAGGTTTTTATCTTTTTATTTTCTTTCATAAAATCAGTTTTTCTCTTTCTTTTCTTAAATATTAAAAATATTTACTTCTCATCATTCTACGGTCGCTTGACCTTTTGTTTAACACTTACATCTTTAACTAAATTAACTTTCTATTTCGTTTTCCGCTTCTCCATGTGGGGTTCTCCATGTCTATCTTCTATGTTCATTATATAAAAGTAATGGTGCTCATAAACTTTAGACAGTTTCTTTCATCAAATTCTAAAAGCATATCTCCAAGATCATTTCTTGTGCTTACTCCTAATTTACCTTCTGCCGCTTTTCCTCTCTTCCTTTGACCTACTTAAGCATTGATATCACCCATAAATCTAGTTCTTTATTTGTATAGGTTGTTGTTGGTGCAAACGTCTGAATGATCTTTAGTTTATACTTCTTATATAATTTTATAATTAATACTACCATTCTATCACTATTACTATAAATTCTTCTATGTTACCTTCAAGATATTTAACAATAAGAAAAACTACTCCATATTCTTTGTTCCTTTCATGGCCTTTGATACAAAATATATGACCCTCTTTTAACTCTATTTAAAGTTTCTTAATTCATCTAATGTCACTCAACCTTATAATATCCAAATTAATTCTCTCTCTCTCTCTCTCTCTCTCTCTCTCTCTCTCTCTCTCTCTCTCTCTCTCTCTCTCTCTCTCTCTCTCACAAAGTATGTATATACATACTGTATGTATATATACAGTATATATATATATATATATATATATGTATATACAGTATATATACGTATGTATATATATATATATATATATATACACAGTATATATGTATATGTATGTACAATATATATATATATATATATATATACTGTATATATATTTATATATTTATGAATATATATATATATATATATATATATATATATATATATACTGTATATATGTATGTATGTATGTATATATATATATATATATATATATATATATATATATATACATATATTTTCATAAATATACATATATATACACACATATATATGTGTATATATTATATATACACACACATATATATATATATATATATATATATATATATATATATATATATATATACCACTTTATCTCCTTTCCTCTTATAAAACGTATCAATATCTCTTGTTTTTAATCTGCTGTTTTCACTTATTGATATATTACTTTTTAATTTTTCTTTATATTTTTTTAAAGCTCATTACCTTCTCTCATAATGTCAGACAGATGTTCAAAACATTTCGAAAGCCCTTGCAAACCCTATCTATTCCTCATTTTAACCACAGCCATCAATAAGAATTCAAGACGTAAAACAAAAATGTAGACTTTAACCGAAGACAGTTACCGAACATCATAACATATTGATATAATGGCAATCATATACATCTTCTTGAAGTCAAAATAAATACGGACACACACGCACACTATATATATACATATATATATATATATATATATATATATATATATATATATATATATATATATACAGTATATATGTATATATACAGTATATATGTATATATACAGTATATATATATGTATGTATATGTATATATATATATATATATCTATACAGTATATATATATATATATATATATATATGTATGTATGTATGTATGTATGTATGTATATGTATGTATGTATATATATATATATATATATATATATATATATATATATATATATATATATATTCTGATATGATATTGAGCGAAAATGAAGTGACTCCCACAATGGTCACAAGCTTATTTTGTAGAATGTGGCGTGAGGAGGCAAAACCTGATGAATGAGAACTAGGAGTGTTGGTGAAAAGGAGACCTGACTGATTGCAATAATTACAGAGGCCTAACACTTACGTCAGTTGTTATGAAAATATATAGTATGCTCATTCTAGAGAGACTAGAGAGAAAGATTGATGAAAAGCTGAGAGATGAAAAAGCAGGATTTAGAAAAGGTACAAGTTGCACTGACCGAATTTCCATTTTAAGACATGTGGTACAACAATGTGTAGAATATAGAATTCCACTTTTAAGGCATTATTGGACTATGAAAAAGCCTTTGATAGTGTGCACCGGATAATTTTTTTGAGAGTCCTGCGTTATTATGGAGTTCCTCTTAAATATGTAAATTTGTTTAAGTCTGTTCATGAGCATAGCAAGTGCAAAGTTAATGTTGGTGGAGTCCTATCAAACGAATTTCCAGTGAACAGTGGAATACTCCGAGGGAATATGCTCTCGTCTATGTTTTTTATCCTCCTCATAGATTTTAAAAAGCATAGAACAGTAAGAGATGGTGGAAAAGGATTGGACTGGATTGGTAACAGGAAATTAGCTGACCTAGTGTATGCTGAGGACACTTTCCTTATTAGCAGAACACCACAGAACTTGCAAAGATTGCTTACCAAAATGCATAAAATATCACATGGGGTTGGGCTCAAGATAAATGCAAGAAAGACATACATGATGAGAACGAAATATGCAATGGAAGATGAAATATCATTGGAAGGAGGAAGTATTAATGAAGTGGAATCATTTAAATCTTTAGGAACTCTGATCTCTAATACAGGATCTTTAGAATTTGATTTTAATGAAAGACTGAAAAAAGCAAATCAGACAATGGTAAGGTTGTTAAATATGGAAATCAAATCGTCTGAAATCACATATAAAAATCATGCTATACTGTATATCAGTTCAGGGAGATCGGTGTTACTGTATGGACATTAGTCGTGCTAAAACAATGAAATAATATCCAACAGATTGTTTAGATTTGAGAAAAAAGCCCCCAGAAGAATATTGGGTGTTAAATGGCAGGACAGATTTTCGAGTGCCATATGTGGATGAGATCATGATGAGGGGTAGAGGGAGATGGTTTGGGCATGTTCTTCGCACTCCCCAAGAGAGATTAGTTCATCAAACTTTCACTTAGGCTCCATAAGGTACTAGAAGAGTTGGAAGACCCAGGCCTATATATTTGAGGACTATGAAACGTGAGTAAGAGATGATGAATGGAGAAGTATTGAATTAAAAGCTGAAGATAGAGACTACTGGTGAAATCTAACCGAGGCCCTTTGGGTCAATAGATGATGATGATTATATACACACACACACACACACACACACACACACATATATATATATATATATATATATATATATATATATATATTTAAAGATTAAGGGGACCATTTCACATTTTCCAAAGTGAAGTACCGTGCGTAAGAAGATGATCATATGATAAGAAAAAACTACACCATAAATCTTATGGCATAAGAATTATGAAGACATATTAATGAAGGGAATATACAATTTATGCCAATTCTTTTAGCGTGATTTAAATTAAAATAATTAAGCCTTACCAAGAGCAGAGCCGAATGCTGCACGATATACATTCGCGAACACATTAACATACATATAGGCTATATCAGAGTCAATATCTGGATTGGCTCTGGATTATGCTGTGTATGCCTACTTGCGTTAGAAACAATATAGTTACACTCGTGCTCTATATATATATATATATATATATATATATATATATATATATATATATATATATATATATATATATATTAATTATCCATTACTAGTCCCATGCAGGACAAAAGCCTCAGACATATCCATCCACTTGCGTCTGTTTATGGTCTTCCTATGCCAGTCCACAATCGCAAGTTTTTAGTTTGTCAATCCATCGTCTTCTCTTCATTCCATAACCTCTTTTGCAATCTCTGGGGACCCATTCTATTATTTTCAATTTTCATCTATTATTTGTCATTCTAATTATATGTACTGTCGATGTTGCTCTTTTCTGTCTCTTAGTGTTATTTCCATCATTATTCTTTCCATAGCTCTTTGAGTTGTAACTAGCTCATGTTCTAAAGATTTAGTAAGGCTCCAAGTTTCTGATGCATAAGTTAATACTGGTAGAATTACAGATAATAGATGGACATTAAGAATAACATAATTGGTTCCTACAGATTGTAAAAGAAGCAGTGGAAGGAAGAGAAGGCGATGGATTGGCGAACTAAGAACGTTTGCGGATGTTCTGCAGTGGACTGGTAATTGCTGATAATATATATACATATATATACATATATATATCTATCT
>NC_090730.1:85535924-85565924 GCF_036898095.1 Palaemon carinicauda | reverse complement strand
CACTGACTGCAAAATCTTGCATCCCACCTCTTTTTGTCTGCAATTACAGCACTGTCAGCAGTCATCACTTTGGCAATGTTTTGCAGCAAGATGTCTATCTCAAAGCCATTTCTCTGTTGCAGGTAGTAGAGGGGACTTTTCATATCCTTGTCATCTCTTGCTTTTTGGCTGGAATAGAACATTTATGCTGGTTGCTGAACACATACTCAGTCTCTACAAATTTTTGCTTAGTACCATTGATAATAGAGCAAACTGGTATCAATAAAAGACACCGACTGCAGTGAAATTCAGCTGCGTTGTCAATCCCCCAGTTGTTTTTATGATTTTCATCAGAATTTGTTCTATTACCAGATCAGCTGATAGTCCAGCCCAGTAGCAACTGTTTCTGTGAACATGGTTCCCTGATATGAAAAATTAAAAGACTTTTCAATGGCTGCCACCAAGCCAAAACATCTGTTTCAAGTAGATGTATACCAACTTGGCATACACACTGTGCCCTGCAGCAGCAGCAACGAATGGCAGAATTTCTTGAGCTGGCTTCAAATGAATTAATTAGTTACCTGTTCTCTTGGCTTTGATGAAAGAGCGTAGATTGTAAACCATCTTCATGTATTGCAGCCAAAGTTTGCAGGTATGATCAGCTGTCATTTGCATTTTCTGTACTTTCAGCTGCTTCTGGACTCTGTCCAGACACCCTGATGAACATACTTCTTGAATAGATACTTCATCAACAACCAATCTGTCATATACTGTATCTGGAAGGCTGCTACCATGTCTTCATCCAAGAGAGTCAATGCAGGGTGTTTCCTTGCCATGCTCTATTTTCATATTATCAGTATCAGATATTCGGGAATATCTTCATCTTGCATTAACTGACCTGCATCATCTGGTGCCTGTTCTAAATTAGGTGTATTATCAAATTCTGGCAGTGGTGTGTTGAAGGCCTTAACTGCTACAAAGGAATTCAGGACAGATTCCACAAGAAGGTGATGCCTGACTGTTCTTGCTACAACTTTCCCACTTGATATGTGAGAAACTGAGTTGGGAGTATACACCACCTCAAGCAGCTCCTGAAATCCAGAACCGTACATTATTTGGCCAATGGACCCCAAGAAGCTTCTCTAAGTGGGGAAGCCACCAAGATGTAAGAACAAGCAATGCAGATCGCTCTCAGGTGGTTCATTTGCAACAATGGTCTGGGCTTTCCATCACAGAGGCTGGTCAAATGTAATTATTGATATCACATCATGATGCTTGGCTTCTTAGTGTAGTCTACAATTTCAACTGGATCGAAATTCCCATAGAGTAAAGGTAGAGCAGCACTGCGATGTCCTCAGGTCTAGGATGCTCTTCTAGGCTAGTGGATACAGATTTCTGTTGAGGTGTGCTTCAGTCTGTATAAATTTCCTCTGCTCTTCTTCAGAATCAATTTATTTGGGAGCCTGATAAAAATTATATAAAATGTCTGCTGCTGTGATCCAGAATGTTGCCAAGTCAGATTTTCATTAATTTTTGTGATGATGAGACCATTGCCACAGTGATTCTTGAGTTTCGTCTTCATATACTTTGCGCTATATAGATCTTTACATTACTCCCTCACCTTCAGGACAAGGTCACCAATAGTCATCTGTTCATATTCATTTCATTGTAGAAAATCGGCGTCAATGACCTTAGATTTCAGGATGCCAGAAAACCTCAAATCAATCAATCAATCACTGTAGAAAACCAGCTACCTTAAGGAATGTATATTCTTTTGAGCTGTCTTTTGCCCAACCTCTTACAAGCTCAGGTTTGGTGTCTAATGATAGACTGATACTGCAATGGAATCTGTTCCCCTATCCTGAAGTTTTTGCTGCAGAATTGATGGTATACAGCATCTACTGCATGTAAATCTCGAGCAATTGTAATTCTACTGTGCACCATGTGAGCCCACCCATCACCAGGCTCCTTACACACACTTTCAATAGTGGCTTTGAAGTCATGAGTTCTAACTGGACACACTGACAGAGGAAAACATGAAGTGTTCTTGAAGGTTGAATGCAGGATTTTGTGAATGCAACTGGCAACTTGAGGTTAATGGTGTATTGGTACCTGCCTTTTCCTTCATGTAGTGGTTTATTAGGTGTACATTGCAGTATTCCTTACGACATTGTATATGGACTAGTTGTCCAATTGATGTTTTGATGTCATCTCCATGCTCTTCACTTGCTTTGTTGACATCAAGACTTCCCTTCCCAGGATATAGTAGATGGACAAGAGGCTCCCAATGACTGGATTGAAAACATTATAATTCTAAGACACAAGAAAGGGGACACAATCTTATGCAAAAATTATCGGCCTATTAGTCTATTACCACATGCTTATAAAGTTCTAGTGAAAATCATACAAAGCAGAATAACGAGGCAAGAAGAGGAAATAATTGATGAGGGGCAAGCAGGATTTAGGGCAGGTGGAGGAACAATTGATCATTTATTCAACTTCTCACAAAACAGAAAAATTCTGGGAGAAGGAAAAGGGTCTTTATTGTGTATTTAATGATTTCAGATAAGCGTTTGAAAGAAGAGTTCAGAACTACAGGTGGGGTTATACAGGGTTGCCCACTATCACCACACCTCTTCAACTTATACTTGGAATGGGTAATGAGAAAGGCACTTGGAGATTATGAGGGTGGCATAGATACAGGAGGGACAAAAATATCTAACATGAGATATGCAGATGACATAGTGCTTGTAGCAGAAACTAAGGAGGAACTTTAGAGAGTGTTAAGAATGGTGGAGGTACAGTGTAATAGGCATGAATAAGTGATAAACAGAGAGAAAACCAAAATGTATGAAAATTGGACGCCAAAGAGAGGCCTTAGAAATACAGCCATCAGAGGGAGAAGTGGAACAAGTCAATGTACTGGGAGTGTTTTTCACAATAGATGGAAATATGAAAAGAGCAATTCAAGACCGAATCTCAAGTCGCCAGAAAGCATTTGGATGGTTAATGGAAAATTAGACTATTAAGAGCAATAGTGATCCCCACTGTGATATACGGTGCTGAATGCTGGGTACTGAGGAAGAGAGAAGAGAAAATGTTTTTAGCCTTTGAGATGAAACATCTGAGAAGAATCTGTGGTGTAAGATGGGAGGACGGAATTACGAACGAGAGGACGACTAAAAGATTCATGGGTGAAAACCTTCAAGAAAGCAAATAGAGGCGAGACATTTCAGCAGCTGGCACAGATGGCATTGGATAGAGATCTCTGGAGAGAATGGCGACATCAGGCGACACACACACACGCACACAGATATATATATATATATATATATATATATATATATATAGATATATATATATATATATATATATATATATACAGTATATATAATATATATATATATATATATATATATATATATATATGTGTGTGTGTGTATATATATATATATATTGTATATATATATAAATAAATAAATATATATATATATATATATATATATATATATATATATATACAGTGTATATATATATATATATATATATATATATATATGTATATATATATATATATCAATCATCATTATCTCCTCCTAAGCCTATTGACACAAAGGGCCTCAGTTAGATTTCGCCAGTCATCTCTGTCCTGAGCTTTTAAATCAATATTTCTCCAATCATCCTCTCCTACTTCCCGCTTCATTGTCTTCAGCCATGCAGGTCTGGGTCTTCCAACTCTTCTAGTGACTTATGGAGCCCAGTTGAACGTTAGGTGAACTAATCTTTCTTGGGGAGTGCGAAGAGCATGACCAAACCATCTCCATCTACCCCTCATCATGATCTCATCCACATATGGCACTCGAATAATCTCTCTTATCGTTTTATTTCTAATCCTGTCCTGCTCCATACCGTAACACCGATCTAACTAAACTGATATATAGTCTGATTTTTATATGTAATTTCAGGCGATTTGGTTTCCAAATTTGATTTAACGAAGCCATTGTCTGATTTTCTTTTTTTTCAATCTTTCACTAATTTTTAATTCTAAAGACCCTGTATTAGAGATCAAAATTCCTTAACACTTGAATGATTCTACCTCATTAATCCTTTCTCCCTCTAATGATATTTTATCTTCCATTGCATATTCTGTTCTCATCATCTCTGTATTTATTCTATTTATAATAGATGGACAGTAAGAATAACAGAATGGGTCCCTAGAGATTGTAAAAGAAGCAAGGGAAGGAAGAAAAGAGATGGATCGACGAACTAAGGAAGTTTGCAGGCATGGGCTGGCACTGAAAGACCATAAACAGACGCAACTAAAAAGACATGTCTGAGGCCTTTGTTCTGCAGTGGACTAGGAACGGCTGATGATGATGATGATGATGAAATATGTATGTATGTATGTAGATATGTATGTATGTATGTATGTGTATATATATATATATATATATATATATATATATATATATATGCATATATAGTATATATACATACATATTTCATCATCATCATCAGCTGTTACTAGTCCAATGCAAAACAAAGGCCTCAGACATGTCCTTTTAGTTACTTGTTTATGGTTTTTCAGTGCCAGCCCATGCCCACAAGCTTCCTTAGTTCGTCGATCCATCTCTTCTCTTCCTTCCTGTACTTCTTTTACAAGCTAGGGACCCATTTGTTATTCTTAATGTCCATCTATTATCTGTCATTCTCATTATATGTCGTTCCCATGTCCATTTCGTTTCCTTGCATGTTAGAATATCCTCTACTTTAGTTTGCTCACGTATCCATGTTGCTCTTTTTTTCTGTCTCTTAGTGTTATTCGCATCATTACTCTTTCCATAGCTCCTTGAGTTGTAGCTAGCTTATGTTCTAAGGCTTTAGTCAGGCTCCAAGTTTCTGATGCATAAGTTAATACTGGTAGGACCATCTCATTAAATAATTTTCTTTTTAGAAAAAGTGGCATTTTACTTTTCATAACCTCATTTTGTTTACTCAATGCTCTCCATCTCATGCTTATCCTTCTTTTAATTTCGGTCTCATGGCCTGGGGAAACACTGAATGTCTTACGTACGTATATTCATTAGCAATCTCTAGAGACTCGTCTATAACTCTTATTTGTTGTCACTCTGCATTTACATAGAACATTATCTTAGTTTTACTTATATTCCTTTTTGGACCTACATTTCTGCTTTCTCTATTTAGAATATATATATATATATATATATATATATATATATATATATATATATATATATATATATATATATATATATATATATATATATATATATATATACAGTATATGTTGTGTGTGTTCGTGTTTGTAATGTATTCATGTGATTTTAAATGTATATCACGTTAAAAGACCAGCTTTATTCATCTTTATAGATAAACAATCAGAATCTAACATCTTTTTAAAATAAATGTGATAAATTACTGCACTTCTATGTTGTAATTGCAAACGCCTCAGCTATATTCTTAATGGAAAATAGATTTTTAGTAGAAAAAGGAAAACAAAAGTTAATATCAAAGTTGGATCTTTCATTTCTAGAAAAGAAATAACAACTAATAAGGTTCAATAAAAGTACTTATTGGGGAAATAATACTGTACTGAGAATATTATTTCAGTCTAAGACTAAGAGAACGCTCTTTTATGACGCTACTTGAAATCCAGTTTCTGATGCAAATTTCTGAGTAACTGACACATTGATGACTGGACCTCCTAAGCAGCTATAAAAAGGGATTTTGAGGGATTATGGGGATGCACTGCAAAGTTAATAAAATATGAAATCTATTTTCAAAGAATATTACATAGAAGGTTTATTCTTTATAGTATATAGTAACGTTTATCAACTGTTTAATTCTTAGTTTATCATAAATGTCATCCTGGACAGGGTGCAGTAAAGTATACAGATTTTCCTTATATCATAAATAAAACCCAACAAATTATAGAAAAATAAAAAAAATAAATCATAGAAATGACAAAAGCGGAATACAAAGAAATGAATTATAAAGAAGAAAAAAAACTGGCTCCAAATTCTTTGACTGGTATTCGTTTAGAAACTTTAAAAAATGACAAATCATCGATTGAATATGCAAACCCCAGGAGAAAAAATAAATAAATATGTAGTGTGAAGATAATTTTCCAAGACATATTTACGTGTTCAATTTGATTTAAACAGAATAACACTACTGATAAAGGGTTAACTCCTAATCTATCTTTTTCTGATTCACAGATTGTGACGATTCTCTAAGGATATCGTTGACATCTTTAGTGATGATACAGAAGAGAAATCGAATGGGTTAACAGATTCGTTCATGTTGCTTAATTTGAATATAGAATAATTAATAAAAAAAAAAAAGCTTTGCTCTCCTCCCGACATATGATCAATACTGACACATAAACTGTATTAGTTATAAAGTCAAAACCCTTTGAACTCCCGAATGGATTCACATAATGTAATTGGTATGGTAAAGATTTAGTTACAGGGGCAAAGGATTTTCCTGAAGAAGGGCCCCCCCCTCTCTCTCTCTCTCTCTCTCTCTCTCTCTCTCTCTCTCTCTCTCTCTCTCTCTTTGTGTTATATATAAGTAAGGAAGAGGATGCGGGAATACGATCTTACTTTACATGGACATGATCATGGGCGTATCTCTCTATGCAAATAAAAACACACCTGAGTGTCAAAACAGATAGATTAGATCACTGTAATATACATTTACAAGCAAGCAAGTTATTTAAATCTCGATAACTTCAGATTTCAAAGAGTGCTTTCGTAAGCAATTTCTAAAGAAGTAATATTCAGGATACCAAAGTGTTAAGTTATAACTTAGAAACAAACCTTGAATTTGGCGGAAGCAATTTCCCTTGCTGTAAGAATAAAGTTTTAAGTGCGCATTATATTTCATGTTAATCGTGCAAAATTAATTAGTTCACGAAAACTTAAAAAAAAAGGTCCCTGGCTAACTCCCATGCTTAGTCATTCAAAACTACTAAGCGAATAAACAAATAACTAAATATCTAGTAAATGTATTTACAAACTCCTTTGTGTTCAAGATGGTAACACAACTGAAAATAGTATTCATGTACTGCACTCACAAGTAATGGTTTATCTTTTGTTTTGGGTTAGAAACCAATGTTTGGAAGGTGCAAACATCCGATAAGTCTACGGATTACGCTTAATCGTGAGATTCTGGGTCATAACCGTCGCTGGGGGCCAAGAGACAGAGTAAACGAGCCTCAAAGGAGCCTATCTCCCCAAGGGCTGCACTCTAACCAATTGTTGCCAGTAATGAGGTCCATCTTTTGGTACAAAAGACGTGAACGGCTTAACAACTCCTTTAGCATTATCCTGTTAACTAATTAAAACCAATTCAAATAAATGGACCATGACCATAATCTCCTTGATCGTGGTACTGTACAAGTAAAAGCACATTAAGGATCTTGGCAATGACTGGGATTTTTCACAAAACACCATGAACACTTAAAATAGCCATATCTCGAAGTTGAAATAATAAAAGAAATATCTGGCTAGAGTATTGTGAAGCCTAGAAATGCCTTTCTAGAAATGTATTCGACCATAAAATGAACTCCATTAACGTAATTTATGAATAAAATCAAACAATGTATACCAATTAACAATGATTAGAAGTCCTACAATAAGAGCCGTTTTGAAGGACCATACGATCATAAAAACTATAAATCTTACTCGGTGTAACTTGACAGCAACATCAACAACACAACAGTAATAATAATAATAATAATAATAATAATAATAATAATAATAATAATAATCGGTGTAACTTAACAACAACAATAATAATAATAATAATAAAACAAATGAACAGGGTTTAATTAAATTTCCGTCGACAAATTACCACATAACTGAAAAATGCATGTGGCTACCTACTTCACACAATAACAATTAATTGACCATGAATTGTGGATAAAATTGACTATCAGGATATTAAGTGTGATATCAAACTGTACAAGAATAGTTTAGGCTAGTTCTAAAACGATATTTCAGAAGAATTCAAATCTCCAAAAGTATAATTTGCCAGATATTTAAGAAGGAAATATCCTAAATATATACAAAAATAGAATAGAGGCCTAGGGCTCCATCCCTGTCTGACTCTTTTATTCTCTCCAGCTTTAATGCACATAACAAAAGGTTTTTCTAGCTTATACATTCAAACTCTATACAATAAGACTAGTGATGATAATAAAAATATTATGACAATAATCATTTACTTGAAAGAATCAGGCCTATATAGAATTGACAAATGCATATTAAGTCGAAGACCAAAACAATCCGCTGAATATCATAATACATTCTTAATTTGTATTCAAATCCAAAGAAATTACTACTCGTCGATATTACCATCATCAATGATTTCAAGTGAATAAAATATATAGACGAAAGTCACAGACATGGCAGAGAAAAAAATAAAATAACTTCAAATGAAATATGCGAAAGTAAAAGAAAAATGGAAATAGCTGAAAAGGCGAAACAAATATTAGTTAACTTTTTCTATACTATTTATAATTTTCTTTTTACTTTATAAAGTTTGTATTTTTTGTACTGTACCATTCATTTATGGTTTTTATATTCGAAGTTTGTGAGTTATTTTGGTTTCTTGGCTTATTTTCGTATTTCTGGTTCTGCATATTCATGACTTAGGGATACTCACTGTGATATCAAGTAATCTATATTTAGAGCAAATGCCGTAGATCGAAATTTCAATATTTAAAATCTTCTTTAGAATATCAACAATAATAATAACTTTACTAGGACAAACGTCTCTCATAAACAGGGGTTCGAAATACCGATATCCGATTCCAATGAAAAAAAAGCGCAATATATTGGTTATCTAATTGAACACTGAGCTTTGTTTTCCGGATCAGTGATAAAATCAACGATCATTATTATGCGGAATAGTTCTTAGAACCAAAGCACAAAGCTTGAGTCAATTCTACCAAGCTGAAGTCCTGTATGTCGTGAGAACACTGTACAATTAGATAAAGGGTCAAAATAATAAATAACACTAACACCTGCATACACACAAATACACACATGCGCGCGCACACACACACACACACACACACACATATATATATATATATATATATATATATATATATATATGTATATATATACATATACACACACACACACACACACATATATATATATATATATACACACACACACACACACATATATATATATATATATATATATATATATATATATATATATATATATATATATATATATACAGTATATACTGTATGTATATATACATCTATACTGTGAAATTAAATGCAAAGATACAGTAACTTGAAAATTCATGTCCTAACAAATGTTAAAGTTATTCTTGAAGTGACAATACCCGTAGTGGGGTAGCGCTGTCAGTGCATCTCAACCGGTGCACTGTGGGAATTACTAAAAGGTCTTTGCAGCGTCGCTTCGGCCCTAGTGGTATACATATTTCACCCTTTTGCTTCATCTCCCTGTTCGCTTCTTTTCTTCCTTCTCGCTGTCCAACCTCTTTTAATATATACTTCATTCTGCAACTTCAGACTTTTTCCTCAGTTGCACCTTGGCGCCAAATGGTGTCCCCGGTCCTAGTGCTGGACCATATGGCTCAAACTCCACAAATATATAAATTGACAAAAATCGCCGAGAATAAATCTGCCTTGAGACTTGATTCTATAAGAAGACCGAAAATATTTAAGGGCCCCTTACAACACCATTTTTCAGAAATTTCATGATTGATAAAATAGGGAGGAGGGCAAAAAAAGCAGTGAAAATTTTTCAAAGCCTTAATGCTAATTTTGTAGATGAGAGCCTTATTGTTACCTAAATCCGAGGCAGCATTACAATTTTGTGTAACAGCTATATTCATATTTATTTATTATCAAGTCTGCCAGAAAGGAAATGTCTCGGAGTCAAATTACTATAATTAGAGTTTAGATGATGCACCCAGTCTCACTAAGTAGTGACGATTTCTCTCAATTACCTTATTACTTAAATGTACAGAGTGGTAAAGTCACGCAATAGGAGGTATAATTATCTCTAATTACACTCTCAACAGGTTTTATGCAACGTGTTCAAAAGGGTCGAAAGTAATAAAAGAGAAGCAAGAATAAATCACATTAACATGAGCAGTATAATTTCAAGCATTACGATTATTATCAACAAATTAATCGCCATAACTGTCATAAAATGATAAATTATCAATGCACCAAGTAACAACAGCAAAAAGTAACGAAAGAAATTTTGCTCTCAGAGCTCCTAAGCCTGCAAGTGGTTTTGCAATCCTGGATTCGACATTAATCGTAAACTGTCGTTTGGTCAGCCAAACGGAAAATTACCCAACTATGTTAAAAGAAATAAAAAATCTGACATTTGCGTTGACCCCCCGAGAGACGATAGGTGCTGACGCTGCGAATTTTGGAGTTTCCACAAATCCTCTTTTGGCCCACGCAGTGGAAAAAGGGACGGGCAATAACAGCTCGACTGGCAGCTTCACTTTGAGAGGCCTCCTTCATTCCAAGTCACATCACACATTCTACCGACGAACAAAACCACTCTTCGAGTTCCGGGGTCTTTAAAGCTGCTTGTTTGTCGCATATTCCAAAACTTTTAGCTCCGAGGTAACTTTTTAATATTAATAATGCTACTATAACTGACTATTATAACGCTTTACAACGCTCAGTGCAAAACAACCACGACAATAAATATCGATGGCAGTAACACGAACAATAGTAGGCCGCCTAATCAACATTGATACATAAGTTCTAAAATGTGGATTACAATGCATAGCTGGATACTTGCAAAACGATAAAAATGATTTACATAACTGCTGGAACGATATCAGGTAACTATAAATTTCCTGCTTGAATTGCGCAAGATAAAAAAAATGCGTAACGGGCAAAACATAACATGGTTTCTATAAATGTAGCATTTTATGTTCGATACCGTAAAGGAACTTTCAAGAATAATTTATTAATATGGCATGAATAATTCTTATTATTATGTAAATCGTGAATTGACCTTATGAAAACTTAGGCAAGGTTACAAAAACAGAAGTGGTGTCTCCTGGCACTATACATTTTCAGGTTGCTTTTATCTTAGCTATTTGTATTTGTATTTGCACTAAAATAAACACATCGAGGAACCTCTAATGCAAAGTACTGAATTTGGACCTTAAACAGTAATTGCTGGTGTACAAAAAGGCTGAAATTCTATAAACAGGCTATTAAAGAGCTAAAAAGGCTATAAAAGGGCTGTAAATACTATAAAAAGGTAAAAACGCTATAAATAGGCTAAAATCTAGAACTAGGCTTAAAAACTTACATTTATAATAATTATCAAAATTGTAAAAATTATTACTAATATCAATTATTAAAATCATTATTTTATTAAATAATGAAAATTATTGATAGTATGAAAATTATAATAGCTAAAACTGAAAAGTTAACGAAGCAAAGAAAAAGTGCGATTATTGTTTGCAGCTATACTTTGTTGCTAATGAAAAGGGTAACCAAATATGAAAATTATTAAGTCAATCTTTATATTTTTCCTTCAGTGACTGTTTGTAGAATCGGGTGTTGCAGAATGGTCCGTGTACAGCTTTACTTCACTCTTTCTTTGGTGCGTGAAAAAGCGTTTGAGATAAGATAATTGATTGAAACATTTGAATTCTATGCTTGAGAGATATCAATTTTCCCAAATTCAAACATCCAAACTTAGCAATAATGCTTGAAAATGGATGATTACTGCCTCTTCTCTGACAAGGCAAATTTAGCAGTCTTGGCTGCATTAAATTTAAATAGAAAAATATTTGTTGTGTTTAAGGCTACAGTTTCTATTGACCATGTTTTTCGTTACCATCCTGGACATCATAAAACCCATTCATACCATTTTCATCCTTTGTTTCAAAATGTCAACTTCGTTGCTTTGATTTAACAAAATGAAAGTGGAACGCATTCGTACAGAGCACTCTCCATCAGTGTGAATCTATAACCATTTTTTCTAGGTTTTCCTACTGGTTTCGACCCTATTCGTAAAACAAGTGTAACTAGAAATATTTTGTTAAATATAATAGAAATAGTCAATTCATCTCATTATTAAATAACTATTTTTCGTTTTCATCTGTTAGGAGGTAGTAAGAGAGATTTCTTATCCTAACCTTAATAGGTTCAACTACAATGTCTGATGAAAGTTGACCAGGATGGCTAAACTCACCTTTCGTCTATGGCTGTTAAGTTCTCGAAAGGTAAAGAAATGTTTATTGTCTAAATTCCAACAAACTTTTAAATTTCCTTCTGAAGTTATTTTACACATCTCGTTTTCTATTGCCACCCATCACCATTATGCCTGAAAATTGAATTAATTATCGATTTGTATGTCCAGTTACTGATATTCAACCTCTCTACTTAACTATTCATTGAATACTCATTCGTAATGAATTATACCATTATACTAAAGGATAAGGCTTCTTAAAGTATTCCCTTCTTATAAACAATTATCTGACAGTTCTTTCAATTTAAAAGCTTATCACTAACTACTGAAAACATCTAGCTCACAACCATGGGATCGATCTTCCTAATCAATTCATTTGAAATACTCATCTGGTTATTATTATTATTATTATTATTATTATTATTATTATTATTATTATTATTATTAGGAAATAAGGAAAGGAAATAAGGAAATAAATACACTACAAGAGAAATAATTAACAATTAAACTGAAATATTTTAATAACAGTAACATCATTAAAATAAATCTTTCATATATGAAAAAATTACAAGAGGAAGAGAAGTAAAATAGAATAGTGTGCCCGAGTGTACCCTCAAGCAAGCGAACTCTAACCCAACACAGTGGAAGACCATGGTAGAGAGGCTATGGCACTACCCAATAATGGAGAACAATGGTTTGATTTTGGAGTGTCCTTCTCCCAGAAGAACTGCTTATCATAGCTAAAGACATGAGTCGACTTTGTGCTCCCACTGGCCCCTTACCGAGAGGAAAGATGCCACTAAACAATTATAGTGCAGTAGTTAACCCTTCGGGTGAAGAACAATTGTTTGGTAATCTCATTGTCGTCAGGTGTATGAGGCAGAGGAGAATATGTAATGAATAGGCCAGACTAGTCGGTGTATGTGTAGGCAAAGGGAAAATGAGCCGTGACAAGAGGGAAGGATCCAATGTAGTACTGTCTGCCCAGTCAAAGAACCCATAACTCTCTAGCGGTAGTATCTCAACGGGTGGCTGGTGACCTGGCCAACCTACTACCAAAGTAAATCCTGTGTTATATACATTGTTAGATGGGCAGCAAAAGCACAAAGGAAGACACCGTTATTGTTTATGAAAGCCATAAAAAATAAATGAAAGGTCGTGTTGGCGCAGCATCACATTCACCCCGCTTCTCCTTCTGGCATATCAAATATTTTTATCTGACTTTCCAGTCATATAGGGAACGCTTGATAAGGTCTTACTCGTGTGTTGGTAGCTGAATAAAGCTTTAAATAACACACACATTTATATATGTGTATATATATTAATATATATATATATATATATATATATATATAATATATATACATATATATATATCATCTATCGATTTATCTATTTATTTATACACACATATATGTATATATCAAATTTATATTTAAATCCAAGTATACAGATATGTATATAAATTCATTTTATATATATATATATATATATATATATATATATATATATATATATATATACACACACACACATATATATATATATATATATATATACACACACACACATATATATATATATATATATATATATATATATATATATATATATATATATTAACATTAAGCCATCCCCTGTAGCAGTAGCGGTTTCAAAACCCCATCCACAAAAAAAAAAAAAATATAACAACTGTCACTTCCATATTCTTACACCATGTCAAAATCTTGCGCGTACACTATGCAGATAATTTCCACCACTTTCGTCCGCCATGCATATACTCTGAAGAATCATCAATAGCACATCAGTTCACTACGCACACTGTACGTCACCTCTATCTTATATGAGCTTTCGAGCCTCCTTAAATTAAGGCAATAAGGCCCTCACTTCTCGATACCTCTTTTAAATCATCTATCCAGCATACTCTGTATCTTCGCATATCTCACCTTCCTGCCACTTACGAATTATGACTTCATTTCACCAAATTACTGTCGTCCTTCCTTTCAGCGTAACCAATACTCTCTAAACAGTCTGATATATTCTTTGAGCTTCTGTTTATCTTCAAATTTATATGTTCCAGTTCTTTTTATGCCACGTTTATTACACAAGCAAATTGCCTAAATATCTTCAATCCTTTTTATTCTTCAATTACATTTAACATTCACATTTCCCTTCCTTCAAAGAAGAATTAGTTTAGCAAGACATCTCTCCATACATTCACACCTTCACTTTCATAGACTCACTGAGTTTATTTCCATTCTTTTGTTGAGTTTCAACAAAATTTAAGGAAAAGGTTTTGTAATCTATTTTAGAATATTGAGGTGTCTAGAATGTATAATAAATGTGCAACAAAATCAGAACGTATGAAATGTATGAAATTAGGTGAAATCCATGATGGCCACCAGACAATCGCAATAACATGAAACTCGATAAAAGTATTTAACTATGAATGCTAAATTCAAGTGTAATGTATCTATTCACACGAGTCTTTAAAGTTGCATTTAATGGAAATGGTCTCAAACCTATTGATTAAACAAAAATGTCTGTCATTTTTTTTTGTCTATGTGCTGTCACATTATTGTGTGTTTCTTTTACAGGTGCATGCCATTAATTAAACCTGGCTTCTACATCACTTGAATCGACATGTGTACTGCGTAAGAAGATATTTGACTCTGATAAATCCTAAGAAATGCCACTATTAACAGAAAAGGGCTGCATTAGGATCAATGAAACTGCAGCAGCTTGCAACCTGGATCAGTAGTAAAATCAGTCGATTCCATGTGAACAAGGAATCCAAGTACATACATACTTGTTAAAAAAGTATCAGGGTACATCAGCAACAAGGTCCATCAATGAAAACATCTCACATATTCGATCATATACCACAGCTTTTGATTTAAAAAGAGAAATGTACTCTGTGTGGCAAGATCATCGATCTGGAAGCTTCGTACCAATATCCTATCAATTTTCAATTATCAAGGTAAAGTCCCAGGTAAAAAGCAAACGTTTGGCTGAGCCAAGAGTTGAATAAACAGTAGTGCATTTGAAAAGGCAATTGATATCTGGATTAATATTATGATAAAACAATTTCACAGGGTGACTTACATCACATAATGATTATAAATACTGATCTGAGTAATGATGAAATCTATATGAAAAGTGCAGTATATAATTTGTCTTTTGGATCACTACAGGGATGTTTCAAGTACTACAGTTAGACATCAACCCACCATAGTAACTCTGACATCAAATGTGAAGGGTATCATTCAGAAAGCACATACAAGGGGCTCAAATTTAGAACAATTAACTATAGATGTCTTAATCAAAATTGTAGGCGAGCGCAACTTAATGGAAAACAAGAACTTGTATCCTGACACTGAGCAGGTGAAGTCAATAGATGCAAATCTTGACTACCTACCACGTGGTTTGAGAACCCTTCTGCAATCAAAATGCCATAATGTGGAGATGTAAACAAGGTACTGCAGGAACTGACTGGTCTTTTGAACATTAGAGAATTTGTGCCCATAGATATTTCCAAACCAAGTGTTAAGCATGATGCAAATGTCATCCAAAAAGTCTTTGGATACCAAAAGAAAGAAAAACATTCTCAGAAAATATTAAGGATGAATTAGCTGAAGTTGACATTGCAAAGGCAATATGATTAAATTGAATCTAAAATTTAGGCTTTATGTCAAGTACTAGGGTAGCAAATGCCATTAAGTGCTATATAATGGACACTAATCAATCATACCAGTACACTCACAAGATTTGATATTGTTTTAACCTATAAAACCAACCACGCAACTTTCATACAATAACATATAAATACGAAATAAGAAGAATTTAAATGGATTAAAAAAAGAATTAATTAAAGCTCGTGATATAAACCAATACTCTGTATAAATTATTTCAAGTTCAGTGTATTACAACTTTCTCCTAGTATATCTTTTAAAAGTGTGTCCTGGAGTATATGTGTACCCCTCTGAAGATATAAACCAAGATAATCAACTAAAATATGTTTAATATCTATTGTCACTTAACAGGGGTCTGTCTAGATTCCCCACTCTTCATTGAATTATTGTGGGTTGCATGTGTATGGCCAATACACAGTCTAGTTGAAATGGTGTTATCCATCCTTCTTGTAAAATTACAAGATAACCATTTATCCACTGAAGAGTGGATTTGTTTTAATTTTGTATTGGTGGTCAGTTCAGACCATCAAGCCTGCCACTTATTCTTACAGTGAAAATGTATCTTACTTTTAAGGTCTTTGTATGGAATACTTATGGGGGTTGGGTTAAGTAGACCTTAAGCTTCCTTAGTTGCCTTATATACCCATTCATCCCCATCCACCCCAAGGTGGGCAGGGATCCAACAGAAGTGAACACTGATATTCTTCCTAGAATGCAGAAGTACTAACCAGTCCTGCACCTCTTGTACTAGATGATGGCCTGACACTGGTTTAATTGAGAGTAAAACGCTATTGGAATCCATGGAAATTGTATAAACACTATTTTCATTATCATTTTCAAAACTATGTCAGACTGCAAGAATTATTGAATACAGCTCATCAGTAAATACTGAACAAAAGGATAGAAGTTTCTTTCTAATAACAATATCACCTACCACAATTGCACTTCCAACTCCTGCAGCCAATTTGGAACCAACTGTAAAAACATGTTTCCCATAATGTTGAGCAGCATGATTTAAAAACTCCCTTTTCATTACCTTACTGGGTAAGGTATTTTTCCCTTCTACCATAAAACAAACTTTAAAATGTGGATTACACCCAAGGGGAGACTTGGGATATCCTACTTCTGCTATCTCTGCTGTAAACAAACCTATTTCTCTGGCATCATTTTTTCAGCTGTCCTTTGAAAGGCTTGGGGACTCTTGATCCTCTATGAGCTCGATCTAAAGGAGCCCTAACATATTTACTGTTAGGATTGTTTCTCATAGCGAGGGATCGAGCTAAAAGCCTCAAACTCTACTCTCTGCAGATGGAAAGGGGAGGCAGTCTAGACTCCACATACAGACTATCAATAGGGGATGTTCTGTATGCACCAGTACCCCATATAGTGAACAATGTCAAGTTTTCAAAGTCTTCGTAGCTGACCCATAAACTTGACATGCATAGTCTGATTTACTCAGACACAAAATTTATAAATTCTAAGACAAAATTGTTCTAGCAGCACCCCAATTAAAATGCGATACTACAGTACTTTCAAGATGTTTAGCGACTTTTTAACCCTGATGAATAGGTCATTTATATGGTAACCAAAGGCCATTTTCTTGTCAAAAATTACCGCAAGAAACTTGACATTATCTTCATATGGCAAAATACTATCATTTAAGAAAAGGGTGGAAATTTCATCTCTTTCACGAGTACGAGTAAAATGAATGGTTTTGATCTTCTGAGAATAGAACATGAATCCCTGAGAATTTGCCCATGCAAAAGCAGCACTTATAGAAATTTGAAGCTTTTGGCATGCTTGTAATGCAGATGATCCAATAAAGTGCAAAATCATCAACAAATAGTGGCCCCTATATGCCAAGAGGTAGGTGACTCACGAGACTATTGATAGAAATAGCAAAAAACGTTACACTCAGTAAGCTGCCTTGGGGGACACCTTTATCTTGCATTTAGGATGATGATAGTTCTGACCCTACACTTACTTTAATTGAGTGGTTTGATAAAAAAATTCTTCAATAAAAGAAAACATATATCCTCCTATACCCCACGAGGACAACTGCTTTGAAATACTGCCCTTCCAGGTGGTGTCATATGCCTTTTTAAGGTAAAAAAAAAGACACGCACCACCTGGTTTTGGTTAGAAAAGGCATTTGATATGACATCAGCAAAAGGGTCTAGTGTTCTTTGGTTCTTCCTAAAACCAAACTGCCTGTTAGATAATCTTTTTTTTTTCTTTTTATTCTAGATACCACAGAAGTCTGTTGCTGGTTATTCTTTCACACAGTTTGCATATGCAACTAGTCAAGGCTATAGGTCTATAACTAGAGAGCAATTTAGTGTCTTTACCAGACTTGCAGCAAGGAATCATGATTGAAGAATACCAGGAATCAGGAGATGCATGAGAAGCCATTAGACCATTAAAGGTTTCTAATAAAAATTCCTTAGTATTCACTGGGAGATGTAAAATAATTTCATATCGGATGCCATTCTCACCTGGGGCAGTCAAAGACGATCTAAAGATAGCTTTTTGCATCTCTTCCATACTAAAATGTAAATTTAAAAGCTTTGGTATTGGAAGAAGCAGGAAGAACAACAGATGTTGTTGCTTTAATTTTATTAAATGCTGAGGAATAATTGTCAGCACTTGATACATGAGCAAAGTGCTTAGCAAGTACCTCTGCTACATGTTTGGAGTCATATATCTATTATTTTCCCTTAATATTGGTAAAGGTCTAGAGACAAATCTTGTCCTATGTTTCATGAGAAGGAGTTTCCACATTGATATTAGATATATATTTCCTCCAAGATGATCTCTTTGCTTCTTTAAAAATTCTTTTTTTGTTTGGCACAGGCTTTGAGGTAGGCTATTCTATTTGCTTCATAGTTCGGGTCACTTTCCTTGCATTGGCACATACTTTACTCCACCAAGGAACTACAGAGTGATGAAGTAAACCACATGATTTACATATAAACTTGCTAGCGTTATCATTGATAACATTTGAAAGGTGTTGATAAGCATGCTCTGGAGATTTAAAGTCACCATACTCTATCAGTGGGTGCACAGTTCTCATAAAATGTCCCGTCTGCCTCATCTCTCTTCCATTTTGGTGGACACGGAGAAGGAAGATTGTGGGCATAATATAACATTATTGGTCACTGCCCTGTAGGTGTTGATTGACTGACCAAAGGTATCCAATCAAATGGATGAGGAACAGATTGACAAATCGATGGCTGATTTAGAGTTGTGGAATATATCATACCTTGTTTGAGAACCATCATTCATTTGTATTAGATCACTGTTTTCGATAAATTTTTCAACAAGATTGCCCCATCTATCACACACATTCACACATTCTCCCCCCCCCATAAAGTATGATTTAAATTAAAATCTCCCATTAAAATAAAAGGGGCAGGGAGCTGGTTGATCAGGTTCTGGAGGTCAGAGAGTCTAACACTTCTTGGATACCCAGCATGTTCTAAGAGGAAAAGTTCTAAAGATGGTTTAAGATATAATGAGCATAAAGTAATTTTTCCCCGATATGTTCTCACAGCACGTGCCTGTAGTGATGCATTGAGGGGGATGGTTTCAAATTTTATAGACAAGTGAATAATAAAAACTGTGCCACCTTGAGCTCTTGCAGCTTGCAAAGGAGAGGATCTACAAAAAATAGAAATTGAGTCTAGAATTAAATGGTTTGTCACTGATCTTGGATTCCTGTCGACAAATCATCTTTAGTACCGAGTCCCTGTTTAAATTGACTTCCTTGGAGGATTGTGTTCGAACTTCAACAGGTCGAGCATTTGACCCAGAAGGCTGGGCCACCACCTCTAGGGGAGAAGAACCTGTTGGGGATTCTGTTTGTTGTAGTACTTTTGGGATGGTGGAAGCCATCTTGACCTCTTTGTAGGTTTGTGCTCTGGCTTAAACTGGCTGAGCACTTGACCCAGATGACTGGGCCACTATCACTACGGGAGATGCACTTGACGGGGCAGGTGCTACCATCGGTCCCCTTGTGGTAGGAAGGGGTAAAGGATTATTAGTTTTGGGTGGCACCTTAGTAGCTTGAGCAAAATTAAGTTGTCGATCAAGTAAATTCTTTGCATGGCTTACACTAATATGTTCAGCATTTCTTTCCTAGATTGCAGCTTCATCTCTCTTGTATTCTCTACAACTTTTAGCACTTTACTTATGGTGTTATTTCCAGTTTTCACAGATAGTATCCCTGTTGCATTGGCCATCTTCTAATGAAGAACAGTTAATACAAATCTTCGTATTATTGCAGTACCGGGATGGGTGACCATACTAGAAACTCTTGAAGCATTGTGAAGCCCTAGGTTTATATTCTCGATGTACTCTTTCATTATTAATATTTACATGATCAGGTATAACAGGGGTTTCAATTGTTAAAATTATCATGGTTGTTTTGGGAATATTACATAATCTTCAAACATTAGAAGGGCACATGTCCAGAGTTTCGGGTTCAGAAAAATCATTTAGTTCACTATCAAAAATTACTCCTTTAAGCTCATGTGTGGTTTAATATCTTCAATAAGATCAGTGTCTTCAATCATCATCCCACAAAGGATGTGAGCTTGAGTATCTGACTTAGCATTGATCAAAACAGATTGCTTACTGTATCTACTAATATCCTTACTTTTAATCAAACCAACTTTTGTTTGTGTAAATGATTATGATTATCAATCTTCCCAGATGCATTAATCCACGTTAGAGGCTTAGGTGGTCTTACTTCTGGATGTCTATGCTTTATTACTTCTTTCCGTCCATTCTTCAGGTTTATAAGCATCCAGTTTTCCCGGTATTTTATCAAATAGAGCCCAGAAATCATGCAATTATCAATTTTTGTGGTTTCTAATCTTTTGTTTGCATCTAACCCAATCTCGAGACTTGAAAATAACACACAAGCCTCCCAAAAGCCTTTACTACTATTAAGCTCCTTGAAAATTTCTTTGATTGACCAAAATCTATACAAATATTGTTGGAGGAATCCTTCACATTGAAGAGGTCGTCAACAGAATTTCTCTTATTTACACAAGCAGAGGTGGTCAATGGTGTCTGGGGTTCACCACCTGATCCAGGGGTACAGGGGAACATTAAGTTTACTCATAATTTTTGTTTTTGGGAGGGAGGGAAGAGGTAATAATAATGAAAAAGACAATGGAAAAAATAAGTTTAAGGAAAAGAAAATATTAAGACTCTGAAATCCCAAAGAAGACCCTGTTAGCCTTTCTTGGAATTAATTTCTCCACTAATGACATCTGCAAAAGCTGCTTCCCAAATGTCCACTCCCTACTCTACTATAAAGGGATGGTACCACTATGATTAGAGTGGCTCAAACGTATGCAAAACTTGGTTGATAGGACTGAAAGGATTCAAAGAATACAATCATCTCCATTTTAATCATTGAGGGGGGCAAACTGAACAGAATGCCGAAAAGTCCTATCTCTATGAAACCGCGCAACACCTGGAATCCGAAGGTCAAGTTTTTGTTCAAGAATAGTTCCGTGTATCAGTATGGGAACAGTGACACTCCTAGGTGTCCAAATATTATCCGGTAGAAGGCAAGACCACCACAGCTCCCACAATTCATTCTGAAAAAAATAATTCCAATCCCTTATACGATGTTTCCTCAACCTGGACAGTGAAATGGGTGAGAGTTTTGACAGCAATGTTGGAGACAGTTGATAAATGATAAATATGAAGGAGACTGAAGCAATTATAAGTAATAGAAATAGAAGGAGAGAAATTTAGAGTTAAACTGAGGAAAAAATTCCCCAGTTCAAGAGCCCTCTTGCCCGTCACAAGGCTTCAGCACGGGAGTGATATGCAGTTTTGGAACCCAATGACTTCATCAAGGCATTGTCTCGTTTAAAGAGCAAAGGCAAAAGGGGATTCCTTCCTGGAATCAAAGTCAGTATCACAACGCAATTTTGTAAAGAAAGATCAGACCAGTACTCTGGAATCCTCGAAATATGGGGCCTTGGATGGGGAAAAGATTGAAACTAATTCACAGCAGTGTATCAATGGTTTATTGTCGCTGGAATCGGTAAGATCAAACTTCCACAATTGTTCCAGTATGATCTCTGTTTTTATCGCTAATCATTGTTTAACTCCAAACATCTAATGTGCCTTCCAGTCAAAGCTGATCTTCAGAATGGATATATCAAGTAAGTTTGAGCATGTGTTATTATTGATCAACCACATGATGTTATGTAAGTTATAGATGTAGGGCTATTGTCCCAGCATTTACCTTGGCAGAAGTCCACCTTGAGTAGGATCAATATTTTGTTTATTTCCTAATTTTGTTTTTTTGCCAAATCCTTTTGAGAGAGAGAGAGAGAGAGAGAGAGAGAGAGAGAGAGAGAGAGAGAGAGAGAGAGAGAGAGAGAGAGAGATGTAGTTGATGTAATGATTCTTTGTAGTGAGAAAGACTGTTGGTATAATTGAGGTTGTTTAGATTTTCTTTTGCTAAAATAGATTATGACAGTTAAGAATGTATCGGACGAGTTTTTCGTTCTCTTTTTTTATCAACTGCAGTTAGAGGCAGTTGTGTGTTTGAGTGCTGAATTGTATCTACTGTATTTTCTACCAGCTTGGGAGTTTTGATTTATTTCAACAGTAAGTACAGTTTAGAATCAGTTTAATATTCATCTTTGATTATAGTGCATTAGTTTAGTAAGCTGGGAGTGTTCGTAAGTGTTTTTTTTTTTTTATTTGCAGGCCGTAATTCTTCCTTTTGGAGACTTTTTTTTGTATGTGGATGAATGATTTTGATCCTGCTAATATTAAGACTTGAAACTGACTGATCTTGGGAATTTGGACACAATCGGTAACGACTCTGTCTGTTTGAAGGAATTTTCTCTTTGATTGATGATTATGACGATGATGATGACCACGTCGACGACGACGATGATTATTTGGCTAAGAGTCCGATTTCTGTTAAGAGCTGCACCACTTGAGAGCTACATGGAGTGAGTAGCAAAGGAGCAAATGCTGCCGTTTGCCACGGAGTTGTGGCAGTGTGCTGTTAAGTAAAAGACTGTTGGGCTTATAAGGACGAGCGCCCTATTTATATATGTGTATATATATATATATACATATATATATATATATATATATATATATATATATATATATATATATATATATATATATATATATATACATACATATATTTATATATATGTTATATATATACTGTATATATAAAGTGTATCTATTTCTTTGCTGTTCATTTTAGTTTTAAGCTTTGTTAGTATTTTTCTTCTGGTTTATTTTGATGAGGTTGTCTTTTATGATTTATTTAGGTTTAAGGATTATAGTAATAAGTAAGATTGTTTGCTGTGGTTTAGATTTGTGATGGGGAGCTGTTAGGTTGTAACTGAGACTCTCGTAAATGCAACTGAGCTGCTCGCCGACAAATTGGTGAC
The DNA here is from genome assembly GCF_036898095.1 of Palaemon carinicauda. Lineage (NCBI taxonomy): Eukaryota > Metazoa > Arthropoda > Malacostraca > Decapoda > Palaemonidae > Palaemon > Palaemon carinicauda. The sequence continues at coordinate 85,542,551 of NC_090730.1, read as the reverse complement.
CTTGGAGTGACAGGAGAGGCCACTGCTGCAAGCGATGGCCTACTTACATTGTTTTTTTACCACTAACAACCATTTGCATATTTCTCCGCAGCAGCCCAGAATTGGTCGTAGCATAATTGCAGCCAATGGGCGTCGGCATGTGGCTGGAGAAGTCGGTGGTTGGGGCATAAGCAAAGCGTGGTATACGTGGGTGGTGAGCAGCTTTGTCGATGCTGCGGCACATCACAGGGTGGGCGTCCATGTCCTACTGCATTCATGTCAACTTCGGTTGATTTTGAATAGCTGTCCACTTCGTCAGGGGTGGAGGCATTGATGGAGGTCTGGAAGGTGGTGAAATGGCTGTCCATATAGGCGTCGACTTCATGGGCAAAATACTGACATCGGGGATGGCAGCACATACAGGTTCAGGTAGGCGCCGTACCTGAAGTATACAAAGTAGATTGACTTCACGAAGAGAGCTGTCAGCGGCAGGTTGCATGCGAGCAATACTGGTCATTTCGCTGATGGCGAGCAAAGCCTTATGGTTTCCCAATGGTTGTTAAGAGAGCTGAAAAATTTTTGCTATGCAGGCAGCTGGTGATGACGAGTACTACTCCAGGAGGTATGGTTTGAGGTCTTCGTATATTATGGGGGTGTCCTCTTGTTCGCATAGCCAATCGGAGATATCCAGGAAAGTGTCCCCGGGGATGGCCGCGAGAATGTAATCAGCTTTGTTGCTTGACTGAGTCATGCCCTTTATGCGAAACTGGACTTCAGCACGCTGGAACCAGGTGAACACTTCTCAGCTAGCGAAGGACGGTAGTTTCAGGGGCGTGGCATTGACAGCAGTCAGTGTCTGTGGGCGGCATCATCAAACAATAAGACTCGGCAGTGCGGGGGTAAAGCGGTAGGGAGTTGAATACTCCTGTGGTCACCAATATGCCGGCAATCTGTTAAGTTGCACTCAGAGAGTCTCTCAGCTACAACCTAACTGCTCGCCAGCACAGATTATACGAAATATAGCATTAAGGAAAATGTTAGTTTAAATATCCTTATGTCTAAGAGTCCAGTTGGTGTAAAAGTAAGAGGGGAAGTTCGTGTTGTGGGAGTATTTGTCTGTTAGAGTTTTCAAGGGTGTTGGGTTTGTTTTTGTAACATCCTGTCACAACCTTCTATGCCAGTTTCTGGAAATTGTATATTAAGTTCATTCACAGCCGGCAATCTGTTAAGTTGCACTCAGAGAGTCTCTCAGTTACAACCTAACTGCTCGCCAGCACATATTATACGAAATATAGCATTAAGGAAAATGTTAGTTTAAATATCCTTATGTCTAAGAGTCCAGTAGGTGTAAAAGTAAGAGGGGAAGTTTGTGTTGTGGGAGTATTTGTCTGTTAGAGTGTTCAAGGGTGTTGGGTTTGTTTTTGTAACATCCCGTCATAACCTTCTATGCCAGTTTCTACTAATTGTATATTAAGTTCATTCACAGCCACTATCAGCCATCTTGTTGTATTTAATGGCTATAATAGTTATCCATCTGCCAAAAAGACATTTACCATCAGAGAGCTAGAATTGTTGGAGCAGTTAATGTCAATGTCACATGTGATGTGATTATCAAATAAAGACAAAAGCCATTTCTTTCTAACCCTAAAAACAAACAAAAGTTCATCAACATTCTGGTATCACTGATGGAGAAGGAATACATCCAAGTAAAGCAGTCATCAGAAGATGCTGAATATGACATCACAAAGTCAGTATGTACTTTTGCAGAAATCAGGCCTGTAATAGTTGTTGGAGATGACACCAATTTATTAGTTCCCCTGCTACATAATTTCAAACCTGCCTTACACATGATTTATCTTCAGATCAGCTCATAAATCCTCAACATAAGCAACCTCCAAAGTTCTCTTGATTATGGCCTTAGTGAATTTATAAAAAGCCAGCCAAGCATTCATGATGGCACATAAAAGTTTAGAAGAAATTGAAAATGCAGGGAATCATGCAATTGTAGTTCTGTATTCATGGAATTTGAAGCAACATCGAATGATGCATGGTTGCGGGTCCTGCATCCCTTTTGAAAATAATCTGGTGTAATTGTAATGGTAACTGTGGAAACAACCCTGGCTCATGGAAAATGGGCTCTAGAGTATATTAATCTGTGACCAGAGCAAAGGCTTAACATGCAATATGACGATGATGATACTGTTAGCAATGCTCAAAGTGATACCCGAATTTGACCATACTCTGAAATCCTGTTAATGTGTTTTATGTCAATATTTGTGGTATGGAAGAGTATTAAATGATAATATAGCTGAATAATGTCTGTTCTTATATATTGTACACACATAATTTTGAATACACAAAGGAAAAATTATTTTTAGACATATGTGTTAGACATAAAATAATTTTTCTATCTAACAGGTTTAAGACTACATTTATTACATGAAGCTTGAAAAATTAGTATGAATAGATTATGCTTTAATTTGCTATTGATGATTAAATAACCATGGTGATTTTCATGTTTCAGGTGTATGTCTAGCTGCCATCTTGGATTCCACTTATTTCTAGGCATTTCCAAAGCTAAGAATTTGTGGAACTTTTTTTACTCATTCTACGCAACTTGATAAACTAAAATACATTGCAAAACCCTTTTCTCCAATTTTGTTAAACCTCCCTATGTTTTACCACTTTCAATTACTGGACTGTTATCTTACCCTCACCCGTTATCATCATCATCATCATTAGTCGTCATTCATGTAAGCCTGGGGCTTCCAACTCTTCAGGGGCCTTGTGGACTCCAGCTGAAAGTTTAGTGAACTAATCTCTTTTGGGGAGTGCAAAGAGTTTGCCCAACCCATCTCCATCTACCCCTCACCGTAATATCATCCACATATGTCACTCAAGTAATCTCTCTTTTAGCTTCATTTCTAATCCTAGCCTGCCATTTAACCCCCAATATTCTTCTGAGGGCTTTGTTCTCAAATCTACAGACTCTGTTAGATATTGTTTCATTGTCATACCATGACTCATGTCCATACTGTAACACCGTTCTCACTACATTGATATATAGCCTTTTTTATATGCAATTTCAAGCGATTTGATTTCCAAATTTTACTTAACATAGCCATTGTGGGATTTGTTTTAACAATCTTTCAATAAACTCCAATTCTAAAGACTCTGTATTAGAGATAATAGGTCCTAAATACCTAAATAATTCTACCTCATTATTCATTTCCCTTTACAACGATATTTCATCATCCACTGCATATTCCATTCACATCATTTTTGTCTTTCTCCTATTTATCTTGAGCCCAGCCTCTTGTGATATTTCATACATTTTGGTAAGTAAGCATTGCAAATCCGCTGGTGTTCTGCTGATAAAGACAATGTCATCAGCATACTCTAGGTTAGCTAATTTCCTATTACCAATCCAGTCCAGTCCTACTCCACCATCCCCAACTGTTCAACGCATTACGCCATTACATGACACCAAGGACAGTAAAGGCATAAACAAAAACAGTGCAATATGATTATCACCTGTTATACTAATTCCAAAATACTGTGTGCCTCATCTTCTCTTATTCTCACAATCCATAAGGATTAATATTTGTTCAATTGTCCTGGTTTCCATTAAATCTCCTCTTTTATTCTTACAACTATGTACCATGTCCTTTTTAGAGTTCTAAAATCACCAGATATTGAACTGTCATAATGTCATAACGCTCCCCAATCTTACATCCACTCTCCAAGATGATACTCAACCTATATAATTCCAACACAAGCTTAATCTCCCTCGTAAAAACACTTAATGAATCTTAACTCATCTTCTATTCTACCTATCCATAACACCCTTAAACTTACATATCTATCTATTCATCAATAAAATTTCACCATAATCTGTTTTCGCCTTTGAGAAGTGGGTTAAGCGAATTTTGGGATAAAGTTGCCACCTCCTCAGCCAAATATATACTATTAGCAGAGTACTAGGAAATTAAGCCCTGCATATTATGCTGCTGTGTCAAACATTAACACCAGTATATCATGAGGTTAGACTATTTATGTATGCATCATCATCATCTCCTACACCTATTGACACAAAGGGCCATGTAGGTCTGGGTTTTCCAAATCTTCTAGCGCCTTGTGGATCCCAGTTAAACGTTTGGTGAACTAATCTCTCCTGGGGAGTGCAAAGAGCTTGCCCAAACCATCTCCACCAACCCTTCACCATGATCTCATCCACATCTAGAAGATTTGAGAACAATACCCTCAGAAGACTGAGGGCATTGTTCTCAAATCTTCTAGATCTGTTTTAGATTATTTCATTGCCATACCCTGACTCGTGTCCATAATGTAACACATACCTCACTGAACCGATATATAACCTGATTTTTATATGTAATTTTAGGCAATTTCCAACCTTTACTTAACCTAGCCAATGTCTAATTTACTTTTTTCAACCTTTCAATAAACTGCAATGACCCTGTATTGGACATCATACTTCCTAAATACTTAAATGATTCTACCAATCTAATCCTTAATCCTTCCAATGATATTACATCTTCCATTGCATATTTCGTTCTCATCATTTCTGTCTTTCTTTTATTTACCTTGAGCCCAACCTCCTGAGATATTTCCTGCATTTTGGTAAGCAAGCATTGCAAATCCTGTTGGGTTCTGCTAGTATGGACAGCATCATCCGCATTCTCTAGGTCAGCTAATTTCATATTACCAATCCAATACAATCCTTCCCCACTATCTCCAACTGTTCAATGCATTACAAAATCCTTGAGGAGGATAAACAACATAGATGACAACACATTCACATGGAGTACTCAGTTGTTCACTGGAAATTCATATGATAGTATTACACTAATATTAACTTTACACTTGCTATACTCATGAACAGACTTAATCTAAGAAGAATTCCATAATAATGTAGGACTCTCCACAAAACTGGCCGATGCATACTATCAAAGGCTTTTTCATAATCCACAAATGATATCAAAAGTGTATGTCTATATTCTATGCATTGCTGTATATCACACACACATGTGTATATATATATGTATATCTATACACACATATATATGTATATGCATGTGTATATATATACTGTATATATATGTGTGTGTATATCTTATATATACATATACATATATGTATATATATATATATATATATACTGTATATATATATATATATATATATATATATATATATATTTATATATTTACACATACATATATATATATATATATATATATATATATATATATATATATTTATACATACATATATATGTATACACACACATATAAATATATGTATATATATGTATATATATTCATATATATGTGTATATATATATATATATATATATATATATTTCATCCTCATCATCATCAGCTAGTGCTAGTCCACTGCAGGACAAAGGCCTTAGACATGTCCTTCCAATCCTGTCTGTTTATGGTCTTTCTATGCAAGACTTTACCTACAAATTTTCAAAGCTCGTAAATCCAGCGCCTTCTCTTCCTTCCCGTGATTCTTTTATAATCTCTAGAAACCCATTCTGTTATTCTTGATGTCATTCTATTAACAGTCATTTTCATTATATGTCTTGTCCACGTCCATTTCTCTTTCTTATTTCTTGTTAGAATATCCTCTACTTCGGTTTGCTCTCATTTCCATGCTCTATCCTTTAGTGTCAATGTCATCATCATTCTTTCCATAGCTCTTTCAGTTGTAACTAGCTTATGTTCTAAGGATTTGATAAGGCTCCAATTTTCTAATGCAAAAGTTACTACTGGTAGAACCATCTGATTAAATACTTTTAGAGAAAGTGGGATTTTACGTTTCATAATCTATTTTTTTTTTACCAGAAGCTCTCCATCCCATACTTATCCTTCTTTTAATTTCGGTCTCATGTCCTGGAGAAACATTTACTATCTGTCCTAAGTATGCATATTAATTAATGATATCTAGAAGTTCTTCCATAGGCCTTATTTGTTGTCTCTCTGCATTTTCATTGAACATTATCTTTGTTTTACACATGTTCATTTTCAGTTTTACATATCTACTTTCCCTATTCAAATCTTCTCATATTTTGCAATTCCTCCCGAGATTCACAATATAGAACTAAAGTATGTTATCTGCAAATCACAAGTTGTTAAGGTACGTTGCATTAATGTTAATTTTTACATTTCCCCAATAAAAATTCTTAGAAATTTCTTCTAAGCACACTGTAAGTAATTTAGTGAATATGGGGTCTCCCTGTCTAAATCCTTTCTCAATCGGAATTTTCTCATTATCTTTATGTAGTTTTAGGATTGATGTACTTCCTGTATAGATATCTCTAAGTTTTCTAATATAAGATTCCTCTATTCCTTGCTTTTGATGTACTTTCATTACAGATAAAATTTTTACAGAATCAAAAGCTTTCTCATAGTGCATAAATGCCATATATAGTGGTTTGTTATACTCTGTTGATTTTCCCTTAGCTGGTTAATCACATGGATATGGTCAGTTGTTGTATACCCACTTTTAAAACTTGCCTCTTCTCTTGGTTAAATAAAGTGTAGTTGTCTTTCTATTCGGCTTAATGTGAACATTGTAAATATTTCATATATTTCTGACAGTATACTTATTGAACGG
>NC_090730.1:85520924-85528424 GCF_036898095.1 Palaemon carinicauda | reverse complement strand
GAAGGGTATGTCAATTTCAAGGTGTTATTTACTAATCTAATTATTATTGGATATGCATAAAAATTGTATGGTGGGTTGCTGGATAATTGTCGATTATTTTACGACTATAAAATTAAAATTCTGACCCAAAAAATTTTTTTTGAAGGGAAATAAAATCGAAAAAAAAAAATGTAAAACAATATTTTAGCTAAAAAAATTTGATGATATTCAATCAAAAAAAAAGTAAACAAAATTTTCCGACAAATAAACATCTAGAGGAATCATTACTCTGTGATAGTTCCTTAGTACGTAGTAATTTTGAAAGAATTGGGAAAAAACGAAAAAATGGCAATCACCGGAAAATCGAACACATACCTATATATACGCCATATCTGGCTAAAAAAAAGATAGGCATGGGTAGCCAGATCATCTAGAAACACTTTCCAACACTATAAAAATATAAGTTTTGCGACACTACTTGCCAATTCCTTACGGTAACATGACTAAGCAAAAAAATGCAAAACAAATAAAAAGGGGCACTCGTGGAAAAATGGCCATTCTAATATACGGCATTTCAGAAAAAAAAAATTTCAGCCACGTGCTAGGCAAACCATCAAGGCATATTTTCCGACAAATAAACATATAAATGAAATATTACTCTGTGATAGTTCCTTAGTGCATAGTAATTTTGAAAGAAATGGGAAAAAACGAAAAAATGGCAATCACAGGAAAATCGAACACATACTTATATATACGCCATATCTGGCTAAAAAAAAAATAGGCATGGGTAGCCAGATCATCTAGAAACACTTTCCAACACTATAAAAATATAAGTTTTGCGACACTACTTGCCAATTCCTTACGGTAACATGACTAAGCAAAAAAATGCAAAACAAATAAAAAGGGGCACTCGCGGAAAAATGCCCAACATTCTAATATACGGCATCTCAGATAAAAAAAAAAGACATGCACGTGTTAGCCCAACCATCAAGGCACACTTTCTAACACATAAACATGAAAAAAAAATCAATAATATACGGCAATTCCTTACTACGTAGTAAATTTTTACAAATATTGAAAAAAAAACAGAAATTGGCAACCGCAGTTAAATACCCAATATACCAATAACTACGTCGTATCTGACAAAAACAAAATCACGCATGGGTAGCCAGATCATCTAGACACACTTTCCAACATTAAAAAAGCAAAAGTTTTACGACACTATTTCGCAATATCTTACGGAAAAATGACTTGGCAAAAAAATGAAAAAAAATTAAAAAGGGACACTCGCCGTAAAATGCCCGACATTCTAATATACGACATCTCAGATAAAAAAAAAGACATGCACGTGTTAGCCCAACCATCAAGGCACACTTTCTAACACATAAACATGAAAAAAAAAATGAATAATATACGGCAATTCCTTACTACGTAGTAATTTTTACAAATATTGAAAAAAAAACAGAAATTGGTAACCGCAGTTAAATACCCAATATACCAATAACTACGTCATATCTGACAAAAACAAAGTCATGCATGGGTAGCCAGATCATCTAGACACACTTTCCAACACTAAACAAGCAAAAGTTTTACGACACTATTTGGCAATATCTTACGGAAAAATGACTTGGCAAAAAAATGAAAAAAAAATGAAAAAGGGGCACTCGCGGTAAAATGGTCCTCGTGGTGATGAACGACATTTTAACTAAAAAAAAAAACATGCACATGGTAGCCAAACAATCCACCAAGACTTTCCACAACTGATAACCTATACAAGTTGCACCATTCTACGACAATTTCATAATACGTAATAACTTTGATAATTATGCAAACTACCTCAGAAGGGTAAACTCGGACGCGAACGACCCCGACGCGTCTCAGAAATCGGGGAAGGAGTACAGCTACAGCAATGCACATCTGGACACTACTAGAGCGTGTAGGGGAGACACCTCCTGCAGGTCGATCACCCACAAATTCAGTCACAGGGGTGAGTCACGTGAGAAAAACCTGTTTTTTTTTGACGCTCGGGGTCGCAAACGACCCACCGTACCTATCCAGGGTTAATGGCTCTTTTTGGAACAGGGAGCTGACTGAGAGGATTTTGTATTACAACTACAGGATTGACAGGAGGCTCTTCGGAACACCTTCATCTACAGCTGGTTTTGGTGGTTGCTGCAGAAGTTGTCGAGCTTTGAAGAACATAATGTACGCGCCTTGAATGATCCTTTGCTTGGGGTTTTGCAACGATGTCCTATAATTGGAGACTATTGGAAATAAGGACGGAGACAGAATGGTTCAACAAAACGGTGAGTGACGTGTGGTTCTTCAACAGAATAGTCCCAAAATTCCACATTGAAGAAAGGACATATCCAGATCGTATTGGTAAATATATTGTGTTGATCGTCGTTTACTTTAGTGTGATGACGTATGCAGAAAAAAATTATTGCATTCCTGTCTCTACCCATCGCCCCGATGGACAGAGACATGGATGCCATCGATTTCTCTGAGGAATCTGACGAACTGAGGACACACGGCACTGAAATCTCTCTTGAAATCCAAAAGAAACTGACGAACTAAGAAAGAATACAATGAAATCTCGAAGGAAATTAACGAACTAAGGAAAGTGGAAAATGGAATATCAAAGGAAACTGAAAAACTAAAGATCTTGAAAAACTAGAACAAACAGAAGAGAACAGCAACGAAGATCCTTTAAACGAAAACGTAAAATAGCCTTTAACGCTAGAGGTAAATGACCTTGAAATAGAGGTAAAAAAAAGCCCCTAACGCTAGAAATAAGGCACCTAAAAATAGAGGTAAAAAACCCTTAATGCTAGAAATAAGTCAGATAAAAATAGAGGTAAAAAAGCCCATAATGCTATAAACAAGGCACCTAAAAATAGAGGTCAAAGAGCCCCTAATGCTAGAAGTGAATACCTCAAAATCGAGGTAAAAAAGACCCTAATGCTTTATATAAGGCTCCTAACAGTAGAGGTCAAAAGCCCCTAATGGCTATAAATAAGGCACCTAAAAATAAAGGTCAAAGACCCTCTAATGATAAAAGTAATGCACCACAAAATCGATGTCTAAAAACCCCTAATGCTATAAATAAGGCACCCAAAAAGAGAGGTCAAAGAGCCTATAATGCTATAAGTAATGAACCTCAAAATTAAGGTCCAAAAGCCCCTAATGCTATAAATAAGGCACTTAAAATGAGAGGTCAAAGAGCCTCTAATGCTAAAAGAAATTCACCTCAAAATCGAGGTAAAAAAGCCTCTAATGCTATAAATAAGGCACCTAAAAAGAAAGGTCAAAGACCTCCTAATACTAGAAGTAATGCACCTTAAATTCTAGGTCAAGAACCCCCTAATGCTATAAATAAGGCACCTAAAGATAAAGGTCAAAGAGCCTCTAATGCTAGAAGTAATGCACCTCAAAATCGAGGTTAAAAAAGACCCTAGCGCTATATATAAGGCACATAAAAATAAAGGTCAATAGGCTCCTAATCCTATAAGTAAGGTACCTAAAAATAGATGTGTACCGATAGATTGTAATTTGTCAATGAGGGATCAAATAGTGAACACAGTGAAAGTGTGTAACTATCACCTGAGAAACATAGCATTTATTAGAAAATATTTAACAGAGGGCAGTAAAAAAAGTTTAGTGATGAATCACGTAATATCAAGGCTTGATTATTGCAATTCTCTGTACTATAAATTACCCAATACACTACTAAGAAAGCTTCAAAATGTGCAAAACCGGGCGGCTAGACTGATAAAAGGTATTAAACTTCGGGAGAGAATAACGCCTGCATTGATCGATCTACATTGGTTACCTGTTAAGGCTAGAATTGAATTTAAAATTTTCTTGTTGACTCACGAAGCACTTACAAGTGATAAGTCTAAATATCTTCGTGATTGCTTGGTTCCCTACCCTCAAGCTACTAGCGCTGCTGTAAGAGTTAGACATGCTGATGACCCATATAGACTATTCGAAATTAGTGTGAATCATGCAATAGGAGGAAGAACGTTTAGTTATGCTGCACCAAGACTCTTCAACGACCTTCCACTTGATGTCAAGAATAGCAAAAATGTGGCAGCTTTCAAGAAAAACCTGAAGACTTATATTTTTAGAAAATGTTATAATAGTGATCTGAAAACTATTAAGCCTGAAAACAAATGTTAGCGAAATAACTGAAAAGATACAGAGCAAAATATTAACTGGAAAGAAATTATCGTATTTCCCGTGTGATAAGACGCTACAAGTGGTAAGACGCACCCTTAAATTGGCAAGGCAGTTTTAGAAAAAAAAAGAAAAATGAGGATTAAAAACTTCTTAGCAGAAATTCATGGTCAGCGACTCTAGCCTCATTATTGTCTGGCACTGTAACTTTTCTTATTTTGGGTGTATTATGAAATGTTCAAGTTGATATTTATTAGCTATATGCCGATTATCCCAATTCCATTACATATTGTTATAAGAAACAACTAAACCGGTCGTAGCTTCCACCAAAAATATACATTTACTCAAAGTGCTTGGTGTTTCAAGTGTTGTTTACATGAAAGCAGTGTTGCCAAAGGTTCTTAATAAAATTATGGCAAAGAAGTAAAATTCTAGTAATAGTTCCAAAATTCCTCATATGCCCTATAATTTTCACACAGAATGTGGTTATTGATTATATTCTATAAATTCTTTTTCGTGGAATACTTTCACTACTGTTTATATGATTCTGGGTCTAGTTACTTTTCTGGTAACTTGGTAATACTGCACTCAACTGACAGAAGTTTTTTTTTCCAAGGACGTATTCAGCAACTGTCTGTTTGTATTATTTCGGAACTCAGACAACAGAGTCATTATCGATATATTTCTTTATTACAAAATATCAACAAAATATGATAAAATAGATATATACTGAATAAACAACTATGTCATAGTGTCGTCTGCTAAGAGACCACTAGTTGGCACGTTTACTTGTGGAAGGGTGTTACAGAGTCATCAGCTGATTACCAAAATAAACTGATAATTTGCTACTGTACTTCATTAAATGAAGTGCAATATAAAAATGAATGAATATATACTATATGAATGATAATTAATTGTAGGTTTATATTCTATCTCTCGTGAGTTTGAGTGCTTGCATGTCAATAGAATGGTGTTTGAGGGGTGTCAAACTTCCCTATACAACTTTTTCCTAGTGTTAAGACGCAGGGTGATTTTGAGGGACATTTTTCGTGAAAAAAAGTGCGTCTTATGACACGGGAAATGCGGTATTTTCTCACACCAATGCACCCCTGAACAGACTTTTAGTGTCTGATGGAGGGCGAGAAGTAAACCCCTAAAAGTAAAACTAAAAGTAAACAGCCTATTATGCTAGAAGTAATGCACCTGAAAATAAAGGTAAAAAAGCTCCCAATGCTATAAATAATGCACCTAAAAATAGAGGTAAAAGAGCCTCTAATACTAGAAGTAATGCACCTCAAAATCGAGGTAAAAAAGCCCCTAATGCTACCAATAAGGCACCTAAAAATAGAGGTCAAAGAGCCTCTAAGGCTAGAAGTAATGCACCTCAAAATCGAGGTAAAAAAGCCCCTAATGCTACAAATAAGGCACCTAAAAATAGAGGTCAAAGAGCCTCTAATGCTAGAAGTAATGCACCTCAAAATCGAGGTAAAAAAGCCCCTAATGCTACAAATAAGGCACCTAAAAATAGAGGTAAAAAAGCCTCTAATGCTAGAAGTAATGCACCTCAAAATCGAGGTAAAAAAGCCCCTAATGCTACAAATAAGGCACCTAAAAATCGAGGTAAAAAAGCCCCTAATGCTATAAATAGGGCACCTAAAAATAAAGCCTCTAATGCTAGAAGTAATGCACCTTGAAATCGAGGTGAAAAAGCCCCTAATGCTATACATAAAGCTCCTAAAAATCGAGGTAAAAAACCCCCTAATACTAGAAATAAGGCACCTAAAAATAGAGGTCAAAGAGCCTCTAATGCTAGAAGTAATGAACTTCAAAATCGAGGTCAAAAAGCCCCTAATGCTATAAATAAGGCACCTAAAAAAGGAGGCCAAAGCGCCTCTAATGCTACAAGTAATGCACCTCAAAATCAAGGTAAAAAAAGCCCCTAACGCTATATATAAGGCACCTAAAATAGAGGTCAAAAAGCCTCTAATGCTAGAAGTAATGCACCTCAAAACTGAGGTAAAAAAAGCCCATAATGCTCTAAATGAGCCCCTAAAGCTAAAGTTAAGTCACCTAAAAACAGAGGTAATAAAGATCCTAATGCAAGAGATAAGGCACCTCAAAAAAAAAAAAAGCCTCTAATGCTAGATATAAGGCACATTAAAATAGAGGTCATAAATTCCCTAACGCTAGAGATATGGCACCTCAAAAACACAGGTCAAAAAGCCCCTAATGCTAGAGATAAGGCGCCTAAAAATAGAGGTAAAAAAGCTCCTAATGTTAGAGATAGGGCACCTAAAACTAAAGGTAAAAAAGCCCCTAATGCTAGAAATAAGGCACCTTAAAATAGAGGTCAAAAAGCCCCTAATGCTAGAGATATGGCACCTCAAAATCAGAAGTCAAAAAGTCCCTCTATGCTAGAGATAAGGCACCTCAACATAAGTGGTAAAAATCCCCCAAATGCTAGAGATGGGCACCTCAAAACCAGAGGTTAAAAAGCTCCTGATGCTAAAGATTAGGCTCCTAAAAATAGAAGTAAAAAGCTCCTAATGATAGAGATAAGGCACCTGAAAATAAGAGGTCAAAAAGGCCCTAAAACTAGAGATAAGGCACCTGAAAATATTAGGTCAAAAAGCCCCTAATGCTAGAGATAAGACACCTCAAAATAGAGGTCAAAAAGCCTAGAGATAAGGCACCTAAAAAAAGAGGTCAAAAAGCCCCTAATGCTAGAGAAAAGGCATCTCGAAATAGAGGTCATAAAGCCTGTAAAGCTAAAGTTAAGGCAAGTAAAAATAGAGGTAAAAAAGACCCTAATGCTAGAGATAAGACACCTCAAAATAGAGGTAAAAAAAAGCCCCCAGTGCTAGATAAGGCATCTAAAATAGAGGTAAAAAAGCCCCTAATGCTAGAGATAAGGATCCTAAAAAGAGGTAAAAAACCCCTAATGCTAGAGATAAGGCACCTCAAAATAGAGGTAAAAAAAGCCCCTAATGCTAGAGATAAGGCACATAAAAATATAGAGGTCATAAAACTAAAGTTAAATCACCTAGAATAGAGGTAAAAAGCCCCTAATGCTAGAGATGAGGCACTTCAAAATAGAGGTCAAAGAACCTCAAATGCTAGAAGAAAGGCACCTCAAAATAAGAGGTCAAAAACCCTGATGCTAGAGGTAAGGAACCTCAAAATGTGGGCCAAAGAGGTGCTACAATTAAATACAGCATATACTTTAGGTATTTTTTTATGAATGAAATGACTCCGCTTCACCCAGGTGAGTGGTGAACTAAACAGCCAGCATACCTCTTCCTTACCATGCAGGCTCCTGCTACTTAACACCGGTCAGTGAGT
>NC_090730.1:85490924-85515924 GCF_036898095.1 Palaemon carinicauda | reverse complement strand
CGGATCTCAGTATTGATAATGTTTCCTTAAATTTGTATGACTCTTTTAAAATTTTAGGTGTGATTATCAACGGCAAATTTACTTTTGAGAAACACATTAGGTCTGTGTCTTCTTCAATTGGACAAAAAATTGGCTTATTGAGAAAGTCTTACAAGATTTTGGTGATCAATCTATTCTAAAGAAGTGTTTTAATTCTTTCATTCTACCGTGTTTTGAGTATTGTTCGCCTGTCTGGTCTTCAGCTGCTGATTCTCATCTCAATTTGTTGGAGAGAAACTTACGGTCTATTAAATTTCTTATTTCATAACTCTGACCATCCTTTACATTCAGATCTCCCTGGACAATTCTATCCTGTTCGTAATACTAGGCAGGCAGTTAATTCTAATAGCCAGGCCTTCTCCATCATGAGGCTCAATACTACACAGTATTCTAGAAATTTTATTCCAGCTGTGACCAAGTTTTGGAATGATCTTCCTGATCGGGTAGTTGAATCAGTAGAACTTCAAAAGTTCAAAGTTGCAGCAAATTTTTTTATTTTGACCAGGATGACATGAGTCTTTTTATAGTTTATATATGACATAACTGTTTTAACGTAGATTATAGTTTATATATGACATAACTGTCTTGACGTTGTTAATATTTTATATATGACATATCTGTTTTGACGTTGTTACTGTTTTTAGAATGATTTATTGTTAATTTGTTCTCATCATTTATTTATTTCCTTTCCTCACTGGGCTATTTTCCCTATTGGAGCCCTTGGGCTTATAGCATCTTGCTTTTCCAACTAAGGTTGTAGCTTGGCTAGTAATGATAATAATAATAATAATAATAATAATAATAATAATAATAATATGAAACCAGACTTATGTCAGTTAACCTATTTAAGAGAAAAACATTGCACCAAGTATAATCTTTTGATGTTTCACTCTTTCAACCACAGGATTAGGAAGGTCATTTAACAATCTGGTCACAGTTGAAATAAAACACCTAGAATACTGTGTAATATGAAGCCTTATGATGGAATAGATTCATGAATTTGAGCTATATATCCCGACACTAGGCCTGTGAGGTCATTCAGCCCCAAAGTGTATTAAGGGTAAAACCTTAGAGTTTCACTATGAGACAAAAGGTTAGAAGAGGTTGAACAACAAGATTGTACCGTATGTGTTTCATAAGTGGTTGTACACTGTAACGTTTTTGCCTCTTTTTATTTCTTGCTCTTCCCCCACCTCTACACCCTATCCTTGTTACGATCCTGACTCTGCGACCCATGCTGCATCATTGAAACTGCTGCCCTTTGGCATCAGAGAAGCGTTTGGTTGGTTCAAGCACGCATAATTTCAGTTTTGTATCGTGGGCGTGACACGCTCAATCTGCAAAGCAGACTATGATCTCGCAGCAGTTCCCAAGGACACTTTTCCAGAAATCTCCGACTGGCTTTGCAACCAAGGGGACGACCCAATAGAGTATGAAGCCCTCAAAAACTACCCCCTGGAGTAGTACTCGCCATCGTCAACCATCCGTATAGCTAAACTTACTTCATGTCCTTTAGTTACGACGCTTTCCCTAACCTGTCCGTGCCCCCATCCCCGATGTCGATATCTTGCCCATGGAGGACCTGACGACCAAAGTTGATGCCCTTATGGACAGCTACTTCACACCACCTTCAAGACCTCCATCAATGCCTCCACTCCTGATGAAGAGGACAACTACTCAACACTGACTGAAGCCAACATGAATGTGGTATGACACAAATGGCTACCCCTTGACAAGCCGTAGAGATGACAAAGCCGCTCACCACCCACATATGCCAACCCTCGCCCACACCACAACTAACAACATCTCTAGCCACTTATTGACGTACATCAGCCGCAGTTCTTCTACAACCACTCTAGATTTCGGACTGATGAGAAATCTGCAGATGGTTGTCAGTGGCCAAAGACTTGTAAGTAGGCCATCGCCTGTGGCAGTGGCATCTCATGTCACTAATCTTTCCTTTTTCATGATGTAGGTACGGGTGTGCAGTTTTTGGTAGACACTGGTGTTTGCCATTCCCTTCTACCAAAGTCACTCTCCAGGACACGGCGGGGTCATTTTAAGCCTGCTGATGTCTGCCTGGTAGCTGCAAGTGGATCTAAGATCCCCACCCACAGGTATGAGACACTTACACTTATTTGAGAATGCCAAATATCAATGAAAATTCCTCGTTGCTGATGTAACATTGCCACTAGTTGGTGTGGACTTCCTCACGCATTTCCCTGTCCTGGTTAGTGTGGGGCATCGATGATTAGTCAATGTGAATTCGTACTCGTCGACACCTCTTCAACTAGCCTTCTCCAACCTCATACTCCACATCATCAGACCCACGGATGTCTATGCCCACTTCTTCATGTCATACCTGGAAGTCTTCCTTCCTGAACTTCGCCATATGCCTATGGTTCCAGCCAAACTTGGTATTTATTACCATATCAAGATGATGAGGCCTCCAGGCATCAGGCCTTGGATTATTTAGCAGCCAGTAAACAAACATTCGCTGAAATGGAGGAAGTGGGCCTTTGCCAAAAAGGCGCCATGGTCGTTGCCCTTGCACATGGTCCTGAAGAAGGATGGTTCCCTATGCCCTTATGGGGATTACAGACATCTGAACATGCAGACAGAACCGGATCACTAACCTCTCGCAAACATCAATGATGTTACCTCCTACTTGCACAAAGTGAAGGTTTTCTCCATGCATGACATCCCCAAGACTATCATCACCACCCCTTCGGTACATACACCTTCAATTACTCCTGTTCTGGCCTTAGCAATGCTGGGGCCTCTTTTCAACGTCTCAGGGATGTCATCTCAGGGGACCTTCTCTTCTGTGTATGTTATGTGAACGACATACTTGTGTTTTCTTTCTCCAAAGAGGGACACCTTCATCACTTACGCATCATTCTTAACCGCCTACAACAGAACAGCCGATAGTACTACATAGGATTCTTCTCTCTGGCTGCAGTTCATTTTCCCTTTGCCTACAAATACATTGAATAGTCTGGCCTATTTGTTACATTTTCTCCTCTGTCCTCATACACCTGACAACACTGAGATTACCAAACAATCCCTCTTCACCCAAGGGGTTATTGCACTATCATTGTTCAATGGCTACTTTCCTCAAGGTAAGGATAGAAGAGACTCTTTAGCTATGGTAAGCAGCTCTTCTAGGAGAACACTCCAAAATCAAACCATTGTTCTCTAGCCTTAGGTAGAGCTATAGCCTCTGTACCATGGTCTTCCACTGCCTTAGGTTAGATTTTCTTGCTTGAGGGTACACTATTCTATCTTATTTCTCCTGCTCTTGTCTTGTTAAATTTTTTCATAGCTTATATAGGAGATATTTATTTCAATGTTGTTACTGTTTTGAAATATCAAGTTTTTGCTTGTTTCCTTTCCTCAATGAGCTATTTTCCCTGTTGGAGCCCCTGGGCTTATAGCATCTTGCTTTTCCAACAAGGGTTGTAGCTTAGCAAGTAATAATAATAATAATAATAATAATAATAATAATAATAGTCTGGTATGACAAGTGTACCTTTGGTGCCAATGAAGTATCATTCTTAGGGCAACTCATCACACCTGAAGGCATCTACCCACTCCCTGAGAAGGTTGCAGCCGTTCAGAACTTCTCCGTGCTCTTGACCATCAAAGCACTGCAAGAATTCTTCGACATGATAAACTATTATCATTGGTTTCTGCCAGCCATTGGCGTCACTCTTGACCCCCTCTACGTCTCCCTCAAGGGCAAGAGAAAACACCTGAAGTGGGGTTCCCTTCAAGGAGCGGCCTTCTGCAACGCAAAGGATGTCCAATCAACCACTGCTGCTCTCACTTTTCCCGTGCCACATACCTCTATCCTTTTCTCCATCGATGCCAGTAATGTCCCTATTGGTGCAGTACTCTAGCGGGTGGTTAATGGCTCACCCCGCCCATTGGCTTTCTTCAGTAGAAAACTGTCCAAAGCAGAATCTGGCTACTCTACCTTCGACCGAGAAATGCTGGCAGTGCATTTGGCTGTCCGTCACTTTTGCCACTTCATAGAAGGTACTCCCTTTATCATTCGCACAGACCATACCACCGGTGCCCGCCTTCACTTGATAGTCTGATGTCTGGTCTGCCTGTTAATGCCAACATCTCTCCACTGTGGCTGGATACACTGCACCTTTTCAACACATCCCTGGGAAAATGAATCCCGTTACCGATGCCCTGTCAAGATACACATTGGCTGCCATTCACCTGGGATTAGAATACAATGCCTTGGCTAAAGCCCAATGAAAAGATACAGAATATCAATCATGTAGGACATCCTGCACATCCTTCCGTTGGGAAGACGTCGCCCTTGATAACTCCAACGCTACCCTCTGTGATATCAGTTCTGGTAGACCATGACCATGGATACCCGCTCCTATGCACCATCAGGTGCTTGATTTCATCAGTGCCCTCTCACATCCCTGGTGCCAGCTATATAAGTACTGAAGATGAGCTTCATTTGGCACGACATTACTATGGATGTTCAGGATTGGGTCCATGCCAGTATTTCATGCCATACTTCAAAAGTACATCTACACACGGATTCAGGAGTGGGCACCTTTCCTGAACCTCAGCGTCGTTTTGTTCAAAGTCACGTCCATGTAGCATGTCCCCTACCCACATCACATGGACATCGTTACCATTTCACCGTTACTGACCGTTCCACTCATAGGCCTGAAGCTATTCCCATGGAAACTGCAACATCCGCCTCATGTACATCTGCCTTACTCTCAGGTTCGATAGTGAGATTTGGTATCCCTGAGCATATTATTTCTGACACTGGTAATAATTTCCCCTCTCAATTGTGAACATCATTAGGGAATCTCCTGTTCATCACCCTTCCTCAGACTACTGCCTTCAATCCTGCAGCTAATGGAATGGTTGAACGTTTTCTTTGCACCCTCAAAGTAGCTTTGATGTCTGATGCAAGGACTCCAACTGATTTACTCAAGTTCCCTGGGTCCCCCTGGGACTAAGGACCACTCCTAAAGACGCCCTGGATTTCTCAGCAGCTGAACTGGTGTAAGGCAACCCGTTGGTCGTCTCTGCCGATTTATTTTGTCAGCAACCTCCTCCGACAATCTCCAGCCTCTACGTCATGTTGTGGGAAAATTTACTCCATGCCGCCAGAGTTATAAGACCCCAGTGAAGCAATACATACCGACAGATTTGCACTCTGCAACACGTTTTTCTGCATACTGGTACTAGCAAGCCACTGCTAACGCCCTCTTACATGGGCCCTTTCCTTATGATCCGTCGCACACTGAAGGCTTTCTTAATCAACATTTGTGGCAAAAAAGACTGGGTCTCAATTGATTATCTAAAACCTATGTGTGTCCTCTAAGATGATCCGCACACAGTACACCTCTGAATAACAGAGGTATGTAATTCTTAGGGGGAGCCATGCACTGCACATGTTTCTTACACACATGTACACTGTAACGTTATTGCATTTTTTCATCTCTTGCTCTTCCCATACTGATAACAACCTGTTTAAGCTTGCCTTCGCATGAATTAGTCTGTTTGATTTTTTGTGACATTCTTGCTCGGAAATGCTTGTATTTAAACTCGTTACTTGTTGATTCAAAGGTACTTGTCTTCACCTCGCCTCTCTGTGAACAACCACCTTGCACAAGATGGATGAAAGGAAGCAAGAACAGATGTAGAGTACAAAGATATAAAATAAGTGTAGCTAAGGGCTAAAGGAATGCGGCAAAGACCTTAAGTAATGCCTAAAGTGTGCCGTGGGAGGTGCAATGACTGCACTACCTCCTTGAAGGCAGCATGAAGGAGAAGACAAGACTGGTAGAATTAACTCCATATTTAGTACTACATACAGGATGGTATAGTCTGGGGAAATCTGAATGCTAAGGATGGTTAAAATGATGAAAAAGGTTATGTAATAAACACACAGAACTAATTGAATGACGTCGCCAGAGAATAATACCAGATCATGGATAAGGAATTTGATAGACTGTATGTTTTTGTCTAACAAGTTAAGTTGAGAGTCAGCAGCTGAAGACCTGACAATAGTTTAATATTCAAAATATTGTTGAATGAAACATTTAAAGCGTTTCCTCAGGATAGATTCATCACCAGAAATAATAAAAGACTTTCTCAATATGTCAATTTTTATGCACTTGAAAACGAAACAGATCGAATACAATCAAGAATTATAACTAGAATTTCAATGTCATTGTAAAGCTCTGCACGTTGAAGAGCTACTGTCTTTGAACTACTTACAATAATGCATTGAGTTTTGTAGGATACTTCATTCAGGAAATAAAATTGATGCAAAAAATTAACATTATCTGCATTTGGAACAAGCTTCTTTTCAAGGCCAAACTACATAACAGCATAACATGCACATACCCTGAGGAACACCATATGTTAGTTACTAGGATGACCATCTACAACTACTCATTGCAAAGTACTACTTAAAAAACTAATAATGATGCTCAGAAAAGATCCACCTATTCCCATCAGTGTAAGTTTAAAAACAAGGGCCTTTTGATTTAAACATTTAAAGGTAGCCATAAAAATCATGAGCAATCGTACAAACTTATTAACAACAATCAAGGGATTTGGAAATGTTAAGGCAGGCATCATATGGCCTAAGGCCTTTGTGAAAGCCAAACAAAAAAATAGGGAACAAATAGTTATCTCAACATACCTATTTATATGTTTGGCTCAAACACGTTAAAAACTTTAGACCATATGGGAGTTGTGGGAATTATGCTACAATCGACAGGTCTAGAGCTACCACAAACATATATACTTAGTGGGATAAAATTACCAATTCTCTAACAAGTGCAAAATAGCCTCTTCTTGTTGAGAACTTGCAAAAGAACATATAACTTAGGAGCTAGGAAATCAGTTGTTTTCATATAATTAATGGAAAAATTCTATTTGGGTCTATTCCTTCAACTGCATCAAGCTCCAGTAAAACTGTTTTAATTTTGCACACAGGACCAAAAAGCTAAACTAGTTAGTTTAGCTTCTGGAAAACAGAAAGGAGGACGACCGAATTTCTCACTGTTCTGCTTACTTTCAAACACTGACAAAAGGGTTACATTTTCCTTTAGATCGTGAGTGACCAACCCATCTGGTTTAAGCAATAGAGGAACTGTTAAGTCTACACCAAAGGGTGTGCATTTATTGATAGCCAACCTTTTATGTCCCTGAGTTGTATGAGACATGGTTTCCTTTATGGGCCATCCACTTCCCGTTTAGGTGCAACTGTTCCCATCTGCAGCCAAAGAAACAGGACAGATAAAGAGAGTAATACTGCAGCTTTTACTAGAAAAAAAAAAAATTTAAATTAGCTTCTGACCGCCAAGAAACCTCCCCAATTTTACCTTTTCTTTCAGTGACTGCTATTTTATCTTTTACCTAAATAAGACCCTAGTGAGGAAGACAAATAGGTTGTACACCTTCTATTACTCAAAGTAATTTTCTTTTTCTGAACTCCATCGGGACCTAAGTTAATGAGCATACTTGGGAATAAGGAAATTTTAATAAATCGAGTAGGCTAATTTTTACTCTTATTTTTATTTGATGCAGAGAGAAAACGTTATGAAAAAAAATTGACCTTAGATAAAATAGTCCTGTGTCGAGGAGCGTGTTCAGAATTGTTGAATGTCTAATATGGAAGAAAGATCCATCTAAATAAGAATAAAACTGTTGAAATAAGGAAGGCAATTTTTAGGTTGATGAATGGAATCACAATATGAGTTGGTTTTGCCCTAAGGTGTTGTCAAGTGGCGAACGTAAGATTATTTGGGTAGGTGGGTGTGCAAGGTAGAGTTTTAACCGATAAAGCAAGACTGACAGCAAAATTACTGATAAAGTGGAGCACTGTGAGTTTCGGCAAGGAAAAGCGTTCTGTGCCAGATTTTTTTTCTTTCTTTTTTAATGAAACAGTGGCATGAGGAGGTTTAAATTTAAAATAAAAAGTGGTGCGTGCTGTACAAGAGCTTACAAAAAGCTAACCTGGAGATGTATGACGATGTATATCGCAAATCGTAGAAGATAATTTGTTGTGAGAATCATATGTATCTATGATGATTATGAATTATGCATTAGTAGTAGAATGATTGGTTTAGTGAAAACAGCTCTGAGACGAGGGGGTGCCCTGTCTTTATGCTGTATATGATTTCTTGGACCTAGGGATGCAAGAATTCAGAGAAAGATACGTTTGATACGCCTATATAAAAGAAAACGAGCAGTGCACGTAGTATGAAATATGCATAGCCTTCAGTTCATAGTGTTAACAGGGACGGAGAACAATAAGTAGAGAGATTTATAAGGAATTTTTCGTTGTTGTTAGTAGAGAATATCAAAAGGGAATAAAAGCAGTTACCTACAAAGTGGGTTTATTCATGGGTCAGGAATTAAAGGATAAATGTGATATAAAATATAGTCTTGCTATTTTTCTTTACTAAGAAAATATATGATCAAGACAAACCGGAACCGTCAAGAAGTAATTGCATTGTAATGCACCAACAGCTGCACTTTACTTTCCAAATCAGAAAGTGGGAAGCATTATATCAGATCAGCGCCGTTTGTGTATTGGAATGTAATTACTGCGGTAGGGTTACAAAACCCTAAATGTATTTGCTAAAGCAAGTAATAAAACGCATAATGTCTCCAAAAATTTTTTACATCTCTCTCTCTCTCTCTCTCTCTCTCTCTCTCTCTCTCTCTCTCTTGCAATGCAAATGTGATTTCTCTATTCATTCCGGGGATTTAAACAAATGGACTAAACTTTTCAAATGTTTTTGCACCGAGAATAAATATGGCGCATTTGTTTCACTTCCCGCAATACCAAAATGAAAGGAATTCACAAATACAGTTTTCAAACCGTTAGAGTGAAAACGACGTATACAGAGGAATTTGCTTCAATGAATTCAACGATGTAATTCTATTTTTTCCGCAGCACTAATAAAAGAGCTGGGAGGGCTGAGCTAAAATAGGCTAACTTGATAAACGGTTCGAAATAAAGAGCCTGATATAACCACAACTTGCAAGAATTTACTTCGATGCAAAACACAGGCGGTTCTATTTTTGAATAGAATTTCTTTCCACGAAATATACGAGAATGGTCAGAAAAGACTGCATTTACTTTGCATCCAATTCAGCGTTGGCGCTTGCATGAAAACCGCACAGCACAAAATATATCCATGAATGGATATGGTTAGAACGATGACCTACTATGAAAAGGCAGCTTACGGACAAAAAGGGGAAACTTCAGACATTACTCAAGTGAGTGAGATAGATATTATTTTTTTTTTTTTTTACCAGAGATTGAACAAATTCGTTTCTTAGGGGAATTCCACTTGACTAGGAATGCTTACATAGTTCAAAAGAAAGGTAAAAAATATAAGTACAAGTAACGTGTAACACATTTTAGGGGAAGTAAGGACCGTCTACATTTGTATTTTCAGAAAGAAATGAGGACACCGAGAACAGGTCGTCTCATATTGTGAATACTAATCCAGTTTCTTATAAGAAGAAAGAATGAGTGTTCTGATCACTTAAATAACTGAAAATAGATTTCCCAGATAAGAGAACAAGACTTCAAGATGATCCCATATCCTGTATGTACCTAAATAAACAGGGCAATGTGTTCAATGTACTCTAGTAACCTAAACACCCGCAAAACAAAGATGGTATAATTGCTTGCTTTTTGGAGAAATGTTAGATATGCATAAGTGGGAGGGTTACAAATACATTTAAAAACTCTACTTGTCAATATGTCCATATATTCAAAAGGATATTTGTAAACTAGAAGATGGAAGAATGTGCAATTTTCTTGCGTACAATGAATGATTTTATTTTTTGCACCTAAAAAGCTATTTAGTAGGAATTTCAAAACACTACGATATGCTCTTATGAAGAAAAGGAATTAAGAAGACAAGAATAGATTACTGATGAAAAAAATATATGGTTAGTTAACATGAGCATAAATAAACAATTAAAGATTTAATAGTCTTAGAAAAAAATAATATGGCAATGTAATGATACATGAACGGGAAAACAAAAGGATCTGATATGAAGAGCTAGAAAACTTCATTGACAATACAATAGGCATAGATATCGGTGAATTGATATTGATAAACTACACCCTAGGCCTATGGAATGCTTATGGACATACAAATATCAGTTGACATTGGAGGATCACAGGAACTAAATAAAAGTCAAGCCAACTTGCAAAAGATTGCAATACTTAACTTCTTTTTGTAATAAAAAAAAAAAACGTGAATGAGATTCAAGAGCTTTAAAAAAGAATAATTGAGGAAAGCTCTGACATTAGCCAGAATAAAAAGATCAAGGTCAGAGGTTATCCTTCTTGAGAATCTGCTGGACTTTAAAAAGGTGCATGAGATTCCACAGTTTCTTAAATAAAAGTGGAATGTCATCAGGTTACAACTCTTATAACTTGGAAGATATAATCAGTCTGTGGACTTGGGGTTATCTTTAGTAGAACGAAATTTGTTATGGTAAGGACAAAACCAGTAGAAATACGTAAGGGGAGGGGGGGGGGGGGAACTAAGCCTGCAACGTCTGCAACCTAAAAATGGAAAATTTTAGTGTGAGTGATATTGTCTTAGCATTAATGTCCTTTTATGCTATTATGATTATCAGTGCTATTACTTTTGCTTTTTTACTTATATTAAACTACTGATTTTACTACCATTTCTACCATTGCTCGTACTTCTACTACTCACCTTTTTAGCCATTAATCCTGTCATTATTCAAACAATTTTTTTCGGTGATGATGTTTGAATCTAAAATACGAAGACACAATAAAGTTCGAAGACAATAGAATCAATTGATCCCTATACAGAATATTAAAAAAAAATAAAACATATATGACGGGCGAACCATGTAAAAACAGAAAACATCAAATAACTGAAAACAAAGAAAAACACTAGTATCTCTATTTCCAACTATGGTCAACACACAAAATACTACATACACAGACAAGGGCACAATCAAGCTACAATATTTACATTAATTGCCAGTGGCTACAACCGTTAAAAATAGATTAAAACTGCATCGAACAAGCAAGGAATGCGTTTATGATAACACCCTATATCACAAAGAAAACCGAAAATGCCACATGAAAAAGAAGTGTGCGTGAAAAAATACATAACAGGTGTCATGAATAGGGTTATTTCATTAATCAAGATAGAGACATAAGTGAATTATGTTGATTTCGTTTAAAAGAACAATATGACAGAGAAACACATGTAGTAGAGAGAGAGAGAGAGAGAGAGAGAGAGAGAGAGAGAGAGAGAGAGAGAGAGAGAGAGAGAGAGAGAGAGAGAGAGAGTCAAATCGGAGTGGCTAGGATATTGTCTTTTATGTTTTCGTAAAATATTCATAACTAACAGTTTGACCAGGAAACAGGAGACCTTCAAAGCGACAACACGGCGCAGCTCTGATAAACATCATGACTGCTTTCGAATGAATATTTTACCGGAAGTCCAAGCACGTTTACAGTTTCACCGGAAGTCTACATGTCATGGACGCCCATCTTGGTTGTCATATCTTGAAATCTACCGATTAAAAGTAAGAAGGTCTCCATATCAACCAGTCCTGTCCAGCCAGTATACCTGTCAGAGTCCTGTTGGGCCTTATTGGGGTGTCTGGAGTTTTCCTACTACATTCTGTTTTAGAATGGACAGTTACCCACCCAGCAACAGAGTCCCTCTGCTCTGATAATTGACGCCATCCAGCCATGGTATAAGAGGAACCTTGGAGGGACGTATGAGATTGTTAGTTTTCTGCTTTGCAGCTATAAGCTCTAAGAACTACACGAGAGGGCAGACGTCAGTGAAGACAAAGATAGCAAGCAGCCTTGCGGACCTTGAGTGGGAGAAAATCTATGGGAATTCTCACTCCCGCAATCCAGAATCTACAATTATGTGTATCTCCCTGCTTATGGGCCCAGTGAGCCTTTATTGTTATAAATTGCACAATTTTCTTTTAGTAAATGATAAAAATACATGAAGCTATCCATACCACGCATTTCTGAGATTTTACCCAAATTAACATAATGAGATTTAACTTTAATTCTGGGCATTAACCATTAACTTTGATGAAATAATTTACTTAAAGAAGCCCCCACTATTAAACAGTAATTAATCATAGGAGGCTTCACACATCCTTTCAGAAACTGAACTTGGTGATAATATATATTTCGTTGAGCAGGTTCCCATAAGTCTTGTTTTATGTCTATCCGTTACTAATCAATTTAAAATTATTATCGATCTTAATGTGTTGAGATATTTCATATCTTATAGTGTATTTCTTTATTTTTTTTTTTACTGTTCACCTACATATTTTTTTCTTCTGTACTTTTCGGTATTGGGATGATTTACATATTGGGGCAATTGGGCTGGAAGCATTACACAGTTTTAAACAAGGTTGCAGCTTGGTTTGTAATACTACGACCGATTGTTATACATATCAAATATAAATGGTTCTCAGGAGATTTTAGTCGTATTTAACTTCTGTCGTACTTTCAAAAATGTTTAATCAGTTGCTTTTATGAACATTGGTATCACTTTCCAAAAAAAAAAACGAATTTCTAACTCCACAATTTCTTTTTCGTACATGAACAAGCTAAAAGAAAGCTCACTATATCATGCCTTTTTACTGTTTCCTTCCCTTAGATAACATAGCTGTGTTTTTCAGGAAATAATATGAAACTCCAAATTAAACTTTATATGTTTGAATTTTGTTAGCAGACAATGAACAACGTCTTTCTATTCAAGGAAAAACATCTGTTGTCTGTCCTGGTGTACCCACTGGTCAGGGTCCCTAACATAGTTGGCAATGGAAAAATTGGACGACGTACACTAACTTATGTTTGACTGGAATTCAGAAAACTTATAACACACCGTTTAGTGGAATATTAGTTAAGAGTGAATCAAATACTAGTGTTTTAAAAAGGATTTGAATAATGAAATGAAAAGTACTATATATAGAAAAAAATAATGGATAATAACCATTTGTATTTGGTGAAACCCTCTACATGTCTTACACGGTATTTCGTTTGACTCAAAGTGTTTAACCAATTATTTGATTCAACAAAGTAGCTTAAGATATTTTGCAAATCTTACATGACTTTTATACGAAATTTTTGATTAATTGTTTTCTTTATTTTCCTATTTGTCTTAATTTGCGACCATAAAAATAATTTATTTTCCTCTAAGAGACAATTGGCAAGGAAAAGAATAATGTGATTATTATATTTCTAAAAATGATGAGCGTTGCTTTATTATATACAAAACATAGTCTCTCCTAAAAGTATCTTCTTAGTAATTTTTGGGGATATGGCTGGCAACTTTCACTTCAATTTCTATTACAATTTGCATTATCAGGTAATTCGTCCTCATGTTAATTGCCACACACATCAGAGAAAAAAGAAAAGGGGTCCATCATATATTTCTCAGCCATATTTGAATACGTTTATGTGGATTTGTAATTGTTTTAACTGTTAATAGGTTCTATTATTAGAATTTACATATTGAAAGAAAGAACTTAATGAGCGTCCAGGATTTCTTTAGCAGTCTATCTCACCTTTTCCTTTGACCATTATATGGTCTTCATAATGGTTACACACCTGAACACTTTTACATTACGCTATTAGAATGGTTAATCTAAGGAACAGTTGGGTTTTTAGCAGAAATGATACATCGTTTTCTGTTGGTCCAAGATATCTTTTAGGAATATGGAATGTCAGATTTTGGGAGATTCCATTTTTTGGTATAGAATATACTCCATCTTTCAAAATGCTACATATTAAAAGATAATATTTCTCTAAAGTTTATGACAAAAATAATATCGGAACGCTCAACCGTCATTAGATCGATTACAAATGACTGCAATTCCAGCCGAGCATCTACTGTATAATTTACCTTCAGTATGAAAGCGTCTCCCTTTCTCTCTTCCCTCGTCCTGCTATCTATCTGGGGAACGCAATCTCCAGTTCAAGAGAGAAGAATCCTAAAACACATCCCAATCATCCATTATGTTCCCCTTTTCCGAATCCTCGCCATTTGGCATCCTGTCGGCGGCTCCCCTAATCTCCAGTCTTATCCTTAATGGAATCACATTATTTTCATTCCTTCATTTCTCCTATTTACGCTATTCTTTTCCTCCTCTTTTATCCTATCTGAAAATTTAGTCTTCCCAAAGTTGGAGGCAGCATTTTCATTCCTAAAGTATTGTGCTTGCCATTTTAAATTCCAAATCATCATAATTGTTTTCCTAATAAAAATCATAACCGTCCTATTTTTTTCTTAATAATGTAAAATAAAGTGAATCAGCATACAATATACATATTCTATGTTCATTACTCAGAACCTTCATTTAATTATAATCCATCTCCTCAGTTGATATTTAACCAATTTATACCGGGAATTTCTCATTTCTATTCATTTCTCACAAACATAACCTCGACCTCTTTCTTATAAATGGATTAAAGCAAGGATATATATATATACATACATACATACATTATTATATATATATATATATATATATATATATATATATATATACACACACACAGTATATTGGGTGTGTGTGCAATGGTGTGTACTTGCCTACACATTAGAGATGGTTGTATATTACTATTCTTCGACCAAAGAATTCTTTAAATATTAATTTCACTTTGCCCAAAAAATTTTTCTATCTGCAATTTCAGTATATGTTATCAAAATCCTGCAAAATGATGTAAATATGGCATATGGCATTTTGGACAAATGGTTATTGCATTAGTATATATATAAAAAGCTTTTTCGTTTTAGGCACCTAATACAAATTGGTTGAAGATCCTGAGAGGGCAAAGTTGTGGTAATTAAGATGAGATTTATGTCTAACATCGGCAAACGTGGAAGGAAATAACGAAAGAACATTACAGTAGGAGGGAGTAGAGAGGAACAGAGAGGGATACGATGAATGAAAGGATTAAGGGAAATGAGAGAGAGAGAGAGAGAGAGAGAGACGGTAGTATGCAATTAACACTTAGAATATTGAAATATGCTGCAAATATTTATGAAATTTGATAAATGAATAGAGAATATAACGCATCAAGTGATTTATACCATAAAAAATAAGCTAATTGCAATTAATTAAAATATAGAAGGTAACAAAAACTAATATGAAAAATGCGAAATGATATTTATTCGTATATATATACATATATATATATATATATATATATATTTATATTCATATATATACATATACATATATATATATGTGTATATATACATACATATATATATATATATATATATATATATATATACATATATATTTATATATAGTACATATATCATCATCATCATCATCTCCTCCTACGCCTATTGGCGCAGAGGGACTCCGTTAGATTTCGCAAGTCGTCTCTATATTGAGCTTTTAAATCAGTACTTCTCCATTCATCATCTTCAACTTTCCGCTTTATAATCCTCAGCCATGTAGGCCTGGGTCTTTCAACTCTTCTAGTGCCTTGTGGAGCCCTGTTGAAAGTTTGTTGAACTAATCTCTATTGGGGAGTGTGAAGAGCATACCCAAACAATCTCCATCTACCCCTCACCATGATCTCATCTCCATATGGTACTCGAGGAATCTCTCTTATAGTTTCATTTCTAATCCTGTCCTGCCATTAAACTCCCAATAGCCTTCTGAGGACGTTGTTCTTAAATCTATAAAATCTATTAGATATTCTTTCATTGTCATACCACGACTCATGTCCATAGGGTAACACCGATCTCACTAAACTGATATATAGCCTGATTTTTATATGTAATTTCAGGCAATTTGATTACCAAATTTTACTTAACCTAGCCACGGTCTGGTTAGCTTTTTCAATCTTTCATTAAACTCTAATTCTAAAGATCTTGTATTAGAGATCCTAGTTCCTAAATATTTGAATGATTCCACCTCATCAATCCTTTCTCCCTTCAATGATATTTCATCTTCCATTGCATATTCCGTTCTCATCATCTCGGTCTTTCTTCTGTTCATCTTCAGCCCAACCTCATGTGATATTTCATGAATTCTAGTAAGCAAACATTGCAGGTCCTGAGGTGTTCTGCTAATAAGGGCAGCGTCATCAGCATACTCTAGGTCAGCTAATTTCCTTTTACCAATCCAGTCCAATCCTTTTTCACCATCCCCAACTCTTCTATGCACGACAAAATCCATTATTATTATTATTATTATTATTATTATTATTATTATTATTATTATTATTATCATTACTTGCTAAGCTACAACCCTAGTTGGAAAAGCAGAATGCTATAAGCCCAGGGGCGCCAAAAGGGAAAATAGCCCAGTGAGGAAAGGAAACCAGAAAAAATAAAATATTTTAAGAGTAGTAACATTAAAATAAATATCTATGTAAACTGAAAACTTTAACAAAACAAGAGGAAGATAAATAAGATAGAATAGTGTGGCCAAGTGTACCCTTAAGCAAGAGAACTCTAACCCAAGACAGTGGAAGACCATGGTACAGAGGCTATGTCACTACCCAAGACTAGAGATTAATGGTTTAAGTTTGGAGTGTCCTTCTAGAAGAGCTTCTTACCATAGCTAAAGAGTCCCTTCTACCCTTACCAAGAGGAAATTGGCCTCTGAACAATTACAATGCAATAACCCCTTGGGTGAAAAAGAATTGTTTATCCATGAGGAAGATAAACAGCAAAGGTGACAAATTCCTTGGAGTACTCCACTGTTTACTGGAAGATTATTTGATAGGACACCACTAACATTACCTTTGCACCTGCTATGCTCATGAACAGACTTCATCAAATTTACATATATAAGAGGAATTTCATTATAACGCAGGACTCTCCATAAAATTGGTCGGTGCAGACTATCAAAGGCTTTTCCATAGTCCATAATTACCATCAAAACGGGATTTCTATATTCTAAAAATTGCTGTACCACATGTCTTAAAATGAAAATTTGGTCAGTACAATTTCTACCTTTTCTGAATCCTGCTTGTTTATCTCTCAACTTTTCATCAGTCTTTATCTCTAGTCTCTTTAGAATAAGCATACTATATATTTTCATGGCAACTGACGCAAGTGTGATGCCTTTGTAATTATTTATTGCAATCAGGCAGATCTCCTTTTTTTACCATGTTCACCAACACTCCTAGCTGCCATTCATCAAGTTTTGCCTCTTAACGCCACATTCTTGTAAGTATTTTGGGAGTAACTTCATTTTCGGCCAATATCATCACAGCAGTTATTCCATCATATCCAGGGCTTTCCATCTCTTTATCTTTTTTAATGATAGCTTCGACTTGAAACACCATTCATTCATGGGTATATCAAGGTCTTCCTCAGCTTCAGGTATATCAATCAAATTATTCCCTTCATCTCTCCTATTCATGACCTCACTAAAGTCTTATATCCAACGTTGCCTTTTTTATCTTCTGCTGTTATTACAGATCCATCTCTCGGTTTGATGGGCATTTGCTTCTTCTTTACCCCAGTAGGGATTTCATCAATAATTCTATGAACAATTCTTACACCATAGCGACTGCTTGAATTCATAGCTTTGTCAGCCTCTTCTGCTTTACAGTCTAAATATTCTCTCCAGTCATTCCTGGCTTTTCTTTTGACTTCACTATCAATACTGGAATACTTAGCAGGCTCTACCTTGAAATTTTCATTACTTCCTCGTGAACTTTCAACAATCAATTTCTGTCTTTGACTCTTTTTTACAGTATCGGTATCATTTGATATCCATAGTTTTCTCCTTGCAACTGCGTGTTCCAAGACTTCACCACCAGCTGACTGATATATGTTCTTAAAATCACACCATTCTTCATTAATTGTATGATCTTCGTCTCATAAAGTCTCTACGACTGCAAATCGATTTCTGTATTCAACTGCAAAGGTTTCTCTGTGCTCATCCTCTAGAAGCTTAGTTGTATTAAACCTACAGTAGGTATTCTATCTACATTTCTGTTGGGTGCTTTCAGTTTTAATTTCAGTGTGGAAATGAGGAGCTGGTGATCACTGCCAATATCTGTACCTCTATAGTTTCTTACATTTCTCAGAGTCCTCCTTCTCTCTTTATTAATGGCTATGTGATCTATTTGATTTTTGTATTTGCCACATATTGGAGTTCATGTACATTTGAGGATGTCCTTGTGCTGAAAAGAGTACCTCCAATAACAATATTTTTTGTTGAACAAAAACTTATAAAATGTGCCCAATTTTCATTTGTAACTTCGCGAAGATCCTCAACACCCATAACATTTTCTATACCTTAATTATTCCTTCCAACTTCAGCACTGAAGTCACGAATCACAATTTTCTTATCTCTCTCTGGGATCTCATCTATTAAACTCTGTAGTTCTTCTTGGTATTTATCTTTCCTTTCTTCCGGGGAATCCTTTGTTGGTACATATCAAACTATAATACTCATATTGCATTGTTTTAAACTTTGCAAGTAACAATCTACTATTTACAGCTCTCCATTCCGTTAATGCCTTTTCTGCTCTTGGTTTCAAAATCATTCCTACCCTTTCTCTTTCAACTCCATCTGTTCTTCCTGAGTAGATATGTAGATATATATATATATATATATATATATATATATATATATATATATACACACACACACACACACACACACACACATATATATATATATATATATATATATATATATATATATTATCTTGGTCTAAGATTTCCTTACAAACGTGTTTCAGTCAGGGCCAAGATATCCAAACTACATTTCATAAATCCATTCTCCACTTGTTATAGCTTCCCAATCTAATTCATAGTTCTAACATTCCAATTACCTATTCTTATTTTTTCTTTTTGTATTTAAAATCAGAACAATTCTTAGCACCCCGGTACGCCAAGGACAGGGGCCATTTAATAATTTTCGCTTTCCATAGACTGATTAAATCCATAAAGGATTCATTGGCTAAATTCATCGGAAGAATATTCAGTTCCTTGTGATGTGCAGTGCTTATCTAACTAAGGCAAGTGATCCCTGCCGGTCCATACTAATTCCAGTAAGATCATCCGCTAAGCATCAGGAGTAAGAGCCAAAAAGACATTATGTCTATGGCTTTAAACCCAATCCGCCACCTTGCTGCCAGTGACATCAGCTAAAGTTCTCGTTACTCCACCAAGCTGCTCATCTGCTTATATAAACTTTTGGCAAACTGGATTGGTAAGATATACCGCCTAGCACAGTATATACAGTATATATATATATATATATATATATATATATATATATATATATATATATATATATACTGTGCTAGGCGGTATATCTTAGCAATCCATGTTTGCCAATGGTTATATATATATATAAGTGTACATAAATATCATTATTACTATTAATATTATTATTATTATTATCATTATTATTATTATTATTATTATTATTATTAGTTAAGCTATAGATCTACTTGGAAAAGCCCAAGGCTGCAACAGGGAAAAATAGCCCAATTGGGAAAGGTAGCAGATTATTAAACTATATAAGAAGTAATGAATTAGAATATAAAATATCTTATGATCTGTAATGTTAAAATAGATCTGTCATATATAATCTATAACGACAGACTGCTGTCAGCCTGCTCAACATAAAAACATTGGCTACAAGTTTGAACTTTTCAAGATCAAACGATTCAACTCCCTGATTAGGAAAATCACACCATAATCTGGTCACAGCTTAAATAAAACATATAAAATACTGTATAGGGTTGAGCCTTATGATTGAGAAAGAAAGACTGTTGGAACTAACTGCATACCTAGTACTATGTATAAAATGGATGAGTCTTTGACGATCCGAATAAAAAGGATGGTCAGAATTATGAAAAATCTTATGCAACGTGCACAAAGAACTAACGGAACGACAGTGCCGAAAATTTTTTTGTCAAACAAAGTAAGATAAGAGTCAGATAGGAGAACAATATTCAAAACAGTGTAGACTGAAAGAATGGAAACACTTCTTCAAAACAGATTGATCGCTGAAAATTTAAAAAGACCTTCTTAATAGGTCATTTTTTGTGTGCATCTGAAGAAGAAACAGACGGTATGTTTTTCTCTCACCTAAAATGTTGAATGAGCTGCATATAGTTAAAGAAACGTTATCAATGCAGAGATCTGAATGTTGAGGAGCCACAGTCCTCGTACTATTTACAATTATACTTTGTGTTTCGTTAGGGTTCCACATCATGCCCCATAATTTGCACAAAGCACTAATTTTAAATAGCTCTCTATTAAGGGATTCAGCAATCCCAGATCTACATACAGGAAATGGAATTGATGTTAAGAGAGTAGCATCGCCTTTATATGCAACGAGCTTGCTTTCTAGACCAAACCACATATCATGTGTATATAGAAAGAACACTACCCTGAGGAACACCTGATATTACATTCCTATCCTCAGTATGGTGACTATCAACAACTCTATTACTTGAATTTTCGATGAAGATGATAAGAAAAGATCCACCTATTCCCAGCTGTATTAGTTTGAAAACACTAAAATCAAGGCCAATCATAGGAATTTTTTTACCACAATCAAGCACAAGCACTGGAAACTGTAATTAGTAGGGCTAGAGTTACCATAAACACATTTACCTAGTAGAGTAACATAACCAATTGTACAAGACGTGCGAAAAATCCTCTTCTCGTTAACTTATGGAAAATAAGAAATTAGCGGTATTTATAAAAAACGAAGGAAAAATACTGGTCTACACTTCGATAAGCATCAAGATCCATCAAGAGTGTTCAAATTTCAGAGGACTGAAAAGCTATACTAGTTAGTTTAGCCTCAGGAAAAAAAGAACGAGAAAGACCAAATTTCTCATTACTCTGCTTACTAACATTTACTAAAACGGTTGTCTTTTCCTTTGGACAGTGAGTGACAAAGCCATCTGGTTTAAGTAAAGGAGGAACTGAGAAGTCTATTCCAAAGAGTGCACATGTAAAGGTAGCCCACAAATTATGTTCCTGGGTTGTACCAGAAAATATTTCTTTGAACGCCAAATTGTATTCCTTTTCAGTTGAAGCATAAACTCTCTAAGCAACAGCTCTTAGCTGAGTATAATTATCCCTTGTCAAATCTGATCAGTTACCTTTCCGAAGATGAAGGCCTCCTGCTTCTCCAAATAAGAAGTTCTACTATCATCATTGAACCAGTGTTTGTCTTTCACACGTTATTTTAACACACGAGAAGGGGTATGCCTATTGATTATGTTGACAAGATTCTCATTCAAGAGAGCAACTGGCTCAACACTTTCATACAATTGTGACCAATTCAAATGCAAAATATCATTCAAAATGCTATTCCAGTCTGCTTGATATTTTATGTAAATCTTACATGAGCGTGACACATCAGGGATAGGCTGTTCAGTTTTAATTGCTAAAGAAACAAAGACATGATCAAATGACCAAACTGGAGAACAGACTTTACTTGGTGTACAACATTACATATTCCAATAGCTTCTACAAACCCTTCTGTATTGATATAACAATGTATATTTGAAACAAAATGAACAATAATCTCATTCAAATTGATATATAAGCCTCCTCTGCTGCCCAGGAAAAACAATAGAAAAAACAAAATGTTTTGAGTTTTGAAAAAAACTATTGAAACCTGTGTATCCACGGCAATAATGCAGAGTAAACCAAATTGAGTGGTGGAACCTCACTCTTATTTTCATATGAAATTAATAATAATAATAATAATAATAATAATAATAATAATAATAATAATAATAATAATAATAAATTCGACTTGCTCGGGCTAGCGTGCGCTAGGAAGTGACCACTTAATAAATACCTCTTCAAACATCGAATACGTTTTACCCCACATTGAAATCTCATTGGCTATAGCCTAAATAACAACCGAAACTAAGTAACAAACTATTATCTGCTTACATGTTTGGACAATTATTTTTTCGCTATACTTCGTAACGCGAATTTTTTTTTTGATTAACCACTCCCCATGGTGAGCATTGAAATCACCAACAAAAACAAAAGAGACCTTATTATCATCTTGTATCCTGGCCCTAATGGTAAGAAGACAATCGAAGATAGAATCATTCAAATATGGATTCCAATGGATCGAACACAAATGAAAGTTGTTGTACCTGTCACAAATTTTAGGACTCGAATCTCATGAGATTCATATTCAAAGCATTTCAAATATATTGGTTGCTTAAAACTTGGATCAAGTAGCCCAGATGAGTCCCTCATTTAAGAAAATAAAATTTGTGACCATAATAGAATATCATATTGCCTGGAGACAACTGTAAGGTATTGAATATTTCCATGCAGTTCACGAATATTGCAATACATTAGACGACACTGGGGAAGTCTAGTTCGGACTGGTCCCGGAGTTTGCTCAGTATCACCGGATAGAATAAGAATTAAAAACATAGGAAATCCTCATCATACCTTAAAGCAAACTTAACATTAATGATAATGAAAATGATATATATAAAGCAGTTCATGCAATTTATAGACTAAAGACAAAATGTCTGATAATATGGGTCAACATGGCGGATCTGACACACCATACAAGGCCAAGTACCCAAACTAGACGAAGTATCAATTCTCATATGTTTCAGAAGATCGAAATTCCTACGAAATCAATAAGGATTATTCAGAGATAAATGGAAAGGGAAATCCCATTTAGTAACAATAATGAAAAGAATAAAACACTACACAATAGTTAAGCCGATTATCGTCACACCTGTTTGTACCAAGTATAAGGATTAAGTAACAATGAAATATCTCAGATAATTTTTTTCTTTGACAGAAATAAACCCTCTTGACCACATATAAGCACTGTCACTGACAGACGAATATGCTTTCAACCTCACAATCTTATGATCTATGTATGTCACAAGCAGTTTCTTTAAACAATTTTTCAAACATTCATCAAACATTATTAGACATGTCTATGGAAATGATAATGTAAGGTATCTGATTATATTCATCCCTTTTATAACAAAAATAGTTTATTGTTAAATGCTGGTAAATGAAAAGGGATTATCAAATAAGTTGAGGCTTTCATGGCGTATAATGGTGCATCAATAGTATCTTCTAAACCTCGTTCTTTCTCTTTCTCTCCATTTATCCAATACCTAGCTCACTTATAATGATTACGTCACAGAAGACGAGCGAACTGCTCTTGGCACGAGCTACTTGTCAACATAAAATAAACAACGCAGATGATGAGCTTGATTGCCCATCAGCGATCAAGGGGATGATAGACTGAAAGAGACGTCAAAGAATTTGGAACTACAAGCGGCCAGGACGACCGCGCTCAGGATCCCAAACAAAAGAATGAAGACATGCAGGCGAGTGACACAAATGCGGTCAATGGGGATGGATGCGATGGTCAAGTAAAAGAGAAGCAATAACCAGACAAATGTAAAAAAAAAAAAAAATATGTAAACAGTTATTGAAACGAATTATTACGGTAAAGGGTGTGATAGAATATGTAATAAAGTATTATCTTAACAGTATCAACGAGAATCCGTAAGATATGAATATCTAATGACAAATACTTATTTGAATTTCATAATGGTATCGAGAAAACCACAAGACTAACAAAAACGTAAATACATTATTATGGAGAGAGAGAGAGAGAGAGAGAGAGAGAGAGAGAGAGGAGAGAGAGAGAGAGAGAGAGAGAGAGAGAGAGAATAATGGGACAGCAACACAGACAAGAAGCGAAATGACAGCCCACCCGGTAGATAAGGCGAAGAAGAACGCACTGTCAAACAGACAGGGACGTCTGACACTTAAGAACAAGACATTTAACGCCTGCGCAAAGATAGGTTCGAGAAAAAAAAAATAAAACAATAGGTTACAACCGGGAGGACACTTCTAAGTTTTGAAGGTTTATCTCAACTACATACGACATGATGGTTTCACTTAAGCTTTTAATGCAATACAAAATCCTGCTCACCAATATGGTCTAAACAAAGGCAGATCTCTCTCTCTCTCTCTCTCTCTCTCTCTCTCTCTCTCTCTCTCTCTCTCTCTCTCTCTCTCTCTCTCAGAATTGAAAATAACCTCTTTCAATTTGACAATTTAGTTTTAGAACGAATACATCGTTATAATTTCGTTAAACAAAACGGAAAAAAAAATCACGAAAAATAGTATTACCACAAATGAAAATTCAAAAAAACCCTTAGGAAAAACCAATATATATATATATATATATATATATATATATATATATATATATATATATATATATATATATATATATATATATATATGTGTGTGTGTATATATATGTGTGTATACATATACATATATAACCCTCTATCTACACACACACACACACACATATATATATATATATATATATATATATATATATATATATATATATATATATATAGAGAGAGAGAGAGAGAGAGAGAGAGAGAGAGAGAGAGAGAGAGAGAGAGAGAGATGGTCAACCTTTACTAGTCCACAGCAGATAGAAATTTCCACTCGTATCTGTTTGTGGTCTTTCTTTGCCAGTTTATACGGGAAAATTTTCTTAGCTCGTGAATCCATCGCCTTCTCTTCCTTCTCCCTGCTTCTTTTGCAGTATCTAGGGACCCATTCTGGTATTCTTATTGTTCATCTATTTTCTGTCATTCTCATTATATATCCTGCTTATGTCCATTTTCTTACATGTTAAAATATCTTTAACTTTAGTTCACTCACGCATACATGGTGCTTTATTTCTCTCTTAGTGTTAATCATATTATTCTTTCCAAAGCTCTTCGAATTGAAACTAGCTTATGTTCTAAGGCTTTAGTAAGGGTCCAAGTTTCTGATGCACTTTTCTATTTAGAGAAAGTGGGATTGAACATTTCATAAAGTCACATCGTTTATCAAAAGCTCTCCATGCCATG
>NC_090730.1:85480924-85488424 GCF_036898095.1 Palaemon carinicauda | reverse complement strand
TAATCTATGCAGCAAAGAGACGCATATTCGCATAAGGCATTGGGGCCCCTGACCCGTTACCCAATTCCCTAAGACATTCTCCCCCTCATTATCAGCCTTTCCTACCCCAGCTCCCTACTGTCTCCCTACCAACCCCTGCGCCATATGCTCTTAACCAGATTTTATCTCGATATGCTCCTTTGGTGCTAAATGAACCTCGTGTGCCTATTTGAACACATTAAGGCGATACGATATGATACAATTTTTGTGTTGGAATTCTTCATATGACTGGATTTTCTTTTTCAGGGGAAGGGGATCTATGAGCTCATGTCTCTGTGCTGACTCCTTTACAGAATGGATCAGTTGGCTAAATAAAGAGTGATTGGGTTGGCTAAATAAAGCACTAAGTGACATTTACCATCAAGAAGAAGTTCCTCAAGTGATAAGAACTTCGGAATGTAAATATAATTTAGGGAAGATTTCGAAAGCGTCTCCTGCTAAAAGCCGATGCCTTTAATGTTCCTCATTTAAGATAAAAAGACATTACGGCGCTATCTTGTCTTAATGTCTATTTTAGTAACGTTAGTCTTTTATTGCTCTTTCATAATTCTCCTTAGTTTTCCTGTTCTTCGTCTTCTTTATCAGTCTGGTGGCTTATCACCTACGGCACGCCAATCTAAATATGGATGCATCTCTGCCAGTGTCTCGTATTCCAAAATACCGAGCCTTTAAGGCCCACATTATCTAAAACCAAGGTAAACTGAGCACCATATTGTGAATCTAAAACTACACCAACGTCCGCGCCAGCACATCATCATTAAGAGATGCAATGTATTCGAAAATGTTAAGCAAGTCTTAGTTATGTGTTCTTTTCGTTATGAATGGAGACATGAACTCCGAAGTGTCCTCCCTTGTCCCATCGATTTTAATACGACACGTCGTTTATAGGGAGCTACTGTGGTGCAACAGGATCTTTTACACGCATGTGCGTCGGTCACGGGCATAAAAGGTCTTTCCCCAGCAACTTCATACCGAGCGGTATATCTTTCAAGGCAAGGAAAACACAATAGGAGACTTAAAAACAAAATGAACCGTCAAACGTATGTTATTCTACTTTACTCCTGGTCCTTCCGAAAAGGGCAAAAGATATTAGTCCAGCAAAATAGTGTCAGGTTACCTAGACAATTTTCTGCTCATAGTTCGACTCAGTCAAATATTTCTTAACATGTAATTATAAGCGTGCACGTCCTGAACATTTATGCGAGGTTATATGATGCCTTTAAGGAAGAAAAAAAATCAATATTTATTCAAAATTCTGTTTTCTTTCAAATGGAATCAATAACACCTATCCTATTAAACTTCTAGTTAAATTAAAGGAATAGAAAATATTTATATTAACCATCAATCGCAGCGCAATATTATTTCAATGAATAAGTGAAATCCACATACACATACACTACAGAACAAAGGCCTCACACATGGCCTTCCATTTGCTTCTGTTTATGGTCTTTCTGTGCCAGTACACTTCCGCAAACTTTCTTAGTTCGTCAATCCATCGTCTTCTCTTCCTTCCCCTGCTTCTTTTCCAGTCGTTAGGGACCCATTCTCTTATTCTGAATGCCCCTCTATTACCTGTCCTTTTCATTATATGTTCTGAACCTGTCCATTTCCTTTTCTTATATGTTGTTAAGATATGCTCTACTTTAGTTAACTCTCGTATCCATGTTATTTTTCTGTCTCTTAGTGGTATTCCCATCTATATTCTTTCCATAGCTCTTTGAGTTGTAACTAGCTTACGTTCTAAGGCTTTAGCAAGAGTCAAAGATTCTGATCCAGAAGTTATTATCGGTTGGACTATCTGATAAAATACTGATCTTTTTAAAGAAAGTGACATTTTACTTCCATAGTCTCATTTTGTTTAAAAAAAGCTCCCCATCCCATGTTATCCTTCTTTTAATTTCAGTCTTGTCACCTGGGGAAACGCTTACAGTCTACCCTAAGTACGTATATATTATTAACAATATCTAGAGGTTCACCCATAACCCTTATTTGTTGTCTCTGAATTTTCACTGAACATTATCTTATGTTCACTCATATTCATTTTCAGTCCTACATTTCTGCTTCCTCTATTAAAATCCTCTATAATCTTCTGAAATTCCTCCTATGATCCACTACATACAAGTATGTTACCTTCAAATCTTAGGTCATCA
Organism: Palaemon carinicauda; assembly: GCF_036898095.1. Lineage (NCBI taxonomy): Eukaryota > Metazoa > Arthropoda > Malacostraca > Decapoda > Palaemonidae > Palaemon > Palaemon carinicauda. The sequence goes on along the minus strand of NC_090730.1, from coordinate 85,486,235 downwards.
AGGTATTTACTGTTAATATTAATTCCTACATTTCATCAATCTTTCTGGATAAAGATATGTATTAATAGTCACATCAAGTAGTTGGGAGTTTTGGAGTGTACACAGTATAACACAGGCACAGACACACACGCGCACACACACACCCATATATATATATATATAAATATATATATATATATATATATTCTCTCTCTCTCTCTCTCTCTCTCTCTCTCTCTCTCTCTCTCTCTCTCTCTCTCTCTCTCTCTCTCTGTTTCTATCTAAATTGGTGTATTGCTGATATTGTATCCAAAATTATTCTAACCACCACCACTGAGGTAAAATTCAAGGCCTTCTTCTACGTATTAGGTTGGCCATGCTACCAGCTAATCGTTGAGATACTGCCACTATAGAGTTATGGGATCCTTTGACTTGCTAGACAGTACTACATTGGATCCTTCTCTCTATTTACAGTTCATTTTACTTTTGCCTACACATACACCGAATAGTCTAACCTATTCTTTACACATTCTTCTCTGTCCTCATACACCTGGCAACATTGAGATTACCAAACAATTCTTCACCCAAGTAGCCACTTTCCTCTTCGTAATGGTAGAAGAGACTCTTTAGTAAGCAGCTCTTCTAGGAGAAGGACACTCCAAAACCAAACCATTGTTCTCTAGTCTAGGGTAGTGCCATAGCCTCTGTACCATGGTCTTCCACTGTCTTGGGTTAGAGGTTCATTGCTTGAGGGTACACTTGGGCACACTATTCTATCTTATTTCTCTTCCTCTTATTTTGTTAAGGTTTTTATAGTTTATAAAGGAAATATTTATTTTAATGCTGTTACTGTTCTTAAAATATTTCATTTTACCTTGTTTCCTTTCCTCACTGGGATATTTTCCCTGTTGGAGTCCCTGGGGTTATACCATTCTGCTTTTCCAACTAGGGTCTTAGCATAGCAAGTAATAATAATAATAATAATAATAATAATAATAATAATAATGATAATAATAATAATAATAAGTGTGAAGGGTTGAACCTGTGTATGTGCATGTGGGTGCATATTTATCTGAATATTTGGACCTCATTTTTGACGGCTCGGATACACTAGTAATTTTATAAGAAACTATATATAGAAGAGGGGTAATTCGATTTTAATAACCTACAAACGATATCTTATAGCCATAAGGAAGTGTTAGCCCAGAGAAGGTGTGTCCTTTGGGTAAAGGAAGTGTCAAAATGTAAGGGAAATAGTGTAGTGTGTGATGGTCTTCAAGGGAGATGGGGTTGGTGTGTTCTTCTTATGGATCGGCGTCAATGATCATAGATGTCAGGATGTCAGAAAACCTCAAATCAATCAATCTCCGCATGGAGGCCAAAATACTGTGAGCAACAGCTCAAATCAACGATATCAGGGTGAAGAGAATGAGAGACGAAAGAAGCAAAAACTCAGGATGATGTGAAGGACTTAAATATGAAAGATAAAGGAAAAGGTGCAACGTGGGTGTTTGGTTGTAGTTCCGTGGACGAAGCGCAAGCGGGAGGAGGCAGGTTCATGACGGGTAGAGGGTGTGGAATGGGGAGGGGGAAGGCATGAAAACCATAATAATGAATGAAAGGATATTAGTTATAAAAACAGTAATGTAAATATATATTAATGAGAGTGTTAGAATGGATAAGCAGAATTGGTGATAAATTAGAGAAGGAAAATAAGAGGGACAGAATAACGGGGTAGGGTTGGAGAGCACGAAGGTGATCTGCAGAGATATGGCAATAATGAGGGAATCCTTTTAAAACCAGGTGTCCTCCCCTATTGAAGGAGTTTAGCCTATAGAAATATATTAGAACTTTCCTGTTAATATATCATATTTGGCTGACTGTACGAGCATGTGCACCTATGTGAATATACCGGCTAAATAGTGACAAACTAGAATTCAATCCCAGTGCGAGAGAAAGTACAGTACATAAGTCCACTTTCTGAAAAATGTATTGAAATTCTGTTGACTTAAGCCATGCATTATGTACTTTGTAGTTATTCGACTAAAAGGATTTGCAATTAGAAGACATGGGGCTAGGCGCTTCATCCGAGAAAATCTTGCAGCAAAGTGAAAAGGTTAACATACCCGGGAAGCACCACTTCTAAGACGAGGAGGTGTTTGGCATCAATGAATGAATAAACAAACGAAAATTAACAAATGGGTGGACAAGTACCAACACGCAGACACAAACATTATATATATATATATATATATATATATATATATATATATATATATATATTATACCATTTTATAAATTACATTATTTGAAGAAACATACAAAACAACATAGCAACCAAAATTGCCTCCGACATGGTTGTCAATTATACAATATCTTGAAACACGTTGCAAGAGTTGGAAGAAATCTTGCCGGAAATCTACAACGGAGCATAAAAACATGAATGTGCGTACAGAATTTTAATCATGAAATATCAGGCTGTAGCTTTGAATACACTACATTCCATGGAAAATTCCACAACAAATAGATGATACATAAAAAATACTTTATCTGAAATACTATATATTCAGGGAAAACATTCACAGAGAACACTCCCTATACACACAGTTTTATCAGGACTATTCCAGGATTGCCTACCATACATTTCTCTTGACGAGAAATATTAATTTGCTTTTATCTTTACAGATGTGGCATATTGAGCTGGAATGGGATTTCTTTTTAAAGGCTTACCCTTACATTATCTTGTATCGAGTTCCTATCTAGGCTATAGCTCGCCGGCGTCACTTCCTGGAATGTTTACCAAAAAAAAAAAAAAAAAAAAAAAAAAAAAAAAAAAAAAAAAATACTTGCCAAACTTAATGACAAAGTATTCCTTCTTGCTAAATGATATTAACCAACAGTATCGCTCCAAACGGTAACAACAACAACAACAACAACAACAACAATAATAATAATAATAGTAAAATCATTAATAATAATGATTATCGATCTAGCAATAGAAAGCTACACAATAATATCTGAACCTTTGAAAATCAAAAAGAGTTCTAGAAAGAGTATTGGAAAAAAAGTAAAATATATTTAATTATAACTACAGAAGATAATATTATACATCTTAGGTTTCTTTAAAACGACACAGTTATTGGATTGAGCATCATACAGAAAACCCATGACAAGAGAAAAAGAGAAAAGGATAAAAGAGTGAAATTCTCTTTTGTAAAATGTACTTTATACCCCATCTGCAAATTGGAATACGAGAGAGAGAGAGAGAGAGAGAGAGAGAGAGAGAGAGAGAGAGAGAGAGAGAGAGAGAGAGAGAGAATTCACATCACTAGATATTTTTTCAACATCACGATAATTTGACTTGAGGGATAACAAGCTAGCGCCTCTTTCAATTGGAATGTAACCAATTTTAACAATTCAGACACTGGACCACAAAATGGAGCGAAAACATTCGGCTAAGGCCGATGTTGAGTGGGAAAAGCATAACATCAACTGTAACTTACAACTGTCAAGGCGTATTTTCCCAAAGTATAGATCAGCATTAAAATATTTGACATTTTCACTTTATTTTATCAGATCTTATAATCTTTGGTAAAGTTACAAATCGTTCTGTCTGCTAATATAATAGATACAAATTACGACTGTTTTGCTCTCATACTGAAATTCGCATATTCTTTTTATTTAATATGTCGAGTGAGGAATATGCATGGAAATACTTTGCTTACCACCTATCTTTCTGTATCTAAGTATAATAGGGGAGTACCATAAATGAAGTAAATTATACCAAGAATTATACAAGTATATGAAGCAAAGAATTTAGCTAAAACGGAAGCTATCTCTTATAGAAACTATTCAAAGTAGCACAAAAGATATATATTACATAAAACTCACACACATATTACATATATACAGACACGCACACACATACACACACACACACACACACATATATATATATATATATATATATATATATATATATACATATATATATATATACATATATATATATATATACATAAATATATTTAAAAAAGCCACAAATATCCTTTAATACTGAATTCGTTTTACATTGGAATATTAGACCTATTTGGACATTCCTTAATTGGTAAATATTTCTGCCCAGCAAAGGATTAAAATCTATCAACGATAGAAATAGGAGTAAACATTAGACATTTAGGATTCAGGGACTGAATCCTTGGCTGAGCATGGTATATTGTGTTCGATATTAAAAAAATTAGTAGCTCATTTGATCAAAATGAAAATCGAGTGTTAGTGATAAAATCATCTCTCTCTCTCTCTCTCTCTCTCTCTCTCTCTCTCTCTCTCTCTCTCTCTCTCTCTCTCTCTCTCTCTCTCTCTATATATATATATATATATATATAAATATATATATATACTGTATATATATATATATAATATATATATATATATATATATATATATATATATATATATATATAAATATATATATACATATATATATATATTCTTATGAAGCTCGTCTAGTGTAGAGTAAATGCAGTAGTTTATTCATGTATTTTAATTATGTTTTCATATGTGCATTGCAGAGGTGAATAGCAGGCTCTTAAGATGAGCTCCTCTCGAGTAGGTATAAGTTTGTTATGTAAATTACGTATGACTTTCGTCATTAATTTATTTGTATTTTTCATTCATGTCGGTATATGTAAATCCAGGTTGTTTTTAAGAATTAACTTTTTATTTCACGTATTTGGTTACGAAGTATTACGTAACTGTTTTAGAGTGTTATGTGATCCATGCAAGATGTGAAGAAGGGCTTATGTAAATGTTTTCTATATTTTTATGAGGTATTGCATCATGTATGAGAGAAAATATGCAATTCTTATATTTTGCTTATATTTTGCCAAATATTTTGGAAGATTCTTGAAAATCCCAGTATTAGGTTTATCTTTTTTTTATTTCCGAGAACAGCGGGTGGGAGGAGCTGGGTGAGAGAGAGTTGCCGTGCTTTGGGGTTGGTTCTCCTGTTCGATACGTGATAGTAGATAACTGACGCCCTTAGGCCGACCCCAAAACTTCCAGATCTTGGGCCTAGAATATTCTGGAAGTAGCTAAGTTTCATATATAAGCAATCCCAGGGATGCATAGATGAGATAGAGAATTCCAGCCTTAAGTCATAGCCATCTCCCCCTCTCACACGCCTCCCATACTAGATCAGTGTATTGTTTTAATAGTGTTCAGTGAAATCGCAAAGTTTTGGTGTGCCTGGTTTTTGTAAACATAGTGAGTATTTATGAAAATTCTGTTAGAGTTTTGTAACTGGCCCCATAGAAACGTGATAAGTATTTTT
>NC_090730.1:85463424-85475924 GCF_036898095.1 Palaemon carinicauda | reverse complement strand
GTAATGTGTAGAACAGTTCGAGATGGTGGAAGAGAATTGGACTGGATTGGTAATAGGAAATTAGCAGACCTAGAGTACGCAGACGATGCTGTCATTAATAGCAGAACACCACAGGATTTGCAATGCTTGCTTACCAGAATACATAAAATATCCCAGTATCTTGGGCTCAATATAAATAGAAGAAAGACAAAGATAATGAGAATGGAATATGCAATGGAAGATGAAACATTATTGTAAGAAGAAAGGAATAATGAGGTAGAATCATTTGGGTATTTAGGAACTATCATCTCCAATACAGGGTCATTAGAATTGGATTTTAATGAAAGATTGAAAAAAGCAATTCAGACAATGGCTGGATTAGGATTAGGTTAGGGTTAGAAATGAAGCTACAAGTGAGAGTACTCGAGTGCCATATGTGGATGAGATCATGGTGAGGGGTAGATGAGATTAGTTCACCAAATGTATAACTTGGCTCCACAAGGCACTAGAAGAGTTGGAAGACCTAGCCCTACATGGCTGAGGACTATGAATCGTGAAGTAGAAGATGAATGGAGAAGTATTGAATAAAAGCTCAAGATAGAGACGATTGGCGAAATCTAACAGAAGCCCTTTGCATCATCAGGCATAGGAGGAGATGATGATGATACATATATCAAGAGCCATCGTTTACTATGGAGTTGGTGGCAACTTAATCTTAAGTACGTCAAGAGTTGAGAGGTTACTAGCTACACACCTTTGTCATGACCCCTACAGGGTGGACTTGTGCGTGGTATGATGGGAGTGATCATCGACCTACTATGTGAGAGCTAAATGCTGTTTCACCCAGCCATGTCCACATTGGCTTATTGCAGCTTCAAGAGTATTTACATAGATATACACTTATATACTGTATATACATACATACATATATATATATATATATATATATATATATATATATATATATATAAGTGAAAAAGGTCAATGCTGCTATTAGCTTCTTTATTTGGAAGCTTTCGACATAACTTCTTTTATCTTCAACCTATCTGCAATTGTTATTAGGTAAAATTAATAAAATTATCATAAGTAGATAATTAGGAAGATGTAGTCCTTATGATCTGTCCAAACATCTAGTCACTAAGCTCTTCTCTCTCACAGAGAATAAATACACTCTGAAGAATACTTACGAATTTGTAGAGTTGATAAATTCTTTCGAAGATGCAAATAACTGTTATATGCAGCTTTGACATAGTAAGTCTATTCACAAACATTCCCATACGAGAAACATTAGAAATAACTCTTAAACAAGCTATTCCTAACTAAGAGGGCATTTTCGAAGGTTTCAACAAAAACCATTTAAAATACCATTAGAACTAGCTACCAATACATCCACATTCATGTTTAATGACAGGTTATATAAGCTGGTAGATGGAGTAGCAATGGGATCACCGTGTAGACCAACCGTTGAAAAATATATTTCCATGTTATAGTGAAGGGAAATGGCTGAGTGATTGTCCTGTGGAATTTAAGCCTTTCTTGTACTGTTGATATGTGGAAGATACTTTTTTACTTTTCAAAGATCTAGACCATATAAACCAGTTCTTACATTATTTAAATATAAAGTTTAATATGAAATTTACAAAAGAAAATGAACAGGATGATACTTTGCCTTTTTTCGATTTCTTGGTTTCTCCGAAATATAATACCTTTGAAATTTCAGTATTTAAAGAAAGGGAAGAAAAAAAAACTTTTACAGAACTAAGCTCTCACTTTCGGAACCAAAAATGTATAAAATTAATACAATAAAAGCTATTTTATATAGATGTTACCATGTATGTTCAACTTATCTGAATTTTTACGAGAAAGGAAATTTTCTAAAGCTATCCTTAATGAACAACGGGTTTCCTCTGAACCTCTATTATAATCAAGTTAAGCAGTTTTTAGGTAAAATTTTCAGTCAAAATTTAGTAATTCAAATAGTAAGTAAGAAAAACTTGTTTCCTTTCCGTACTTTGGTTATGTTTCGGAGAGACTAAGAACAGAAGTAATGAGGGTTTTGGGGAAGCGTCATCCCCATGTAGATTTAAAACCTATTTTTACAAACAAGTTCTCAGTTGGCTCCCTTTTTAGATATAAAGAAAGTCTACATACTCCCTTGTGTTCTGGTGTCATAAATACTTATCAATGTGCACTCTGTAATGAGTGCTGCAATGGTTGCACGTCTAGACAGCTTCAGTGTAGGAGTTCGAAACACAAGTGCAGATCGGTAAGAACCAATAGACCTTTAAGTAAGAAAGCAATTTTGGCCATATATGACCATTATCTAAATCTGGTCATGCCGTTTCCCAAGAAAATTATAAAATCGCTGGCAGACATAGTAGTATCACACACCTGAGAATCTTGCAGATCAATGGTAACCCATTGATCTGTTTTCTGGTCTGTGGGTTGCTGCATTGGGTGGCAAGTCATCGTTTGCTGCGGATGACTAAGTATATTAATAATAAGGTCTTTCATATAGTTTTATGTTCTTTGATTGGTTTGATTTTAGAGCTAGTTGGACAGTTCTTAGAAGTATATCCTCTTAATTATCTACTGATGATAATTTCTATCAATTTTACATAATACCAACCGCAGATAGGCTGAAGCTGACAGAAGTTATGCCAAGAGCTTCTAAATAAAGATGATAGCAGCATTGACCATTTTATTCTTACGTAATCGCAAATAGCGAGAGGAACCCAACTATCAACTATATATATATATATATATATATATATATATATATATATATATATATATATGTATATATATACATATATATATATATGCATATATATATGCATATATATATATATATATATATATATATATATATGCATATATATATATATATATATATATATATATATATATATATGTATATAATCATAATCATTTCGCCATGTCGCGTTTCCTCATGAAGTGGGTGACTCTGTAAGAGTCCATTCATGTGGTTTTACAACAAGAGAAACATGCATATATGAATATATGAAATTGACATATATATATATATATATATATATATATACTATATATATATATATATACTATATATAAACGTATATATACATATATATTATGTATATATATAATATATATACGTATATATATATACATATATATATACGTATATATATGTATATATATCATATATATGCATATATACAGACATATATACATATATATATTATATATATGCATATATACACACATACACACACATATATTTATATGTATATATATATATATACTGTATATATATATATATATATATATATATATATATATATATATATATATATATATACTAGTGCACCTGAGCCGTCAAAAATGACGTCTAAATATCCAAATAGATATGCGCACACACACAGATTCAGCCATCAAAGCCTTCCCCCCCCCCCTCCCTCTTTCTTGACTACAAGCCGATGGTTTGGCAATTTGTGGGAGTGTGTGGTTTCCGAGTGCAATTCTCGGGGTATCCATCTCACAAGGGTATGACTACTCCTTCTCTCCTCTGAGCGTGACAGGAAAGAAAGAAAGAAATATATATATATATATATATATATATATATATATATATATATATATATATATGCATATATACATATATGTATATATATATATATATATATATATATATATATATATATATATATATATATAGGTGTTAAAGATGTAACAGTGTTAAAGAAGTTAAAGTTAAGCGATCATAGAATAGTGAGAAGCAAAATTTTTTTAGATCTAAAGAAAGAGACAGAAAAATTAGTTTTAAGAAAGAAAATAAACACTCCTGCAATTAAGAGAAAATTATGATGAGTCTAGCAATACAAAATAGTTACTCTGAGCTACATGATGAAATATGAAGCAAATAAAGAAGGAATGAATAGCAATTCAACAAATGAGTTCCTAAATAAGATCAAGGATAACTATCAGAAAAGACCTAAAACCTATTAAAGAAAATTTTGGAAATAAAGGTAAAATCTATGTGAGATGAAATAGAATTATCAGAACTATCCAAAATAATAAATAAACTAAAATCCCAAGAATCTCGTTAACACGATCAGACTAGAATTGAGGAAACACTAAAGAAAGGAAGAAGCATTAGTGATGAAAAGAAGACTTGGAACAAGGCGGTAACAGATGTTTGCTTTAAAGGATGAAAATGGAAATATTATCCACAATAGAGATAGAGCGATAAAAATGCAAAGGATTGCTATACAATGCTATATAATAGTGATATAAAAAATAACTGCACTAATAGAAATAATTTAACACTTGAACCGGTACCAAAAGTAACAGTAGGAGAAGAAAGAAAGCAATAAAAGGCCTAAAAAGAGGCACAGCAGCAGAAGGTGGCCTAACAATTGATTTAATAATAGTTGGAGGAGATTTCATTGGTAGTAAAACTGGCTGAACTCTACACCAAATGTCTTCAAGCATGCTCTATACATATAGCTTGGAAAAACTTTATCATTATACTAATTCCCAAAAAGGGGGAGACAAAAGACCTGGAAAATTACCGACCAATAAGTTTACTCTCTATAATATATAGAATATTTACAAAGATCATATTAGGCCGAATAGAAAGACAGTTAGACTTTAATCAAACAAGAAAGCAAGCAGGCTTTAGAAGTGGGTATTCAACAACTGACCATATTCATGTAATTACCCAGCTATTAGAAAAATTAACAGAGTATGACAAACCACTATGTATGGCCTTTATAAACTATGAGAAAGCTTTTGATTCTGTCAAAACATCAGAAGTAATGAAAGCCTTTCAGAAACAAGGATTAGACGAATCTTGTATTAGAAGACTTGAAGATATCTATGTGGGAAGTACAGCAATCCTAAAACTACATATAGTGAGAAAATTCTGATTGAGGAAGGAGTTGGAAAGGGGGACCCCACCTCTCTTAAATTATTCAAGGCAAGCCTAGAAGTTCTTAAGAACTTAGATTGGGAAAATGTAGGAATTACTATTAAGAGGGAGATTTGCAGATGACATAGTTCTTAAGTGGGGAATTGCAAGAGATGATAGAAGATTTGAATAGAGAAAGCAGAAATGTTGGGCTGAAAATGAATACAATGTTCTGTACCAACCGTGTGTCACACAATTGTACATAATTATTTTGTATATATTATGCTTGTATCTGCGCTCTTCCCTCGCACTAAAAAGAACCTGAATGATCATGTCTCCGGTTTTGCTCTGAACATTGTCTGTCTCTCGAACATGTTATGTCCTGTTGCCTTGAGGTTTTGTATATAAAGAAGAGTGTTCCTTAATAAAACTCAGTTGATTGCATCCTGCCTTTGAGTTCACAACTCCTCTCTCGGCCGTCACATTGGTGACCCCGGAAGTCGACTCGCTCCCACTGCCTTCCACCCCCACCTCCCTCACCCCTCCATCGTTGGTACTATGACGGAGACGGACTCTACTACAGCAGTTGGCGCTGCGGCCACCCCATTGAAACTTTCACCGTTCGCCAGCGGAGAAGCGTTTGCTTGGTTTCAACGCACCGAAGTCCACTTTCGTATCAGGGGCGTGACTCGCTCAACCACCAAAGCGGATTATGTTCTCGCGGCGATACCCGAGGACACCTTCCCAGAAATATCCGACTGGCTTTGTGAACAAGGAGACACCCCAATAACGTATGACGCCCTCAAAACATACCTTCTGCAGAAGTACTCGCCGTCGCCAGCCGCCCGTATAGCAAAGCTTTTTCAGCTCTCGCAACAACCGTTGGGGGACCAAAGGGCTTCGCTTGCCCTCAGGGAAATGACCAGTATCGCTCGCCTTCAACCTGCCGCAGACGGCTCTCCTCGTGAGGTGAACCTACTTCGTGCCCTTTGGATACGCCGTTTACCCGAAACTGTACGCGCTGCCATACCCGATGTCGATAATTTACCCATAAAGGACTTGATGACCAAAGCCGACGCCCTTATGGACAGCCACTTCAAGACCTCCATCAACGCCTCCACCCCTGACGAAGAGGATGCCTATTCAACGTCAACCGAAGCTGACATGAATGCCGTAGGACATACACGCCTACCCCGTGACGTGCCGAAGCGGCGACAAAGCCGCCCACCACCCACCAATTGCTCGCGCCCCAACAAACGACTTCTACAGCCACTTACTACCTCCCATCCGCCGCAGTTTTGCTACTACCACTTCATATTCGGGGCAACCGCGAAAAAATGTGCCAAGGATTGTAAGTGGCCAAAAAACGCGTAAGTAGGCCATCGCTTGTGGCGGTGGCCTCCCATGTTTCTAATCTTTTCTTTTTACAGGATGCAGGAACGGGCGTGCGATTTTTGGTAGACACGGGTGCTTGTCGTTCTCTTTTGCCGAGGAAACTCTTCAAGGCACGACGTAGTCTGTCTACATCTGCCGACGTCTGCTTGGTAGCTGCCAACGGATCTGCGATACCCACCTACGGTTACGAGAACCTCACATTAACGTTCGGAAACGGTAATTTCAATTGGAGGTTTCTCGTTGCTGACGTCACAATGCCAATCCTCGGTGCGGATTTCCTCTCTCATTTCCACCTACTGGTCGATGTCGCCCACCGACAATTGGTCAACGCAGACTCGTACTTGTCGACACCTCTTCAACCCGCCCCCTCTAACCTCGCTCTCCACATCAGCGCACCCACGGATGCCTACGCCCACCTTCTCATGTCGTACCCGGAAGTTTTCCGTCCAGAACTTCGCCAAACGCCCACGGTTCCTGCCAAGCACGGTATTTATCACCATATCAAGACGACGGGACCCCCAGTCTTCGCAAAATTCAGACGTCTGGCACCGAAACGATTGGCAGCCGCCAAACAGACGTTCGCCGAAATGGAGAAAATGGGCTTTTGCCAAAAGGCCTCCAGCCCATGGTCGTCACCCTTACACATCGTTCTGAAGAAAGACAGCTCCCTCCGTCCGTGCGGGGATTACAGGCGCCTGAACATGCAAACAGAACCGGATCACTACCCCTTCCCAAACATTGCCGATGTGACCTCCTACCTGCACAAAGCGAAGGTTTTCTCTACGCTCGACCTCCTGAAGGGGTATTATCAGGTGCCTATGAACCCAGAAGACATCCCCAAGACCGCCATCACCACTCCGTTTGGTACATACACCTTCAATTACTCCTGTTTTGGCCTTCGTAATGCTGGGGCAACGTTTCAACGTCTCATGGATGGCATCTTAGGGGACCTCCCTTTCTGTGTATGTTATGTGTACGACAAACTTGTGTTCTCCTCCTCAAAAGAGGAACACCTCCGTCACCTGCGCATCGTGCTCGACCGCCTGCAACAAAATGGCCTTGTAGTCCGGTACGACAAGTGTACCTTTGGCGCCAACGAAGTGTCGTTCTTAGGGCACCGTATCACTCCTGAAGGAGTCCATCCCCTCCCTGAGAAGGTAGCAGCCGTTCAGAACTTCCCCACGCCCTCGACCGTCAAAGCTCTGCAGGAATTCTTGGGCATGATCAACTATTATCACCATTTTCTGCCAGCCATTGCCGCCACTCTTGCTCCCCTCTACGCCTCCCTCAAGGGCAAGCCAAAGGACCTGAAGTGGGGTCCCCTTCAAGAAGCAGCCTTCTGCAATGCAAAGAAGGCCCTATCAACTGCTGCGGCTCTCACTTTTCCTATCCCACACGCCCCTCTCCTTCTCTCTACTGATGCCAGCGATGTCGCTATTGGTGCAGTACTCGAGCAGGTGGTCAAAGGCTCACCCCGCCCATTGGCCTTCTTCAGCAGAAAACTGTCCAAGGCACAATCGGGTTATTCTACCTTCGATCGAGAATTGCTGGCGGTGCACTTGGCTGTCCGTCACTTTCGCCATTTCTTAGAAGGTACGCCCTTCGTCATTCGCACAGACCACATGCCTCTGGTGCACGCCTTCACTCGACAGTCTGACGCCTGGTCCGCCCGTCAACGCCGACATATCTCCGCCGTGGCTGAATACAATTGCACCCTCCAATACGTCCCTGGGAAAATGAATCCCGTTGCCGATGCCCTGTCAAGAAACACGTTGGCTGCCGTTCAACTGGGATTGGATTACAACGCCCTGGCTGAAGCCCAACGACAGGATCCAGAGTATCAAGCTTGTAGGACATCCTGCACGTCCCTCCGTTGGGAAGATTTTCCCCTCGAAGACTCCAACACCACCCTCCTCTGTGACGTCAGTACTGGTAGACCGCGACCTTGGATTCCTGCTCCCATGCGCCGACAGGTGTTTGATTTCATTCACGGCCTTTCACATCCCTCGTGCCATTCTACTGCACAGCTGCTGAAGGCAAAGTTCATTTGGCACGGCATTTCTAAGGATGCTAAGGATTGGATCCGCGCCTGTACTTCTTGCCAAACTTCCAAAGTACATAGACACACGGATTCAGGAGTGGGCACCTTTCCTCAACCTCAGCGTCGTTTCGCACACATTCACATCGACGTTGTAGGCCCCCTACCCACATCACAAGGACATCGTTACCTGTTTACCGTCATCGACCGCTCCACTCGTTGGCTTGAAGCCATTCCCATGGAAACTGCAACGTCCGCCTCATGTACATCTGCCTTACTCTCTGGATGGATTTCAAGATTCGGTATCCCTGAGCATATTACTTCTAACAGGGGAACCACTTTCACCTCTCAATTGTGGACGTCATTAGCGAATCTCCTGGGCATCACCTTACATCAGACAACGGCCTACAACCCCGCTGCCAATGGAATGGTTGAACGTTTTCATCGCACCCTCAAAGCAGCTTTGATGTCCCGCTGCAAGGATTGTAACTGGTTTACTCAACTTCCCTGGGTCCTCCTGGGACTAAGGACCACTCCTAAAGACGCCCTCGACGTCTCGGCAGCTGAAATGGTGTATGGCGACCCGTTGGTCGTCCCTGCCGAATTTTTTCCTTCTACAACCTTCTCCGACGATCTCCAGCGCATACGTCACGTCGTGGGAAAATTTACTCCGTGCTGCCAGACTTACAAGCCCACAGCGAAGCATCACATACCAACGGACTTGCAGTCTGCAACGCACGTCTTCCTGCGCAACGACACTAGCAAGCCACCACTAACGCCCCATTACACGGGCCCTTTCCTTGTGATCCGACGCAGTCCGAAAGCATTCCTACTAAACATTCGGGGCAAAGAAGACTGGGTCTCCATTGATCGTCTAAAACCTGCTTATCTTCTGCCAGATGACCCGCCTACAGTTCGCCTCTCTAGATCAGTGCGCCCTATTTAACATGTACAGTATGTCATTTTTAGGGGGGGAGCCATGTACCAACCGTGTGTCACACAATTGTACATAATTATTTTGTATATATTATGCTTGTATCTGCGCTCTTCCCTCGCACTAAAAAGAACCTGAATGATCATGTCTCCGGTTTTGCTCTGAACATTGTCTGTCTCTCGAACATGTTATGTCCTGTTGCCTTGAGGTTTTGTATATAAAGAAGAGTCTTCCTTAATAAAACTCAGTTGATTGCATCCTGCCTTTGAGTTCACAACTCCTCTCTCGGCCGTCACAGTTCAATCAAAATGTGGAGACAACGAAACATTTTTATGGACGAACTCCTATAGATTGTTCACGAAAATACGTACTTGGGACAGACAGTAAGTGTTTCTCAAGGACATAAGACCAGAATTAAAAAAAGAATATGCATTGGATGGAGAGCTTTTGGTAAACAAAATGACATTATGAAATGTAAAATGCCACTTTCTCTCCAAAGAAAAGTATTTAATGAGATGGTCCAACCAATATTAACTTAAGTATTGGAAACTTGAAGCTTTAGAACATAAGCTAGTTACATATCAAAGAGCTATGGAAAGAATAATGATGTGATTAACACTAAGAAACAGAAAAAGAGCAACATGGATGCGATAGCAAACTAAAGTAGAGGATAACTCGTGAGAAAAAGATATAGACATGGAGAGGACATTTAATGAGAACGACAGATAATGTAAGGGCATTAGGAATAACTAAATGGCTCCTTAGGGATTGCAAAAAGAAGTAGGGAATGGAAGAGAAGACGATCAATTGACGAACTAAGAAAATTTGCGGGTATAGACTGGCATAGATATACCATAAACAAATGCGAGTGGAAGGACAAGTTTCGGCTGATGATACACACACACACACACACACACACACACACACACACACACATATATATATATATATATATATATATATATATATATATATATATATATATATATATATATATGTTCATTGAAGGCGATTACCTTAGGGGTGGTGTCAACATGTTTCCTAAAGGAATCCTCGTATTTTCTTAGCTTCTTTAAATTTTCAGGTGTAAGTCTTTGGTTAATGATTCGATGATTATTTCTTCAGCACTATTTCGACAAAATTAATGCTCATAGTTTTGTCGAAACAGTACTGAAGTGAAGCGAATAAATGAAAAAAAGTCATAATTATCGCTTTTTGAAGTAAAGGCTTATACAGTACCTGCAAACTTAAACAAGCTAAAAAATACGAGGATCTTGTAGGAAACATATAAATGTCAATAAGGCAATCACCTTCAATGAAAACTGCATTAGAGAGAAGCTGTGTCCCAACAGCCTACACACACACACACACACACACACACACACACACACAGATATATATATATATATATATATATATATATATATATATATATATATATATATATATATATATATATGAATCCAAGCAAGGGACAACCTTTTGCCAGAAGAGAACGCACATATCACCTTTTCTGAAATTTGTTAAAAATGTGGTAAACATATACCATGCATCATCAAAAGGCTAAATAAGAGAGGTTACTTGGAAGAGGGTGAAGCAGGAAGTTGCATTTATCATCAAGTACTGTGAGATCAAAGAGGAAAATTCCGTCGACTTATCTAAATAAGTTAAATAGAAAATAGATACAAACAGTGCATTTTTGGTTGATCAAGGAGTTTCCCTCAGACTACTCTTTGATATTACAATTGCAACACCTATGTTTTTCGTAAAAGGTTGTACTAACATAAAATGAATTGCTGAACAAATATCAATATGTAATTTGGTCATCAGTATACTCTGTGAATACAAAATAAGGTTATATTAGAAAAAAAAAATTAGAAGCCAGTTACCTTACATTCTATGCAAAATAGAAAGCAATCTGACGTTTTTTTGTGATTTTCTTTGAACTTCAATGATTACCAAAGTAAATACGTATATCAATAATGAGCAAACCTGTTGAAATACAATAAACAATGTCTAACTGAAGTTTAAATGTCCCCTCCTTTTTATGCATTTTTTTTTAATTACTGTTAAAAAATCTAGCACCTGTCTAGAAAGTTTTTTTCTATGTTGCCTCAAAATTTTAAATTGCCTGTTTTGGAGTACTCGAGTATACTTATTCTTCGAATCAGTAACAAATCACGGGACATGACTGCGAAACTACTAGTGCAACTAATAGTGCAACACTTACAAACACCAAACAAAGCATTCCTTACTGTCCTCTTACTCTCCCGTCCCGTCTCATCTCTTCTTCTTTTTCTTCTTCTTCCAAAACCTGCCCTCCATCATTGCCTCGCCACACCATCATTACCCAGTTAGGTTATCAAACATTTCCTTTGAACCCAACACGCGACCATCCTAGCTGCCAGTCTCCTCTGCCTTTCCACGCAGAAGTAACCTCTAATCGAGTCCATCTATTTCGAAAATAGCCATAGAGGGAAAGAAGACAAAACAGATGGTTAGTATAAAAAATAAAAATGAATTAAGAAAATGAAATCCCAGCACACTTCGATACCGGGATGAAATCACTCACTGTCACACCAAAGACAACGTCTCATAAAACTTGACAGCAGAGCTTTCGGTCCAAATATGGTGAGAAGACGTTAAAGGCTATAAAAATGAAGGGCAGGAATTATGATGATGGTCGTGAGAGTGCAGGGAGGGGAGACCCACGTCGGAAAGGAAGAAGATGGGAGGAGGAATAATTACCAGAAAACAATGACAAGAGAAAGAGCTTCAATATGCAAAAGTAACAACAGCTGGATGGTGTTTCTTGGTTACTCTCTTTCCAAAGAAAACCAGTATTGAAATATACCAGATGAATTCAGCGAAAGAATGTCTTCAATTCTTTTAGCTCTTAATAAAAAATTATTGTTATTATTAAGAATATTAGATATTGTACTATTTTATGAGAATATTTTCTTGGCTCAAACAATGATTTGAATTCTTAATCAAATTAGTACGGGTCTTCTATATGAGATGAACAAAACATTCTAATGTTGGAGGAACTATTGTGTGCGTTTGTGAGCATCTCTAAGGTTCCCAAGGCATAGTCACATATAAGAGGCCAATAGAATTAAAACTGAATTATCCTTTTCAAAATTAGTTGTAAAGAAGATAATGAGCAATTAGAGTAATTGTAAGTGAAAACGGATATACTATCTTTTTCATTTCACACACACACACACACATATATATATATATATATATATATATATATA
>NC_090730.1:85423424-85460924 GCF_036898095.1 Palaemon carinicauda | reverse complement strand
AGTAATGGATATTTTTTTTATCGTGTACTTGATTAACCCATTCGGTTTGAGTCTTTTTGGTTCAATGAATTTAATCGATTTTAATCTATGATATTTACTGGTATGTAAGTAAAGATTTATCCTTTCAGTACATATACTGTATAGTACTGGCTTACCTATTAGCCGAGGAAACACATGCTATGAAGATATCTAAATTGTTAATCATACCACATCAAATTAATTGAATGATTCCAAACACAAAACCAAGGTAAATTGAAGAAGGTATTCATTGGAATAACTTCATTTGTACTTGCCATATACAAAATAATCCAGGAATATAACTAGGAATAGGGAATCAAACATAAATATATGCTAAATATTAGTTCGTATCAAAATGGAAACAACACTTCAATGATTACTCATTCTTAATACGAGATTAAATCAAGACTCACATCTATAAAAAATGAGCCCTCATCCGAATTTTTCGTCGAGCATTATAAATATATTCTCCATCAAACCCTTTTAACAAATACTGTTAAGCTTAATTTTAAACAAAATCACAAAACTCTAGGGTCGATCAGAAAAAAATAAACTTTCCCCCAGAAAGATGAGTAATAACTATGAAGTTTAGTGTCACTGCATATCCTAAACCACGTGTGGCAATGGATATGATCTCAATAATTTGCAATTCATACATTGTATGTTACGCCTTTTGAAAGTCATTAGGGACAAGAAAATAAAAAAAGGAGCTGAACAAGAAATAACCATTGATGAATATTGGCAAACGAAAGATATATATAACCCACAAGTAATTCATTCGTGGTATATATATATATATATATATATATATATATATATATATATATATATATATATATGTGTGTGTGTGTATATATATAGATATAGATATATATATATATATGTATATGTATATATATATATATATATATATATATATATATATATGTATATGTATATATATATATATATATATATATATATATATATATATATATATATATATATATATATGCAGAAGAACCACAGGGAAAATGAAAATACGAAATATACGCTGAAGTCCTGACTAGTTTCGTGATACTTCTTCAGTCTTCTGAAGAAGTATCACGAAACTAGTCAGGTCTTAAGCGTATATTTCGTATTTTCATTTTCCCTGTGGTTCTTCTGCATCTGAGCATCACGTTTTCCTGTGATTTTTACGCATATATATATATATATATATATATATATATATATATATATATATATATATATATATATATATATATATATATATATATATAAGTAAATGGTGATAATATGAATATACTTAAGCTAACAAAGCATAATATTAATATAATTTGCTAGGTTAACAGAAAAAAATGCAATCAGCCCCGCATGTATATTTTCTTACAAAGATTATAAGTAAATGATTGTACATTAACGAACAAATAGGGGTAACATCGAAAAAGGGCCATAAAAGTTCATGGGTCTTTAATTATCTCAAGTTAGGGGCCTTCCACCACACAGAGAAAATAGACGATTACTCTACAGGGGTCTTTATTAAGACCAAACTTCAAAAATTATCTATTTAACCTATCTTACATATAGTCAACATTTAACAATGTAATTGACAGGAAGGCAAATACAAGTAGGAAGTACTAGTATCATATTTCAAAACTAAGATTTGCAAGATTTATATGTTTTATCAGAACTGATACAACTATTTCCTTTTGAAAATTGTAACATATCACATACAAACTACAATCTATGATCGGTTAAAGTATTTATGAATTGAAATATTGATGGATCGACACGGATTTTATCACATGATAAAATTGGTCCTAAAATATTTTGAAATTATCTTTGAAAATCCAATTATATTGGGGCTAATTTTGTACTCTTTCATTGAACTTATTTTTAATCAATTAACCATAACATTACTTTCGTTATTAAAGCAATTGGTAAGACTAGTAATAAATCTAATATTAAATAAACTGATGAAATTTAAGATAGAATTGAATGATACAGCATTTATGACGGACTTTGACATGTAGCTGGTGAGCCTTATTATGAATATGCTGATTACTGGAAGTTCCAGCAGTTAAAGTGACAGCGACCGTCGAGCAATATTTTCTCTGTAGCCTTTTTCTCTTTGGAGGAACAGTGTAATAGTAAAAGAAAAATAATATAACTACACACATATATATATATATATATATATATATATATGAACTATATTTATTCATAAATACATCATACATACACACACACACACACACACACATATATATATATATATATATATATATATATATATATATATATACATACATATATATAATAAATATATATATATATATATATATATATATATATATATATATATATATATATATATATATACATATATATTCTTGCAAAGCTGGTCTTCATGAGAGTAGAATATTTCATTCGTGTATTTTATTTGTGTATTTAAGAGATGTATAGTAAGCTCGTAAAGCGAGTTTCACTCACGTAGGATTAAATAATGTATATAAATTACATAAGACTTTTGTCATTCCTTTAGTTGTATTTTAATTCAGTTCCGTATATATAAATTTACGTTATTTTAAAGAATTAAATTTTCATTTCACGTAGTTTTGTTACGAAGTCTTATGTAACTTGTTAAAAGGTATGCTGTAAGACACACATGCTAGGGATTGCATCAAGTTTCAGGTGGTTGGAAGAGTCATGAAAATTCTAGACTAAAAATTATTCTTTTTAATGTTGTGAGAAGAGGTGGCCGGGGTTAGTTGAGAGAGAGAGTTGCCTCGATAACAATGTTAGTACCCCTTCTTCAAATTGCTAAGTTGGCATTCTTACCCTGCTAGAGCCATGCCCCCACCGTACAAGAATGATTTACTAGAAATTTCAAGAGTGAACTAAGTTAATATTTAAGGACCTAGCAATGCATAGGAGACAGAAGAGATCAAGCCTATTATCCCTTTGAAAGAGCCAACGTCCGCCAGCCCTCTCTCCAGCCACCACATAACTCCTCTCAAACATGAATATAACGTGTATAGTGTTGTTTAACCATTGATAATATTATTGTGTGCCTAAATTAAAAGTACAGTGTGTTAATGTAAATACATTTTATAGTATAAATTTTTGGTAACTGGTCTTGTTAGATTAGGTTAAATAGTGAAGTGTATTTATTTTGCTTAACAGTTCAATAACCTTGTGTGAGACTAAGGACATAAGAGTAACAGTTAAGTATATGTAAGTGTAATTCTGATTTATTTTCTATAAGTGTTAAAGTGTTATTCATTCATTAATTGTCAAAAATTAAATATTCTTATAAATTAATTTCTAGTGAAACGAGTGATTGTATAATTTTTTGAAGTGTCTCTCTTTTTGCCTTATTCTCAGGTTTAGTTCAGATTTAATATTTCGAGTTATTTAATTTTGGTGTTAATTTTGAATTGTTAACTTTTTATAGAATATATTTATTTTTGTAAAGTGTGTATTATTTCAATCACCAATATTTTTCTCAGTTTCTGAGCTCGTATCCCCTGACTAAGAACCGAAGTAAGAGGTTGATTTAAGAACAGTTCCCGTTGAAAGTAGAGTAATCACCCAGTTCTGTTTTAAGTGTAAAGTGTAAAGATACCTTTTAGATATTCAGTGTTCATATATACTATCACCTGGGAGTTACGTATTATTCTCAGAGATCGGAGGTATTCTTCTATTGAGTATCAAATTATGTTATATATAGCAGGTGAGTTTGGGAGCTCGGAAATTGACGCAATTCGCTCGTCGTTATATATATATATATATATATATATATATATATATATATATATATATATATATATATATATATATATAAAACCCATGAGTAAATTCACCGGAAAAATGATAAGGTAACAATATATGCAATATACTTCATTCAACTGCCGAGCCAAGGATGAACCCCGTTTGTTGAACTTCCATAGCATCAGCCACTTCAGTTCCTTACTCTTAGTATTTTTCAGTATTGTATTGACCCACTCCCCAGCCGCCCACCCCCTCCACCCGTTAGCAGTTCCAACTCTATCACTCTTGATTCTTTTTACATCATTAATTTATAATTTTCAGTCTCTCTCCTCCCTACTCTTTTTTTTTTCTTTTATTCTGCAAAGTTTCATCAGCCTATCCTCTTCCAATGTCACATTTTAACCAAAGAACCTCAAAATACTCATTTGTCTTTTGACTCACACCGAAGAATTTTATCCCATTCTTATCATATTTGTACATTCCTAATTCTCTAAATTATCCTTAATTTAAGAAATAAGGAAATAAATAATTTCAAAAGTTTCACCCAGTTTTCATGATGTTTAACTAATACTGTTTCGTAGGCATACATTAACCACTACACACCCTATCAAAGAACCTTTATCTTTTCGTATAAAATTCCTAGCGTTCTTTTAAATTCAAACCATCTAATTGTATAAAACAAAATGAATCTACACAATAATTTCATAACGCTTTCACCTAAACCTCTATAAATATTGTATGTCTTTGGTATACATGGCACATACAGCTTATTTTCTTTACAGCTCAAACCTT
The DNA here is from genome assembly GCF_036898095.1 of Palaemon carinicauda. Taxonomy (NCBI): domain Eukaryota; kingdom Metazoa; phylum Arthropoda; class Malacostraca; order Decapoda; family Palaemonidae; genus Palaemon; species Palaemon carinicauda. Next base: position 85,456,358 of record NC_090730.1, on the reverse strand, counting down.
TCATTGTAACAATTCATAACAACTTGATCCATGCAAATTTTTTCCAGTCTAAATATCAACGACTCTTCTCTTATCAATCACTTTGTTATGTCGCATCAAACAACTTTATAAAATACTATAAATATGTTATGTCTCTGGACATTTTATTACCACTTGCATCGTTTTTCAACCTAATTGATTCTCTATTAGCATAAATTCCTCACATCAATTTTTAATACATTTTGATTTATCTAAATAGACCTGATTCAATTTGACTGGCAGCTTAATCACACTTTCAACACCGCAAGGACTTGTAACCAGTAAATTACTTTAATTTCATTGGATCTCTTTTCTTCAACAATTACTTTCTGATTTACACTGATTGCTTTTCAATGCAATATGCTTACTCCTAAAGTATGTCAGCAAAATATCCGATCTTTTATCCATTCTAATTCCGATCTTTCATATAGACAAGGAATGATAAATATGATGACCTTCAGCTATTAGATCCAGTCCTAATGATCAACCTAATAATTTGATAGAAACCTATAATTACGTTATCAGAAACCAAACTTGCTCCCCCAAGATAAACTTAATACGAATATGTTCAAATTCAAAGCTGAACTTTCAGATTATAAAAAAAAATTCTGAGAACACTGCAACCATTTTGACTACTGATGAGTCTTTCTTTAAATAAAAATACTTGTCAAAATTGTAAAATATTAGTAAAAAATAGGGGTTTACTTTAATTATAATACTTAAATTAATGATGGGCAGAGACCAACGATATTTTTCTGATGAGAGCAAACAAAATCTTCCGGAAGGAAATTATCAATACCACATGAAATACCGAGCATATAAAATATCCAGCCCGTTTATCCCTGTCACTCGTCCATCGCATAAGCCTTTAAGACATGGCATTTTCTCCGAGGTATTTCACTCCTTTATCAAGTGTGTGCATCAAGAAGCAAAGAAGATCCCCCAGATAACCTTCCTTCACCCCCGTGTACATAACATTATAACAATCCACCAAACATTATCGCTCAACCGTATCAGACAACAGTAGTTACGAGCCCTTCATTTTGAGGCTCATTTCTCATGGGGAATTTGAACCTTGCTTCTTTTCTCTGTCTCTACCCTCTAACATCTCATTTTATCTCTATCTTAAATTGAGACCGAGTCTCTCTCTCTCTCTCTCTCTCTCTCTCTCTCTCTCTCTCTCTCTCTCTCTCTCTCTCCTCTTTTTTTCAAGGGCATTACAGAATAATGACTTCAGGTCACAGTGTTAGGATATTCTATACTAGGGAATGTATTTTTTAGAGGTTGGGCAAAATGAAAAATATATAAACAAAATGAAGAGCAATTATCCTTTTCCGTAAGGGTGAGTTACTGGGTCTTTCGCAATTACGCATTTTGTTTAAAAACAGATATGGTGCAGAATACCAGGTAACCTCAAAGGTATTTATGTTTTGTTAGGGTAAAGATTTATCAAACATTATGAAGTGATTCTGGTACTCTTAACCTGTGTAGTGCGAAAATGAGCCAAACAATTTAAGCTAAGCTGGGTAAAAGTAAATACATAAATGCCAATTAAATCCTAAAATAAAATGAAATAATCAGCATAATTATTTGATTATAGAAAATGAATTAAACACAATTGCAATACACAAAGTCACAATAAGACAACCACAGTATGTTTCTTCATAACATAACCTCACTCAAAAAAGGTTAGCACCAGAAGGTAACAAAAACAAAATAAATAAAATCTTTTTGCATTTGTGGACCATTAACGTATTTCTAAAAGGTTAATTACAACAGTGGTAACAGTTTTGTTACTAAATATCATTGCTTTGTGAACAATAATATCAATATCCGATCGCATCGATAGCTCACTAATTTGAGAAAATTTGAATGATGAATTATCACCCAAACTATTACGAGACCAACTAAAGTTAACAATATGAGCAATGAAAAAGTGCGTGTTAGTGAATGCGGTGGAATAAATAACATGAAAGGGAATGCATTGGTCAGTAAGATACAAGCGCGTATCCAGAAAGTTCAAAGGAAGGAGGTGGAAAACATGACCAAAGCAGCTGGGAGTCCGGAGGGAAGGGCGGCTTAAGCTATTATAGAGCTAATTTTCATGTTTTTAAACGATTTTCTACTTATAATTAAATATTATTAGGTGAAAATGAATTATGAAATAACAGCATCCCGATACAATATATAAAAAATTTCAACAAAAATCTTTACAATTACTTTAGTATATGTCAATACATTCCTGGGAATCCTTATTGGTTGACAGCTTCCAATTATTATTATTGGACTGCCTACATCCTTCCGTTCAACTATCAACCAACAGCAATTCTCGACTAGTCGATTGTAGTTACTCTCTCAACCTTTTTCAATTTGATTAATTTCAGATACACAATCTCTTTATTTCAAGTTCATATAAAATTAATTTCTACAACTTGAGAGAGAGAGAGAGAGAGAGAGAGAGAGAGAGAGAGAGAGAGAGAGAGAGAGAGAGAGAGAGAGAGAGAGAGATGATTTTAATCTTCCAAATCTCTTTTGGTACATTCTTCTTATAAAAGAAATTGAACTTTAGATGTTGATTATTTTGTTTTAGTTTTTATTAAAGATTGAAGGTTTCCGTAAAATCCAGGCTTTATATCATGAAACCTTTAAATACATCTCCGAAAAAACCTTGTTTTTATTTCTTTGAAGATTTTCCTTTTTCCGTATTCATTTTCCTTCATCCTATCTGTTGTATTTGTTTCTTTCTTTTATAGAAACAACAGATACCACCATACTAGTTTCCTCGCATATTAAAACCTCAGCTTTGCTTGGAACATACGTGGCATTTAGAAACGGTAAACTTATTGAACAATTATAGATTTATGGAGTTTCATGCCATATAGATCTATTAGTCAAATCATATTTCATTATTGAAAATTATATTGAACAAAATCATAAAAAAATAAATCAATTGCAATCCCATTCAAATTTTCACTTTTAATAGATAAGAGTTTTGATCCAGATACTGAATAGAACAAAAGCTAACAGATAAAACCGCCTTATAAGAGTTTCCTGAGAATTGATCTTAATGCTTAAAAATCTTATTGTTACTTGACAAATGTTCCAACATCTGGTTTAATCTCTTTAAAAAGGCCATATCGAAATAAATTCAGCAAAGAAAACAAAAGCACTTGTTTAGCAACAGGAATATGCAAACAGACAGATTATAAATATATATATATATATATATATATATATATATATATATATATATATATATATATATATATACACTTATAATCCATAAATATACCAGCGAAAAAAGATGGGGACGGTTGAAATTGACTGCAGTATTAAATAAAAAATAATTTCTATTTATCGATGTATTAGAAAATACACTCCTAGAATATTGCCCATAATGTATATACTGTATATACACACATTATATATATATATATATATATATATATACATATATATATATCCATTTATAAATGAATGAATAAATAATTAAATATATATACTGTATATATACATATATATTTATTTATTTATTCATTCATTTAAAAATGGATATATATATATATATATATATATATATATATATATATATATATACTTATTTATATACATACATACATATATATATATATATATATATATATATATATATACATATTACTGCTGAGAAATTACATAACCTCCCGAGTTCCAAACTCACCTGTTTATCTTCACATGAATCTGTTATACTTGAAGATTAATACCCGAGCTCTGAGAAATTATGCATCTCCGAGATGAATAATATATAAAAACACTGAATATCCAAAGGTCTCTCACGTACACCCAAAACGAAACTGAGTAAATATTTATTAAGAACTATTCAAAACTTCTTACTTCGATTCTTAGTCAGGGATTACGAAAGAGCTCAGTAAGAAACACTGATGATCGAAATAATACACACTTTACAAAAATATATTTATTCTATAAAAATTTACAACAATAATATAGAAAATTATCACCAAAATGAATTGCTCGAAATATCAAATCTGAACAAAACCTTAAACTAAGACAAGAAAAAGATACTTATGAAAATTAAACAATCACCTGTTTCACTGGAAATTAAGCTATAGAAATATTTAATCTTGATAATTAATTACAATAGTTAACCGTTAACACTAATGATAAAACTCAAAGAAATTTACATAAAAGTAACTGATACGCTTACATGTTTTAGCTCACATGAGGTTTCCCACAAAATAGCAATATAAATACATTTCACTGTTTTAATGTAAATCTCACAGGGCCAATTACAAAAGTTTAATCCACACCAGTACTAATATTAACACAACACACCCGAAATATTATTCAAAGTTTCACCAAAGTTTGAACACACTACACTCGATATGTTGGATCAAAACTTAATGACTTTGGAGAGGCCACACACTCAAGGCACTTGAGATGAGATGGTGAACTTTGGCTCTTTCACAGGGACAGGCTGGATCTCTTCTACTGCTTACCATTTGCTAAATAAATTCTTCTAGTGGCGGGGGGGGGGGGGGGGAAGGCCTAGGGGTGGAAGGTTGCCAACGAGACAAATAACAGGGGAGCAAACCTTGCTTGCAAGGTAACTCACTCTCAGCTAACTCAGCCCACCTACATCCTCCAAACAATAAATAAAAAGATAAAAATAACTCTGTGGTTTTCAAGGACATTCCAAATACGTGGAAATATAACATGAAGCAATACCTCGTGAAAACATAAAAAAATGACATAAGCCCTCATTTTCAAACCTCCTCTGGTTTGCACAGCATACCTAATCGAGTTTACATAAGATTTCGTAACAAAATACATGAAATAAAGAGTTAATTCTCGAAAATAACGTAAATTTACATATACTGACTTGAATGAAAAATACAATTAAATGAATCACAAAAGTCTTGTGCAATTCACATACAATTACTTAAACCTACAAGAGAGGAACTCACCTTACGAGCTGGCTATAGACCTCTTAAATAAACAAATGAATTACATGAATAAAATATTTTACTCTACACTAGACCTGCTTTGTAAGTATTTACAGTGTGCATATGTATGTATGTATGTATATATATATATATATATATATATATATATATATATATATATATATATATATATATATATATATATATAAACTTTAAACAAAATATCTTACAGCTTGGAAAAAATTATCATTAGACTAATTCACAAAAAGGGAGACACACAAGACATGAAAAATTTCTGCTCCATAAGTTTACTCCTAGTAATATTTAGAATATTCACAAAGATCATATTAAGCTTAATAGAAAGACAGCTAGACTTTAATCAACCAAAATAGCAGGCAGTCTTTCCAAGAAGGTATTTAACAAGTGCTCATATCCATGTAATTAAACAGATGATGGGATATTCAACAGACTATGACAAATCATTATGCATGGCGTTTGTAAATTATAAGAAAGCTTTTGATTTGGTCAAAACTTAAGCAGTAATGAGAGCTCTTCACGGACAAAGAATGAATGAATCTTATGTAAGAAAACTTGAAGATATCTGTAAGGGAAGTACAGCAAATCCTGAAACTACATGAGGATAGTGAGAAAATTTAAATTGAGAAAGGAGTTAGACAGGGAGACAAATATAGATTATTCACAACGTGCCTATTAGAAGTATTTAAGAATTTAGATTTGGAAAATGTATGAATTAAGATTAATGGCGAATACTTTAACAACTTAATATTTGCAAATGACATAGTTCTATCTAATGAATCACGGGAGGATTTGCAAAAGTTGATAGAAGATTTGAATAGAGAAAGCAGAAATGTAAGACTAAAATGAATATGAGCAATAATAAGATAATGTTCAATGGTAAATGCAAAGAGAAAACATAAGAGTTATGGACGAACCTCTAGAGAGTGTTAATGAATATACATACATACCTAGGTGCCTTAGTCAACCTACTACTATTGTTACTACTACTACTACTACTACTACACACACACACACACACACACACACATATATATATATATATATATATATATATATATATATATATATATCCTCTGGAGATTGTTAAAAAATATATGTACATAGAACAGACAGTAAGTGTTTCCCCAGGACATGAGACTGAAATTAAAAGAAGGATAAGGAGGGAATGGAGAGCATTTGGTAAACAAAATAAGATTATGAAAATTAAAATGCCACTTTCTCTAAAAAGAAAAATGTTTAATGAGGTCGTCATCCCAGTATTTACTTAATTATAAAAAACATAGAGCCTTACTAAGGCCTTAGAGCATAAACTATTTACAACTCAGAGAGCTGTGGAAAAAAATAATGATGGGAATAACACTAAGAGACAGGAAAAGAGCAACATGGATACGAGAGCAAACTAAAGCAGAGAATATTCTAACAACTTGTAAGAAAAAGTAATGAACATTGGCAGGACATATAATGAGAATGACAGACAATAAATGGATATCAAGAATAACAGAATAGGTCTCTACAGATCGTAAAAGAAACAGAGGAAGGAAGAGAAGACGACGAATTGACGAAATAAGGAAGTTTGCAGGCGTGAACTGGCACAGAAAGACCATAAACAAATGCAAGTGGAAGGACATGTCTGAGGCCTTTGTTCTGTAGTGGAACAGCAACGGCTGATGATGATGATGTTGCTGATGATATATGTACAGTATATGAATATGGCAGAGATTGCTTTGTTTTCGTTCTCTGGACCCAGCCTTGCTATGAAAAACTACTTAATAATATATATATATATATATGTCTGTGTGTGTTTTTGTGTGTGTATTTAAACTGTGTATATATATACATACATACATATATAAAAAGATCAGGCGGAAAACATTCTGAAGAATATATTATTGGTGTGAGTTTTTTTAGTTTACTGGGCAACCAAATCTGAGGGCTAGGGGTAGTATACAGGGAATGCCTTATACGCTAAGCTGAGATTAAAACATTGATGAACGCTGTGATGGTATGGTGGGAGATTTTCGTTATAAATGCACAATCAGGGGGTAAAGTGATGGTAACTATTCATTCCCTAAGATGTTTCATTAGAAGTAATATGAAATATTCCTTACATATTAATGTACATGGAGGGTTTTTTTTTAATGGAGAAAACTCCAAGAATACAAAGTACTGCGATGTTTATTTCAGTATTAATTTCATATGCATCTTAGTAATGACTTTTAATGGCATCATCCTGAAAGTGGTAGCTTAACCTCTCCAACAGACGAGTTCTAGTTATGCTGATAAACATTTTTGAGAAGACAACACTCTACACATTATCAAGTATGTTTGCATTCTAGATTGCTAATTTGGACTAAAGTTTAATGAGGGGTGAATGGAACTTAAGTGTGAGATAAGAGGCCATATTTGATTTGTAATAAATGATAAGACTATCAATGATTACCTTTTTTTTTCTTTTGTCTTCGCTATGGGCCACGGTCAGTACATCTGAGATGTCTTTTTTAGTCTGCTTGTCATTTCCTCAGTTCATAATCTTTGTGACCTCGAAAGGGCTATTTGTAAAGTGATTATCCGTCAGTAGTTTGGTGGTTACTGATGGTGGCTCTCGACCTTTTATTAAGGGTGGAAGGCCAATTGCAAGGAAAAGGAGTACAGTGGATGTATGCACCATTGCAAGAAACTAGGTAATAGGTAGAGCACTAGCTGGCTTGTTAAAGCAGAACCCGGAATTAGATGTCTTAATGTACTGTATGCACTGGTACTGATATCATTATCTTGTAGGTTAAGGAGACCGTGTAGGGAGGGAAATGTGGTTATCCTTTACATTTATGGTGAAGAAACTAAATTGTACATTAACGTAGTCTTTAGGAGTGGATGGGTGCATCTTCATATTTAGTATTCACGAAGATGTTTAGAACATGGGATTGCTTAGCATCAGGGCTAAGAAACAAGAAAATTAAAATTTAGAAGTCGGTCCCTTGTCACCTTAAGTTATTCCACCTGGGTCTGCAGGCATCATAAACTTTTTTATGCACAGCATTGCATAAAATACAGTGCTGCAGGATAAGGCACTATGGCACAGCAATGCTGGCATTTGACTGGGACATCAGCTGCTGAAGCATTTGTATGAAAACAAGTTCGAACTGATTCTAATGAATCAATTAAAGGATTTTAATGGATTCACTAGAATAAATTCTAACTTATTATTTGATCCCGAACTGCTGTAGCAGCAGGACCTACAAGTATAAGTTCGGCCGAAAGACAAAGGCCAGCTCATTTTGGAAACTAGGAATTCCCAAGGACTACAAAAATTTAGAAATCAAGATGGCCTAGAATACCATAAACGCGAGGAAAATATATTTAAAACAATACTCTATTGTTATCTTGCTTTTTTCCAGGTACAGAGGATTTGGGAACCGAGCAACCTCAAGGCTGCAGAAGGATTTTCAAGAAGACCCCACCAGATACTCAATACAGAGATCCTAACCATACTTACTGGATGTGGTCCCTCTACCTTAGTTCCTGGCGATGAATCTTTATTAGGTCCCACACTCCATAGCCCCTATGCTGCTTCTAGTGCCACTCGTTTAGTTACCAAATCAAGGTATGCACCCGATGTGAAGTCTGTGGAATATGCTCCGAAAGAAAACCCAATTTTGAGGAGTACCTTACTAAATTAGAGTTCAACACTTCACCTGTAATGACATATACCATTAGAAACATTTTGGCTAGCGGGAAACCTATCACCAGCCAGTAGTACACAGCCTACCTCGTCAGTAGCAGCATACTCTACTTCACCCTCAATCCCACCCTCGGTCTCGTCCCCATAAATGCCCTTAGCCTTACCCTCAACCTTCCACCAGTCTTCAATCTCTACCTAAATCCTTCATGTGCTTTGGGCTCTGTAAAGACAAACAGAGGACATTTGCAAGAATACCCCAAACTCCAACCACGAGGGTCAACTTCAGTTCTAATTACGTTCCTCTCACAGCAAACCAAAGCAGCCAGAAACATCTAACTCAGCCATTCCTGCTGCCCAAGTGTTCACCTCTCCTTTTTCCCCTCTCTGCCCTCATCCCTGTCCTTCAACATATTTTCAAGTAACTAGCTATACTTTCCGGTGTAAGAGTACCTGTAATCGAACCAGAGGAGTGACCATACTCATCTAACAGGTTACATTGTAATAATTTGAAAGTATTACTATTATCATAATTATGATTAATTGCCAAGCTACAACTCTAGTTGGAAACGCTGGATGTTACAAGCCCAAGGGCTCCAACAGGGAAAATAGCCCCGTGAGGAAAGGAAATGAGGGAATAAATTAAACATTTTAAGAACAGTAACACCAAAACAAATCTTTCATATATAAATTATAAAAACTTCAAAAAAAAAAAAAAAAACAAGAGGAAGAGAGATATGATAGGATAGTGTGCCAGAGTGTACCCTCAAGCAAGAGAATTCTACCCAAAGACAGTGGTCGACCATAGTACAGAGGCTATGGCACTACCCAAGAATGGAGAACAATGGTTTGATTTTGGAGTAGCCTTCTCCCAAAAGAGCCGCTTACCATAGTTAAAGAGTCTCTTCTACCCTTACCAAGAGGAGAGTAGCCACTGAACACTTACTGTACAGTAGTTAGCCCCTTGAGCAAAGAAGAATTGATTGGTAATCTGGGTTTACAAGTGTATGGGGACAGAAGAGGACATGCAAAGAATAAGCCAGACTATTCGGTGTATTTGTAAGCAAAAGGAAAATGAGCCATAACCAGAAAGACGGATCCAATGTAGTAATGTCTGGCCAGTCAAAGGACCCAATAACTCTCTAGCGATAGTATCCCAGCAGGTGGCTGGTGCCTTGTCCAAACTACTACCTGTATATTATATTTCTAAATAAATATACATTTTTCTTCACAGTGATAAGAACTATAATTAAACAATAACTGTACAGGATTTATTTACATTCCAGCACGCACAGGGTTTTCATTTATAAATGGTGATTATTATTGAAGATAAGACTGAAGACCACACAATCGATCATCTATGAAAAAAAAATTAAGATTAGATATATAATTGAAGGAATAGACATTTCAACATAAATATCTGAAAAATAGTAATGAAACTGAAATGTTAAAAATTTATTATTCACCTGAATACTAGATAAGCAGAAAACCATTTATAAACGCACAGACACACACACACACACACACACACACACACACATATATATATATATATATATATATATATATATATATATATATATATATATATACATATATATGTGTGTGTGTGTGTCCCATGTCAACAGATAATGAGACATCGGAATATGGGTTTTTTCACTTTATTATAAAAAGTGAGTACATTTTACACAGCCCGATACTCTTCAGGCGAGTACCTGCTAGTTCTTATGATCGCTCAAGAGGTACTACTTACCCCTCGGCAAGTGAATGGAATTTTGCTCTGTCAATATGCTGGATTGTTAGATTTTGTAGAATTCTCCACTGTGATGGAAATACACTGTCACCAATAGGCTTTCCACACGTCACATATGATATTTGGCACACGTCACCTATAACAGTGTTCTAGTGATTATGCTCTACAATTTATGACAGTCATAGTAATCTTAAAAAGGTCATTAATCTCACTGTATAAAACACATACTTCTACATATTTTAGGACATTACTCCCCGCCCAAGCTCCTCACTCCGGGAGGAGGTGTGCACTCGCCCTCTCTAGTCTATGAAATATGGAGGACATTCCGACCCGGAATAGGGCATGGCATGTACTAGACAGAAATGCAAAATAAAATACATACATAGAAATCAACCCCCAAAAGAGCAGACATCTTCCACAAAAAAAAAAAAAAAAAAAAAAAAAAAAAAAAAAAAAAAAAAAAATGAAATATTGCATGTAAAAATATACACTATATAATATAAAATCATTTCACTTATTTCTCCTTATGACCTCTGCAACTATGATACAGAATACCCAAAGTAAAAAAAAAAATCATATCAATATCAGTATTACACAACTTCGTCAATAACCTCCCTCTGGTTGCGGACAATACGAGCCTTTTAGGCAGGATAGAGGTAGGAATAGATATTCCTTCATCCCTTGATTTTACTTGTCCAGGTGCACGGCACAATTTCGCAACACAAATCACAACCACCGTTTTGCCATTTTTAAAATCATTACTACAGTTGCACTTGTAACTATCAATAGGCGGCCACTAGTCGTTTTCACGAGAAAATCATTCACCTTCCTGCCCTTCTCTTATAACTCTAAGTATAAGGTATGCACAGCTACACATTCTCTAACACTGCCTTTCCTCGAGGCTGAACATTAATCCCATAGCCACTTGCCCTTCGGGAACCGCCCCTGCCCAGGCAACCAGGAATCACATAAATAAATCAATAATATAGCATCCGCCTGATGGATCACACCTGACCTATTTAACCTCTCTCTGTTTGTTTTTAGGATCACTCAGCAGTATGTCATACGTATTGCTACACTCAGCAAAATTGTCACGTTTACTTCTACATTAAGCACCAACATAAGAACACATTGTTATCATCAAGTTTATTTAGAACACGTCAAAAGAAGAAATGAGGTCTGTTCCAACAACAACAAAGAAAAATTCCTACTCATCAACTCGAGGAATGTCGTGTATGCAGAGGTAAACTACCTGTTCCGGCACCACATGTATGTGGGCCTGATAATGGTTTGTATCGCTACTGTACTAGATTTAACCATATTTATTCATTATGGACCCAAGTACGCTGGTTCTAGATTGTGTTTCCTAGGATGTAATCCTTTCAAATACACACGATCGCCCACAAATACTTTTATCGGTGCAGTTTTGAACCGACTATCATACTTTGAGCTGTGTTTTTCATTAGCTCTTTTCAAAAACCTTTCTGTGGTGTTCATTAGTCTCCTTAAAAGATTTAATGAATAGACACGGTATTGTTCAGTTGAATAATTTGGCAACTGTTGCGAATTAATCAAGACCGTATATGGTAACACAGAATCCTGTCCATACACTAAAAAGAAAGGAGTGTCCCCGGCGAGGCATTATATGCAATGTTCAAAGCTAGCACAGCTGTAGGATGCATGGTGTGCCAAGGAAGGGGGTCATATACCACTAAGTAACATAAAATTTGCACCACTTCCTTATTACGTGATTCCACTAAGCCATTAGCTGAAGACTTATATGCGGTCACTGAAAAGTGTTAAATTTTCATCAAGTCTGTGACCGATTTCGGGGCCTTCGTAGTCACTCTCCCCACTGCCTCGGCTGCTGCTTCTGCTGTCATATGGGGGGGGGGGAATTAATCTCCCTCGTCTCCCCTTCCTCTGTTTCCTTTTCCTCGGATGTTGAACGGTGGGTGGTGTGCATGTGCCACAGCCCACCCGCCCTCAGCGTTTTTTGCTGGGCACTCTCAAGATAGATGACCGTAGGCCTGACAAGTGTAACAGCGGGGTATATCCCTGGGTGGGGCACTCCACTCGTTGGTGCCCCTCTCCCCCACACTGCCAACATCTGAAGACTCCTCTCACCTGGTGACTATGCTCTCCCCTCTCCCGGTTTGGGGGTTTTTGAGTGCCTCTCATGGCTGCCACCTTTTCAGCATCGGGGCAGTTATTCTCTGTTATTATTTCTTCTGGTAAACTGTCTAGAATGTTTTGTATCACCATCACTACGTCTGCTAATGAGCAATTGTCATCGAACAAATAACCACATAAATATGGGTTTACTAATCTGCAAATATCTTTACGGGCAATTGCTTTTTTATCACCTTCTGGGAGACTAGCACTCCGTGTAGCAAACAAATCACAATCTCAAAAAAAGCGAGTTGTAAAACTGAGAACTGATTCACCCTTTCAAATTTTGGGTTTGTAATTTTCTTCTCTTCCTTTCTGTGCCTAGTTTGCAATCTCTAAGGGCCTATTTTGTTATTCTTCTTGTCTATCTATTATCTGCCATTCTCATTATATGTCCTTCCCATGTCCAATATTTTTTCTTCCATACTGTTACAATATCCTCTTCTTAGTTGGCTCTCACATCCATGTTGCTCTTTTTCTGTCTCTTAGTGTTACTCCCCTTACATTTTTTCCATAGCTCTTTGAGTTGTAACTAGCTTATGTTCCAAGGCTTTAGTAAAACTTCAAGTTTCTAATGCTTAAGTTAATACTGGTAGAGCAATCTGATGAAATAATTTTCTCTTTAGAAAAAGTGGCATTTTACTTTACATAATCTCTTTTTGTTTAACAAAAGATCTCCTTCTCCATCCCATGCTTATCCTTCTTTTAATTTCGGTCTGATGTCCTCGGTAAACACTTAGTCTGTCGTAAGTACATATATTCATTATCAATCTCGAGAAGTTCGTCCATAACCCTCATTTGTTGTCTCTGCATTTTCCTTGAACATTATCTTAGTTTTGCTCATATTCATTTTCATTTCCATTTTTCTGCTTTCTCTATTCAAATCTTCTATCATCTTTTGCAATTCCTATGGCAATTTTAAGTTGTTAAGGTATTTCCCATTAATGCTAATTCCTAGATTTTTCTAATGTAAATTTTTAAAACTTCTTTTAGGTATGCTGTGAACAATTTAGGAGACATAGGGTTTCCATGTCTAACTCATTTCTCAATTGGAAGGTTCCCACTATCTTTATTTAGTTTTATGATTGCTTTACTTTCCGTATAGATATCTTGAAATGTTCTACCAGAAGTTCCATCTATTCCTTGTCTCTGAAGGGTTTTCATTACTGCTGAAGGTTTGACAGAATCAAAAGTTTTCTCATATTTTATAAAGAAATACATAGCGGTTTGTCATACTCTGTTGATTTCTCCATTAGTTGGTTTGTTACATTTATATGGTCAGTTGTTAAATAGTTAGTTCTAAAGCCTGCTGCTCTCTTGGCTGATTAAAGTCTATCTTTCTATTCGGCCTAATATGATCTTTGTAAACATTTTATACATTATTGACAGTAAAGATTATATATATATATATATATATATATGTATATATATATATATATATATATATATATATATATATATGTGTGTGTGTGTGTGTGTGTGTTTGTATATATATATATATATATATATATATATATATATATATATATATATATATACATACATATATATATATATATATATATATATATATACACATATATATACACTAGATGGATATATTCATAAATACGATTCTAACCTAAAACCTATTGGGTGACAGCTTCCATAGAAGTTATAAAAGAAGAAGGTTTAGTTCTTAAGCAGTATCACAATCGTTACCTATGGGTTGAACACTAGATTAAAGGGTTTCACCTAAATTTCCAACCAAGTGATGCATTAATTGGAATCTCCCTACTTAATGAACATTACGAAAACTATCACACAATGACATTTGAAATATACAAATGAATTTCTTCATTTTAAAATCGAACCGCATACGTCTCTAACCCGAAAATGCCAGTTTTCAATCTTCATATGAAGTAGAAGTTTATCTTTGTTTTTTAATGTATATATATATATATATATATATATATATATATATATATATATATATATATATATAATGGATTTTGACATAGGAAAAATCAATTTTTGGGTGAAATACCATGTTGTCCTGAGAAAAGTTCCTTAATGGCCGCTTTCTATCATTTCTGTGAGTGATATACCAGAGAATTTCACCTGTAGAGGTATCACGCAGTTCTAACCTCCGAAGCAAATATCCCGAGAGATAGCGTGTATACACCAGGGACGTGTTTAGAACAAGCGCCGGCTATCCTTCCCTTGTCTCGAAGGATATGGGATTAGGATTGGATATGTGGGCGAGAGAGCCGTTATAATTCCCAATCCAAGCGTGCTACAACTAACACGTTTCCTGTAAAAACCATTCCAGGAGCAGCCATCGCACGACGCAAGGCTTCACACTGAGAATTGGTAGGGAATGAAAGTAACGGGTGGGCCATTTGGATGATATGGCTATCTTGCCCAAAAATAGATTTTTTCCTAATTCAAAATACATTTTTTGGGCTCGAGCCATGTCATTCCGATGGAAGTGCACCAGAGAATTATTATTCTCAGTTGTGGCCAGGAGAGTTTTAACCCTTTACCCCTCATAGACATAGCCATACTTCCCTTAGCATTGGTAACTATGGTATCAAGCAATGAGCGCAAGCAATACATTTGCAAAATAAGTAGGAGCAAACAAAATCAAAATCACAGTCCCACTCACTGTGAATAAGATCTTTGTCTCCAGTAGTTGAAAAGCCAGAAATCTATAAAAGGAGGGTTAAAAATATGAGGTACACTGCTTTTATTTTGAACAGGTCCAATAAAAGGAAACGCAAAAATAACAGTAATCTTTTATTGTTTCCAAAGATTCATAAATGTAACAGTAATCAAAGCAACATTATATTCAGTAGATATGGACAGAAAACGGAAGTTTTCAGACAACAAAATTATGTAAAAGAGTAGTAAAATAGTAACACTTATGACATGAAATTAAAATATCATCTTTGACTCTTTACAATCATAAATAGTACATTGAAAAGAAGAACAATAATCCCATTGCACAATGTAGACTGAGAGGTCCCAACTATACAGTCCACAGAGTCCATGCACAATACTTATGAAACTGGTTTAATCACACTAACAGTGGCCACTACAAAGTGTTTAATCTCTTCTAACTGACATAAGTAATGTTTGAAGAACACCCTCGAAGAGTACTATCATGTGTAAGCCTATAAGCCTGCAAAGGACATAGATTGGAAAAAATCTAAACAAGAGGCAACTTTTCGAGGGTCATGACCCGATGGTAACTCCTGATGAAATAGACGAGTTTGGATCATTAATGTTTCAGAGAAAGATTAGATCCTGTCGTCTCCACTTTAAAAATTTGACAGCCTTTGAAGGCCAGGCTCTTTAACCGGTAGGCCTTAAGTTCGTTTTTCGGCAAGAGAATTCAATGTGGCCATCATCGCTTGAAAGGGCCATAATCTCACTGACTCTAGCACCAGAAGCCATACCATGCAAAAAGATGGTCTTTTGAGTAAGGACGCTATTGAGTTCAATATGAAAAGCAGAAGCAATAGGTCTAGTTTGAGACGATTTACATGAGGCAGTAGTTGATCATATAATAAAATAAAGAAAGAAATACAGAAGTCCATAGTAATAGAAGAGGAATGATGACCTTACATGAATGCAACCCATTTTTTCTAGGAAGACAAATATTGTCGTTTTGTGGTACAGTATTGGACTTGTCCCTTCTATGAACTCAATTCTCTACTTTGCAACTCCAAATTTTCTTTGAGCCACTAGGGCGAGAAAATCAAAGGCTGAAGGGTTTTCGTTATACAAGAGAAAGTGAAGACAGTCTTATGTTGAACATCCTGGGCCAGCACTGGAGATAGTAAAGGGACCTGGAGAAGTTTGAGTTTCAGAATAAGAGGATACCAATTACTCTTGGGCTATTTGGGAGCCACTAGAGTTGTTGTTCCTTTGAAAGTCCATAGTTTGTTTAGGACTTTCATTAGGAGGTTGAATGGTGGAAATAAGTATATGTGAGACCACTGGTTGCAATTCAGGGAAATTGCATCTGTTCCTGTCGCTTCCGGATCTAAGTTTGGTGCTATATTCCGAGGAAGCTTCCTGTTGAAGCTCGTTGCAAAGAGATCTATTTGCAGTTCTGGAACTTGCTCTAGAATGAAACAGAATGATTTTGCATCCAGAGACCATTCTTTTTCCAGAGGCTTGGATCTTGACATGGAGTCCGTCGTCACATTGCGAACCCCTTCTAGGTGAAGTGCTGAGAGCTACCAATTCCTCCACTTTGCTAAAGTGAGGATGGCTAAAATCACATGGTTGATGTCAGGAGACCTGGATCCCTGTGTGTTGACACAGTGGACTATCATCCTGCCGTCGACGACTAATTTGATGTGTGATTTCATCTTTGGGTTTAGTCTCTTTAGAGTTAGAAACACTGCCATAGCTCCAGAATGTTGATATGAAATTTCCAGAAAGTGACTGACCACTGGCCCTGTACTTTCTTGGAAGGGGAATGCCCCCCCCCCCCCCAACATTGTTCCGAGGCGTCCGTGTGAATTATCACGGAAGGAGGAGAATACTGCAGAGGAACGTGTCGAAAAACTCTTGGCACTGAACCATGGCTTTAGCTGCTTTCGCAGTAAGACCGGCGTTTTGATGCCTTTCTTCTCCAGACTCTGTTGGCATCTTTGAGTCTTGCTTTTAAGATTGGGTCCGTTACGGTCGCAAATTGCAGTGAACCCAAGAGTATTTCCTGTTGTTGCCTGGCGAGTACTCTTGAGTGAAGTAGGCACCTAACAGATTGGGTGATTTCCTTTCCCTTGCCTTGCAGTAGAGAGACGGTATGTGACTTTAGATTCCAGTGAATTCCTAGCCATTGGAATTCTTGAGCTGGAGACAGCCTGGACTTTTCGAAGTGAATCTGAAAGCCCAGAGATTGTAGGAATTTCATGACTTCTTGAGCTGTCCAAATGCACTCCGACTTTGTTGCAGCCCAGACCAGCCAGTCATCCAGGTATACCATCACCTCGAGGCCTCTGTTCCGTAATTGTTGGACGATGGCCTCGACTAGCTTCGTGAAAACCCTGGAAGCTATATTGAGACCGAAGGGCATAGCTCTGAATACGCAGGCCTTTCTTGCCAGTCTTAAACAAGGTAGGAGGAGAAGCGCTAACCTATCGGAAGATACCAATAAGCATCTATAATATCTAGAGACGGTGTAGGGCCCCTGAGGTAGTGGGGTCCGTATTTGGGAGATAATCAGCATCTGGAACTTGGCATTCAGAATGAATTTGTTTAGTGAGGACAAGTTCAGAATAGTTTGAAGAGTGTTCGAATCTTTCTTGGGCACGCAGAATAGTCGCCCTTGAAAGTTCATGGATTTTGTGCAACGGATGACTCCCTTCCGGAGAAGATCCTGAACATAATCCTCCAAGAATGGTGTTGAGGGTTGGAAGAACCTCGTGAATTAGGGTGGTTTCTGTCTCCATTTCCAGCCTAGTACCTTTAAGACTATGCTGTGAGCCCAGGGATCAAACTCCCATCGATCCCTGAAAAGGTAAAGTCGTCGGCCTACCAGTAATTCCTCATTGTTGTTGTGAAGGACCAGCTTCTCTGACTGCTTTGCCTATACTTCCTCAGCCCCTAGAGTGATTGCCCCTTCCAGATCTTCCCCTACCGCTAGTGCTCTTCTTTTGAGCTCTGACTGGGTGAAATGTAGTGGTGGCTCTCTCATACACAGGGTTGAAGGCTGGAGACTGTGATACATAGTGCTGGGGAACTGTGTATACAGTCTGGGGGATGGCGGCAACTGAGGCTGTCGGGACAGGAAAGGATTTCCTTCCTTTAAAGTGTCTTTTAGGCTTCTTGCCCTTAGGTTGAGGTTCTTCCCTGGTGGTAAATTTCCATTTAGAGATCATACCCCACTTTTCTATATGGCTCTTATTTTCCTGAGCCACTTTGTCCATGACTTCCTTCACCAATTTATTGGGGAAGAGTTCTTTCCCACAGATGTTCGAGTTAATCAGTTTCTAAGTTCATTTCTGATCATCGCTGCAGCTAGGACGATGTTCTCTACATGCTCTTCTGGCTAGGAAGAAACCATGGAGATCTCTAGAGAACATGGCCAGGTGAGACTTTGCCAAGACTGGGAAGAGAACATATTTGGAATAGTTTCCAATTAGCATCTCCAGATAAGATTGAAAGGATGAATATGCAGATAGTCTCTCTTTGTCCTCCAATTCTTCTTTTAATAGGGATTCAGGTATGCTAGGCAGTTTCTCATTAAACTGCTTGCATCCAATGTCTTTATCTATTTTTCCAAAAGTAAAAATATGTTGGACATCTTCCCAACTGTCCGAATCATAAGGAAGGGCTAGGGAGACAGGTTTCTACTCCTCTAGCACTGGCAATGGTCTACTATCCACTTCTGCTTTCTTTACAGCCTCTAAGATTTTAGAGGCGAAAGGAAAGACAGTATCCTTGGGAGCTACAAAGGTGGCTTACTTCCTGCCGAAATGAGAAAGTTGGGTATTAGTAAATTCAACCATTTTTAGCTCCTTAAACAAAAGAGAAAGAGCCTTGCTGAATTCCAGGATGATCATTTCCTTAGGGATCGTATCATCCCTAATCGATGCTTCCGAGTTAAGCCTTACATAGCAGTAAGGATAACTATCAATCGAGAGGAAAAATTCCAAGTCAGAGACTGGCTTAAAACCTAAACCTTCTCCGATGTGAAGGTACCATTCACTTAAAGCCATATGCTCAGCATAACGGCCTTGGTTCTCAACTGCGCATTCAGCTAGGCTCAAAGCTGGTGGAGCCATAGAAGTAGGTGCATTTTGTAAATATTCTATTTTCATCTCTAGGAACACTTGAGCATGTTCATGTTTGGCATTTAAGTTTCCCATGAAAGCCTTCATGAATGCCATAAATTCTATTTGACCTGGAAACAAAGGTTTATCCGGGGCAGGAACAAGGGTCGATGTAGATGCTGGGGCCTGAGATACAGGGATGAGGGAACGAACTGAAGAAGTACTAGGAACTGTACTCATATGAATGATGTACATCCAGTGACTCCTCAGAGGCTTCAGAGGTCAGCAGTATCCTCTCCCTCTCTGACGTCACAGAAGTTGTTGACATGTTGTCGGCGTCTAGACTCATTACTTGCAGAGCGTTCCGAACTTCATCGTCCGCATGATCTACTGGTACCGGTGGGAGTTAAACCGTCGGTAATTGGTGACCAAAAACATCAGGAACCTAGGCATTGGGAAAGGAGGTCCTTAAGTTCCATAGAAGGAAGGTACGGGGGCACCTTGTTGAGAGCTCTTCTGAAAGCTTCTAACCCAGAGACAAACTATCTTGCACATCTAAGGAGAAGTTGGTGGAGTGAAAGCCGGTGTCTAGTAAGGCCTTGCAAACCTAGCAGTTGGTAGGTTCCCAGATTGCAAAAGACCCTTTAGGAAACATAACAGTCAGCATGTTTCTAGCAAGTCTTGTGACCACAGGGCAACTTGACTCGCCTGGTACAGGTTACTTTTTAATGAGTACAAATCATTGAAAAAATTTCATTTTTAGACTGAGCATATATAAAAAAATTTACAGAACAAATTATGCTTAAAAACAATACTGAAATAATCATTCCTACCAACTATGATATGGATAAGACTACAAACAATGGAGACTCATGCCAAACAGCTCAAAAATCATAAGAGATTTATGAAAAACTATCAATGACAATGTGGTAGGAATATGGAAGAAAGGGTCACATCAAAGGAACACCAGTATCTCCAAAGTTGGTCTATTAGACAACTTAAGATGGCAAATTCACTTATCATATTGCCTAAGCTGGCAACAACTGCCCCCTAAGACGCAGTAGCTGGGTTTAAGCTGGCAGCTATTTCTAGCAACTGAATTATCAACACCCGAGGTATGTCGACAACACGGCAGAGGCATTGTCAAGTCGACAAGAAGAGAGGGGACAATCCCATAGGGAAGGGTCCACAATCAAGGGGTAGAGGTACAGGAATGAAAGGCAGCAAATAGGGAAATCTGCCAAAACCTGGTCATTATCATTAACTCATGAAAGAGGGGGACTTAGCCTGTAAGATAATGAAAGCCTTACAGGATGGCCAGGACTCCAAGAATTAGAAATTCAAAGGATATCCTGACAACCAGGCGGGATCCAATCGACCAACTTCAGTGGACAATGTTCCTCAGATATGGAAGAGGAGGAGTAGAGGACCAGTCTAAGGCTGCAGCTAAGGTGGCAAAGGAAATGTCCCCATAGGCAACACACATCCAAGGCTATAAGAACTCAAGCTGACAAGACTGGAAGCAGGGACAGAAGGCGACATTTCTGCCAAGATCGACTAACCAGGCAAAGGAGTCAAGACTCCGCAGCAAGAGATACATAGCCTAGGATGAGAAACTGGAGTCACAGAACAGGCAACTGCTAAGATGGCAGAAGAGAACCTCAAGGGGTACCAACTCTCCGCCTGGATAGGGTTAGGCCATAGGAAAAAACTGTGCAGGCAAGCCTATCCCAACTAGCGGGTGAGGGAAAAACTCAAATGCTAGGGTAAGATGGCTGGACAAGATGAACTGTTCTTCCCATTATAGTAAAATTAGGGTCTAACCAGGAAGGGGAAGGGGCAGAGAAACCCCCAAAGAGTGCTATTTAAGGTGGCAGAGAGAATTAATCTAGGGAAGGAAAAATCTCATCTACTTGGGACCAGGCTAGATAACCCAGACAATTTCAGGGAAACTTCTAATTAATCGGCTTAATTGCTCTTGTTGTTCCTGGTTCAAATAAGTTAATTTCTCTTCCAGGTTCCGAATGATCAACGAATTATTCACTTTGCTTCCCGCTCCTACCTCATATCTGTCGTTGTCTTCTGTGGATGGTATGGTTTGCGCCATACATACCTGTGAAGCTTTGGTCTCGTTTTCGCTTAATTAGGGTTTCAGAAGGTTAACATGTACTTTCCTCTGACTTTTCCTTCTTCCTGGGGTTTCGATAAGGTAAGTCAGGTCACTCATCTTCTCTGAAATCTTGAATGGTCCTTGGAACTTGTTGGTGAGTGGAAATCTTATTGGTAAGAAAACCACTACCTGTTGTCCTTGCGTAAACTGTCTGTCCTTACGTTTCATATGAAACCTTTTCTTCATTTTTTCTTGGCTCGTTTTAAGGTTTTCTAGGGTTTCCATATCTTGCCGATCCTTTTCCTCCAATTCTTGACATTATCTCCATCCGTTTCCTCTCGTTCCTTCCATTTTTCTGCTAACATTTTAATCAGTCCTGTACTTCTCGTCCAAATACCATTTCATTTGGCTACATCCCATGCTTTCTTGATAAGCATTACGTACCTCAAATAACATCAACGGTAGTCCAATGTCCGATTCATTCCCCGTTTCATGCAGAACTTCGTTAACATATTTTTCAAAGTTTGATGAAACCTCTAATGCATCTTGGGTCTCTGGATAATAAGCAGTTGATAGTTGTTGTTTCACATCCCACAGTTTCATTAAGTCCTTATACAGTTTTGATGTGAAATTTGTTCCTCGGTCACTTTGAACGATTTCCGGAAAACCAAACTTAGTGAAAAAATCTAGTAACTTCTTGGCGATTATTTTGGCACTGATGTTCCTGACTGGTATGGCTTCTGGGTATGTCGTCACTGGGCACATCAAGATTAACATATATTCGTGACCCTTTTTAATCCTTGGTAAAGGACCCACAATGTCAATCATTCCCATGCTGAAGGGTTCTCCTTGCACTTCTATCATGTGTGAGGGAGCTTTCTTAATGTACTCGTTCGTGTGGAAGGGAGCTTTCTTAATGTACTCATTCGTGTGTAAGGGAGCTTTCTTAATGTACTCGTTCGACTTTCCAGCCACTGGACAAACGTGACATGCACGGCAAAACTGGCTCACATCCTTATGCATGCCAGATCAAAAAAGGTGTTTCATATTTTTCTCCGTCGTCTTCCTTATCCGCATATGTCCCATCTCGTGCACTCTGGTGATCACTTGTCTTCTCAATGGTGTGGGAATCAATATCTGACGGTATATCCTCCATTCAGCATTCCCAGGGATATCAGCGGCTCTATGTTTCCTCATAAGCAACCCTTCCTTAAGATAATTACAGGTCAGAGACTGCTGTGCCTCCACCTCATTCACTACACAGCACAATAACTCTGTTAACGTCACATTCTTCCATTACAATCCTACCAGATTGTTCCTACTCACTTGTCCTACTTCTAATGCTGAGTTTTCTATTTTGTTCAGTTCCATTTCTTCTTTGTCTTCTTGTCCACTCGTCTGTCATTCCAGACTTAATCGGGAGTTCTCCCCTTGCATACCATCAAGGGAATCCTCTTCCTTGGAAAACAAATCCTCCAAGTTCATTGTTCCTTTGATTTCTTTTTCTTCTTCAGCAGCCACTTTCTTCTTCATACTCTTAGTCATCACACAACTAGGAAACAGATACGGGTAGTCCTTTTCGAGTTCAGTCATAGGACTATACTTCAATGGTTTCTCCATTACAATGGGACAAGACACAAACAGCGCTCCACAAACCTCATTAGCCAGCAGGACGTTTATTCCTTTGGCAGCCAATGAATCCTTTACCGCAAAATCAAAATTACCTGTCCCCAACTTGCATGACAGTTTCAAGCAGCAAATAGGGGTAACCTCTTCACCTCCTATTCCCTTCAAAATAACCGAATCTCCTGTGTGGAATCTTTCATTAAAATATTCAGGGGTCATCTCATAAACTTGCAGCACGCTCATCTTCACTCTGGTCCTAAGTTAAGGATGAATAAGCAAAACATCCTTTCCCAAAGAACACACTCTGCAATATCACAGACCATTTATCTTCGGGCTATTGCATAGTCGATGCGACCATTTCAAGATGATCGAAGATTTCCTCAGGAGCCTCTTATGTGAACCTTAGAATTAACCTATGGGCGTTCACCATATTAAACATGGAATTGTGCATAGGAAGGGTTGCCTCTGTCTGAGTTACCGATTGTGCACGAGAATTCAACAGCTCCAACTCCCTCGCATGTCGTGCTATTTCCCTTGCCTATTCCTTCCCTTTTTCTTCTCGTTCTCTCTATATTTCTTCTCATTTTCTCTCTTTTTCTTCCATTCTCTTCGCATGTCTTGCGACTTCCTCTCTTCTTCTTCTCGTCTTTCTTCTTTTTCCTTCTCTCTTGCCCTCATCTTCAACTTAATCAAAAGTTTTTTCCGCTGCAATTCGTCGAATCCCCTTCTGCTTTCATGCCTTCAGTATATGGGTCAACTGGTCCTTGCGTCTCTACAAAATCTTCGTCAGCTTCCTCCAACAGTTCATGAGCTGCTACAATATCTTGTTCTGACAATTTCCCCGAGTTTATCAACACTTCTAAGGCTAGACACTTGATTTGGACTTTAATCATTCCACTCGCTGCATGGCTATTAAAATAGAGAGCCACTGAGCTTTAGTTACATTAGCTTCTGACAATTCTTGAACATTTGGGTTATTCAAAAACTCTTAGATATTAAACTGTGCAATCTTGTACTTTAACAAATAATTTTGTACCTCCAAAAAATATATCCTAACAATACACAAAATCCAATCAACACTAAATTGTTCCAACCTTTAATCTAAACACGGCCCTGTTATCACCAATAATTAAAACAAACTCGCTCGGTCGCAAGGGGTCTGGGCACTAAAATTATATTACATAATGGTCCTGTGTCTGGGAACCTAAATATAATATTATATATATATATATATATATATATATATATATATATATATATATATATATATATATATATATATATATATACATATATCTATATATATATATATATATATATATATATATATATATATATATATATATATATATATATATATATAATATATTATGGCTGGCAAGCTACATAGCCTCTCGAGTTCCAAACTCACCTGTTTGTTTTTATATTAAATCTGTTACACTTGAAAATATTAATACCCGAGCTCTGAGACAGTTATTACTCCCAGACAGCAATATATAAAACACTGAATATCCAAAGGTCTCTTAAGTACACACAAAAAAAATGGGTAATTATTATTAAAATATATTCAAACAACTTATTTCGATTCTTTGACTGGGATATGAGTGAGCACAGAAATACACAAAAAATAAATATATTCAATATAAATTACAACACTTTAAAAGAATTTACATGAAAACAAAAATAAATCACTCTAAATATCAAGTCTGAGCAAAGCTTAGATTAAGACAAATGAAATGTTACACTCTGAAAATTATAAAATCACCTGACTTGAAATATTAAATCTGAATATAACATTAGACTTAAAACAAAAGAAATAATTACACTCTAATGCTTAAACTCTTGAAGAGCTTACATAAAGTAACTGATCAACTCACTAACTTCACGTATTTTCATAAATATCACTGGGCCAGTTAGAAAGATTTACACAATGCCAACACTCAACACAACACAATTAATTTAAAATCACCTTTAACTTCTTTAGTAACCTTTCACCACATTACACACGATATATGTCACAATTAAATCTAATCACTTTGGAGAGAACACACTATAGGCCCTTGGAGAGAGAGAGGGAGAGAGAGGGATTAACTATGGCTCTTTCACAGGATGGTTTTTTCTATTCTACTGCTATGCCGCCCTGGGGTGCCTATATGGGAATTAGCTACTTCCAGAATATTCTAATAGATTATTCTCGTGGCTTGGGGCCCGGCTTCAGCGATACCAGAGTTATCAACTATCACGTATCCAACAGGGGAATCAACCTCGCGCACAGCAACTCTCTCTCAGCTAGCTCCGCTCACCTTTGTCCTCTTAAATAAAATAAAGGTAAAATCTAACACTAAGGTTTTCGAGAACCTTCCAAAACACTTGGTAAATATAAGAATTGCGTATTTTCTCAAGAACATGACGCAATACCTCATAAAAATATAAAAAAAATTTACATATGCCCTTGTTCATATCTTTTATGGATCATCTAACACTCTTGAACAGCTTACGTAAGACTTTGTAACTAAGTATGTGAAATAAAAATGGAATATTAAAAATAACGTAAATTTACATATATTGACGAATAAAAAATACAAGGAAATTAACGATGAGTCTTACTTAATTTACATACCAAACTTATATCTACATGAGAGGAACTCATCTTAAGTGCTGGCTATTCCCCTCTTCAATGCACAGATGAAAAATATAAATAAAATACATTAATAAATTATCTACTCTACACTAGACCAGCTTCGTAAGAATACACACAAACACACACACATATATATATATAAATATATATAAATATATATATATATATATATATATATATATATATATATATATATATATATATTATGCATATATAGATCTATTTCTATCTATCTATAAATCTATTTATCTATATATATATATATATATATATACATATATATATATATATATATATATTATATATATACAGTATATATATATATATATATATATATATATATATATATAGAGAGAGAGAGAGAGAGAGAGAGAGAGAGAGAGAGAGAGAGAGAGAGAGTATATACACACATATACGAGAGAGAGAGAGAGAGAGTTTTTTATTTCAACAACAGAAAATTATTATTTTAAAAAGATAGAACTTCTTCCGGCCCAACAACCAGAATTCTTTCTCATACCCATTCTGGGAATGGTAGTGTGAGTTGGGTTGGGGGGGGGGGGGGCGGTGGCACGTCAGTATTCAGTTTAGTTAAAGTTACATTTTTTCCTGATAACATATGGTCATCCTCTTACACCTCATACCCAAGGACATTGGATGCACGTGCATATTGCACCAACATCCTTGGCAGAATTGGATAAGTTAGACAGACAATTGAGAAATGATCAGAGGAAAAGGATGAAACAAAAGGTAGAAACGACATTGTAAAGTGTTATTACATCCTCATTAAAAAAAGTCTACAAACTCACTGAATGTGATCCAGAAATGTGTCAGAAATGGCATTTCACTCGTGATACACTGCGGGGTTGCATGCATCTAAGGACATGGTTATCTTTCAATGCAGTTCAGCGGCTCGTAAGTCATTTGAACAGCACGACCGTAAACCTAAAAGGAGGTTGAAGAATACCTCTGTACGTCGCAGGTTGTCCAAACAATTAAGTTATCACGGAGCTTCGGTGTTTGCCCACGTGGGAATTCATGGACTGGCAATACGCGTGAAAGGAAAATGCATGTGAATCACGAAATCTATAACAGAACAGAATATTGAAACCGACAATCAAATCACACGAATACAGACGAATTTTATCATTTTAACTAACATTCTTATTCACGTATATTGCCTATAGCGAAACGTTCATAGATAAAACAAGCAAAATAAAAGACAACGAGAAAGGTACGAAAAATATCTAAACGAATAAAGAATTGGAAATAAGACAAACTAGCATCTAACAAAACTGAGGTAAAGGAAATGGCACTTTAAACCTAATCTGATCTTACAGCAGTCTAATCGTTGCTGATGACGACACTTAAAAGTTCCCGAGTAGATAATGAGGAGTCGTTATGTGTGGTGCTATTGCTGCTGCTGTCTGTGTGTATTGCTGTGGCTCACCAGTCCAATCCTAGATTTGCACACCTTGCCACATGTTGGGCACATCATATGAGGATTCGAGCCATCAAGGATTTCTGGTCAGGCATCATGGCAGTGCTACCTGCAATCTAAGTCGAAATATGCTGGAGACTGTACAGCACGTGCTTTTCAACACGCTCGTACACTGTAATGGTATTTTCTCTTTATTATATATCTAGCTCTACACTTCACTGTTAACACAACCTGCTTAAGCCTGTGAGTTCATGAACTTTTTGGCTTAATTTGAATTTTTGTGACCTTTTTGTCCTCAACCTATTGTATATAAACTCACTATCCGTTGAAATAGTCAGTTGCATTCACCTCATCTCTCAGTTACAACCTAGAAGCTCTCTTGCACAGGAATCTGCTCTTAAGCAGTGAGCCCATTATTAACACTCATTCTGCAGGCCTTAAAAATCGCTAGCAAGGGTTTCATGGTTTGTTAGTGGAATTCTGAATTCCTTAAAGGTTTTTCTTGTTTCGGTCTATGTATATCTTTTTGAAGACATCAGGTCTTACGTGACCGGTTTTTATTTGTAGGTATAAAACATGTTCCGGGAGCCATTCCTTAAGCATCCAGATTACGTGACCAAGCCAGCACAGTTGGCGTTTGGTGATCAAGGCTTATATCCTTTGGATCCAGTTCGTTCTAACATTTTCGTGTGAGGTCAACACTTTTTTGCAAATAGAAAATATGGAAAAGTTCCTGCTGCAGGAGATGGGGTTGGTATAGACTCCATGCCTCTGCGCTATATAGACAGAGTTGAGATACATAATGTTTTATATATTTGGATTTTGGAAGTCAATGTCTGGTGTTTGTTCTGGAAAACCGATCTCCATCCTGTTATTCTATTTAGCATGTTATCTTTGGTCTCAGTAGCGGATGAAAGCATGCTACCAAGGTATTTAAAAAGATTACACCACTTGCAGTTGTAATTCATTGACAGTGAAGACAGGCATATTCATATATAGTTTAGTTTGCTGTGTAATGAATTCTGCATTCTAGTCCGGCAGCTATGGGCATTTTAATCATGAGAAGAGAGAAAAAAGGTTTGGGTATCTGAACTGATAAGATTTTATGTATGCTTTAGGGAAATGGATTTCTGGCTGGATGTATCCTGTACTTTTAGGCCCAGGAACTATATCAAGATCCCCCTAGATTCACTTCAATCATGAATTGTGAGGAATGGATGAAACCAATTCTAATAGGTCTGTGGTATGGACTAGGCTTCAGAAACGGACGGGCCAGAAGTTTTATCGTGTACGTTGCCCCAGACATGAGGTTTTAAAGGGGTCCAAAATACATGGTTAATCATGCAAAGAGAGGGAGGAATGGACAATTAATATGAAATATTTTATGAAAAGTAACAACATTGACATAGATCTTTCATATATAAACTATAATGAGATTTCTGTCATCCTGTTCAACATAAAAACGTTCGCTGCAAGTTTGAACTACTGAAGTTCCACCGATTCAAAGAACAGATAAGGAATATCATATAGCAATCTGGTCACAGCTGGAATAAAACTTGTAGAATACTGTGTAGTAATGAGCCACGACTATTAGAATTATCTGCATACCTAGTATTACAAGCAGGCTGGTAGTGTCTGGGAAGATCTGAATACAAAAGATGATCAGAGTTATGAAAAATCTTATGCAACATGCATAAAGAACTAACTGAAAGACCGTGCCAGAGATTGATATCCAGATCAGGAATAAGACAGGGATAAGACATTTAATAGCTAGTAAGTTAAGATTATTCCTGTGAGTCCTGAACAGTTGATTTTTGTATAAATATATATATATATATATATATATATATATATATATATATATATATATATATATATTTATCTATATTTATATGTATATATATATGGATATATACATACATATATAGTGTATATGTATGTATATATATTCATATATACATACAGTGTATATATATATATATATATATATATATATATATATATATATATATATATATATATATATATATATATATATATATGTAAAGTAATATAAATCCTACATACAACATTTCATGCAGAGAAAAACGACGTAATTACAACTTCCCAGTTCTTGCGTGGATCGACTTTCATGTTATGACGATGTGTATTAGTTTAGAAATTCTTACAAAGCTAAATCCATTTAGTCATCTTTTACTTATTTATCTATATATTGCTCCACACAATTTGCGTCACGACTCCTCTTGAAACACACTTACCATCTTTTTTCTATTGTTCATGTTGAATTTTCCTGTAAACCTATAGTGTAACATTTCTGTTTACTGCTTTAACTTACTCTATCAAAATATATAAAATTTCCTTTTCGAATATTGCATAATCGCGTATTCACACTAGATTAACACATATTTTCTTTCATTATCATTGCCAACATAAATTACTTAAAAATGCTATATTCATTATTACTTTTTTTTTTTTTTTAAATACGAGTTTATGAATTCAGGATTTGATATCTTCCACGTTAAATTCTTCATTTTTTTCACATCCATTTAAATTCAACTCTTTTATCTTTCAGCTTTCTGCTTTTCGTATACGACGTATAAATAAGTTTTCTTAAAAATATTTTCTGTTCTTTAGTTTGTGACCTTGCGTGATATCAGCTTTCTTTTAGGCGTAATATTTTCTATGATTCAATAATTATGTGATCGAATATGATTTACAATATTGTAAACTATTTGATTGTTTAACATTCTCGAACATTTTATACTATTTCTTCACTAGATTTAAAAACTATAAAATGCCAAATGAAATTTGTTTTAATAGTTATTTATCTTTGTTCTTTATACGGTTTGTATGTTTCATAACTTTAATTAATTCTTTTTTAATTGATATTATTGGGAGATTAGAATTGAATGAAAATACTCATAATTTCATAAAAACGTTTCAATATTTTCCTCGCCAAATTTTCACTATGTCTGAAAGTAATGTGTTGCGCAAAGTTACATAAATCTGTTTCTTCTCTCAGTGGCATTTGTTATTTTTCTTTTTATATTAGTAAAACGAAGGTTTACTTACTTTTGCTTCGTTTAAACCGACTAAAGCAAGTTTACCTTTGAAGTCTCATCCCAGTGCCTTTTGACTTCAGTTTCATATATCATTATCCAGACTAAAATATTCATTTATATTCGCTATCAGATTGCTAAAGCACAAAGGATAAGTTTAAAAAATATAAAAGCAATTTACTGTGGTCTTGAGATGCTTTCAAATGATAAAGATAATACATCAAATGCTACACAAAATATCATGTGAGATTTGAGACGGAAACTCTTGAAACAAATCAACTGACGATGCTTAACCATCTGAGTATGTTCCAACTGACAAGTAAACGCAACTGCGTACGTGTAGTTTTTTTTACAAATGAAAGATTTTGGACAAAGACAAACTTTTTTTTTTTTTATAATGTAGTTTCTAGGAGTGGCAAGTGTAAGGGTGACTTATAAAGAAATAATAAAAAAAATATAGTGCTTATTGGTTAGCATTTTCTTTCCTTTGGAGAGGACGCACACCAGAGTTGACAAAAAATGGTGACAGCCATTTTGTATTTCCTTTATAGGATTAATATGTAACCACAATTGCTGTAGAAGTTAGATAATAATAAGTAACAACAGCAGATGCATAAGCAGTCGTAACTGAATATGTGATATTGTACAATTAAATGAGCAATTCTGTGCCCATTCGGCTCAGAGGAAGACGTTGAATGCGCATTTTTAGAGGGAAAGCTGAAAATTGCTCATCAAGTCTGAAGAATTTCAATTTCACGCTATGCAAATATCAAGAAAATTCCGAAAAGTTCAAATAGAGGAGAGGAATACATGCCTATAAGAAATATACGTTGAAAAAAGAAAATTGGTAAGATCATGTTTCATAGCAAACTGTTGAGAAAATTGGTGGTTCAGAAGGACGTGGACATGGACTGCATTAAAACCTCTTATTTATTAGCAAAACACGATAAGATAAAACACATTTGAGCTTAAAAAGGAATTTTTTAAATTAAGCTTTCATATATTCACAACGATACAAGAAAATGTAAAACAAAGGCTAGATATGGTCAGATAAAGGCGGGTGGAAATAAAGAACCCTTCATATACAGTATAACTGATAGAAAATTAAGAGGTTATAAACATGTGTTAGTTAGAAATACATCATCCTTTCGAGAATAAGAAATCTATGTAATCGTAAAGAAATGGTGTAATCATTAACAGTTTCCAGGTAATCAAGAGCTCACGAGTAAAACCCCCATTAAAATAAAAGTACTTTAAATGTACCACAAGATGAAAAAGAATTCTTGTTTTGTTACCCATCACCTGAGTAAAATGTGTAAAGTTTCAAGGCGTGAAATAAAGAAGGGAGAATTTTGCACAAAGAATCGGTGATATTGAGCCAGCCCGAAGACTCCGAGAAAAGGAGAAGGAAAAAAATGGACGATATATGCAAATCTGTACAAAAGCAGGAAAAGTGAACGAAAAGGTGGTATTGAGAATAAAAAACTACAGTAAAAACTATTTAAAAATATTCAAAGATTAAGAAAGACATTTGAAACATCAAACAAAACCTTAAATCTTCTGGACAAGAAGCATAATTTAAAGAAAGCTGAGCTATTTTTAATAAGCTATATAAACCCACTTACTGAAAGAGCTCAACATATACTAGAATTTGTGTTGAAAGCAAAGCAGCTTCGCAACAAACTTTATGGAGAGAGAGAGAGAGAGAGAGAGAGAGAGAGAGAGAGAGAGAGAGAGAGAGAGAGAGAGAGATTTTCCACACGAACAATGTCCCTACCCAAATGAAAAGAAAATTTGAGAAAAGGAAAAAAAAAATACACCGATGGAATTTGAAACTTGTTGATAAAGGATATTTAGATAAAGCGAAAAAAAATAAATTCGACAGATGATATTAACTAGATTTTTTTCGAGGGCTGCAAATACCAAAAATTGCAAATCTCTGAATGGGGAATCTCTTAAAAGTAATCACCTAATCAATACAGTAGGGATCTCTGTGTTCAGTCTTCACCAAAGGAAGAATTGGTATGAGTGTCCAGAACAAACCACGTAAATATTACCAATGTTATACTGATAAAACAAATGTAATAGCAACAAATGTGTTCAAGATATAGTAATCTTATTAATTCAAATCAGTACAAAGATGTTTTGTATCTTCATTGTTGACTACATAAGTAATGGGAATATTTTAGGATAAAATATAGTACTTGATCATTGTCAGTATTCTGACACATAGAATAAGAGAAAATATGTGGAGAATGCATTCGGTAAATGGGAGAGGTTTCCAGTCGAAATGATGATTTTGTCAAGAAAAAAAAAAAAGTTTACAAACATATGCAAAAGCATAGTTGTTTTTGTTACAAAATACCTTATGATTGCGATAAATTAATATTTCTAGCACATACACCAGCAGGCATTACACTTTCAATCATTTCATGAGTCATTAAATATTGCAAAAATCACTGGAAAGAAAGTAAGGAAGACTCTTTAGCTTGCTAGATATACAAATAAAGTGGTGACCCTGACAAAGTATTCCAACACCAGCAATCAGCTTCTTATTTCTTCCTGAGCTGACAAAGATTTCTTTACTCAGAAAATAATACAAGACTAAAAACATGAGAGGAGTTCCTGTGATGTTCCTTTTCCGCGTATTTAAACGAAATAGACCCTAGAGGGGAACTCAGTAGAAAGC
>NC_090730.1:85400924-85420924 GCF_036898095.1 Palaemon carinicauda | reverse complement strand
GTGCTTGGGCACAGACATATTTATATCATCAATAAGGGGTGCGGAGAAGGATTAATATGTTTAGCGAATAAACAGCAGAGACCATCGGAAATGCAACTACAGGACGTGAATACAGGACTATGGTTGGAATAGTCAAAAGTAAGAAAGAAAAAGCAAGCTAGTTAACTATACAGCGGGACGAGAAGAGGAGAAAGTATCTGAAGGCGAATAATAAACCGTTCTTCAGTATATAAATGCTTGGGAAAAATTAAGAGAGGAAGTGGCAAAAAGAGAAAAGCTACACACAGTTGTCATTTTGAATAATTGTTGAATATGGACCATAAAATGCATAGAAGAGTTGAAAAGCTTCGTTCAAGTTTAAAAAAGAAGAGATACTGCATAAAAATAGTATTTTGGAATTTTGTTGAATATGGACTATAAAACACATACAGGAGTTGAACATTTTATTGTAAGTTTGAAAATGTTTGCAGAGTTGGCTCATGGGGATGGCAGTCGATGAGATTACCAATATAATCCTGCGATATAGTGGCGAAAGGAGTATTTGTCAAGATGAAAGATTTTGCAGGGATGAGTGAAAGGAATAATGGTTACTGTACATAAAATTTACAGGTGACTGGCAAAACTAAGAATTTTAGGGAATAGCGTTACTTGAAATACTAAGAAGGTGTAATTTAAAACTGGGAGTGTGAAAGTAAAACAGAAATCTGGAGGACAAGAAAACTAAAGGTTTAGACAAGCCAATAGGTTCGTAGTTAAAGTGTCTGTAATAAGACTGTTATGTGTGCAGTATGTGGCATAAAATAAAGTTAATAAAACATTAGAAAATATATCAAGAACCAGTGCAATAAGAGTAATCAAACTGCATTGTATAGGCCTACAGGATAAGTTGAGGCTTAAAAAAGTTTATTATGGAAGTAAGTAGGCCTACAGCATGTTAGAATTTGGAGGCATTAAAATGACTGGCTTGTTTTAAAAATGGGATGAGACAAGCAGGCATCATGATTCCATGACTGTTTATGTTATGGTTTTATCTTCATGAAAAAGGACAGTAAATGAAAGAACAAAGTGACGGAATAAACAAATCGGTCATAAATGGAGTGTGGAATATATGATGATTAGAAATTATTCAGCATTGGCTAGTGATAAATGGGAGAAACTGCAGAATTAGCGAAAGAGGGTGAAATCTTTGGAAGTTGAAAGTTGTGGTTAAACGTAAGAAGAGTGAAGTTATGCAAGTAAAATAAAATCAGGGAGATGGAGGAATGTACGTTCACGATGAAGAAGGTGGAAGAATAAACGTTGTTGGTGCTTACAGCAGTTAGGAATAAATGTAATAAATAATGACAAGGTAGATGGAGTGAGTTTACAGAAAAGTAAAGTAAACGAAGCAGTAAGGTGGATACAAAAGGCGCAAAAAGCCTTGTCTACGAAAGCCAAAGTTCGAAATTTTATAGTAAAAGTAGAATACAATAATATTGGAAAACTGAATAAAGCAAAAATGTAGGACCGAAAATGAATATGAGTAAAACTAAGATATTCAATAAAAATGAAGAGAAAATGAATATGAGTAAAACTAAGATATTTAATGAAAAAGAAGAGAGACAACAAATAAGGATTATGGACGAACCTCTAGAGATTGTTAGTGATTATACATACTTAGGACATACAGTAAGTATTTCCCCCGGCCATGAGGCCGAAATGAAAGAAAAGATAAGCATGGGATGAAGAGATTTTGATTAACAAAATGAAAGTATAGAAATTAAAAGGCCCCCTTTCTAAAAAAAAAAAATATATATATATATATATATTTAATCAGATGGTCTTATGAGTATTAAGTTATGCATCAGAAACGTGTAGCCTAACTAACGCCTTAGAACACAATCAAGTAACAACTCATAGAGCTATGGGAAGAATAATGATGGAAAAGAGCAACATGGATACGAGAGCAAACTAAAGTAGAGGATATTCTAAAACTATGTAAGAAAAAGAAATGGACATAGGTAGGACATATAATGAGAATGACATATATTATGTGGACATTGGAAATGACAGGATAGGTCGCTAGAGATTGCAAAAGAAACAGGGGAAGGAAGAGAAGACGATGGATTGATGAGCTACGAAAATTTCCGTTTATAGACTGGCACAGAGACCATGAACATATACGTGTGTGGAAAGACATGTCTCAGGGCTTTGTCCTTCAGTGGACTAGTTACGGCTGTTGGTGATGATATATATATATATATATATATAGATATACATATATATATATATATATATATATATATATATATATATATATATATATATATATATGTGTGTGTGTGTGTGTGTGTGTGTGTGTGTGTGTGTATGGGACATGCAGTTACAAGAAGAAAAGCCATGGATATCAAATGAAATTTGAGATACTATAAAAAGAAGACAAAACAGAAATTGATTGTTGAAAGTTTTCCAGGAAGTAATAAATATTACTGTGTAGAACATGCTAAGTATTCCAGTATTCATAGTAAGGTCAGAAGAAAAGTCGGAAATATGGAAATTTTATTAAGTCTGTTCACGAGCATACCAAGTGCAATGTTAATGTTAGTGGAGTCCTATCTAATGAACTTGCATTGAACAGTGGATTACTCTAAGGGAATGTGTTATCACCTGTTTGTTTATCCTCCTCATGGATTTTGTAATGCATAGAAAAGTTTGGAATGGTAGAGAATTATTGGACTGGATTGGTAACGGGAAATTAGCTGAATTAGAGTATGCTGATGGCGCTGTCCTTATTAGCAGAACACCACAGGATTTGCAATGCTTGCTCACCAGAATGCATGAAATATCACATGAGGTTGGGCTTAACATAAATAGAAGAAAGACAGAGATGATGTATGCAATGGCAGATGAAATATCATACGAATGAGAAAGGATTAACAAGGTAGAATCATTTAAATATTTAGGAACTATGATCTCTAATTTAGGGTACTTAGAATTGGAATTCTATAAAAAATCAGACTATACAATATATCAGGTTTAGTGAGATCGGTATTACTGTATAGACAAGAGCCGTGGTATGACAATGAATTAACATCCAACAGATTTTTTAGATTTGAGAACAAATCCCTTAGGAGAATATTGGGAGTTAAATGGCAGGACAGGATTAGATATTAAACTATAACAGACATTACCCGAGTGTCAAATGTTGATGAAATCATGGTGAGGGGTAGATGCAGATGGTTTGGGAATAAGGATGCTCTTCGCACTCCCCAAGAGAGATTAGTTCGCCAAACTTTTAACTGGGCTCCACAAGACACCGGAAGAGTTGAAAGATCCAGGCCTATATGGCTGAGGAGTATGAAGCGTGAAGTAGGAGGTAATGAATAGAGAATTATTGATTTAAAAGCTCAAGCAAGAGACGACTAGCGGAATCTAACCGAGGCCCTTTGCGTCAATAGACGTAGGAGGAGATGGTGATGATGATGATGATATATATATATATATATATATATATATATATATATATATATAGAGAGAGAGAGAGAGAGAGAGAGAGAGAGAGAGAGAGAGAGAGAGAGAGAGAGAGAGAGAGAGAGAGAGAGAGAGAGAGAGAGAGTCCTCCCCAGGTTACAATACATAAATATAAGTATTTCACATACATTAGGTTATGACTACAGCATCTCCCAACAGAAAGAGAGGAAAAATCATTCGACGTTCACAATCCGTCGACGCGAAAATCAGTTCTGAATTTATGACACGGTCCTCAACTGGCCCGCCCCCGGCCCTCCTCCCCTGACTTGCAACAGGACAACGGGTCGTAAAATAAAGGATGTGCAAGTCATGCCTGCTTTAAAGGAAGCACCCTTTTACTGCAGAACTCCCCAATGCCACACCGGTAATTTGACAAATCATGGCAGAAACGTCCTCTCTTCTGACAAATCACGCTAAAAATATTGATTTTTGTTTCGTCATTGGGGGACAAAATATGACAGCGTAGAATAATAGTGGATTTCTTAAAGTGCACTGACTTGTCAAGAAAATGGTCAAACAAATAATGCAAATACATAGAAAATTGTAGTCTCCTTATTGTACCCGTTAGATAATAATGGTGCCACGGAGATAACCATAGAAAATCTAAATCAATATTAGCTGTTTTATGAAGAAAGAATTCTCATAACTTCATGCATATACTGACTTCTTTACTTACTTAAATATTTATTTTCGCAATTACGCACTCTCCATGAAAGGTTAATGAGCGTGTGAAAATTGCAAATTAATAAATATTGTCTTAACAGGATTCGATCTTGTGCTGAAGTGGATAGTTAGATGAGTTAGCAAATGAGATGAAAAAAAGGTGCATCTCGAAAATAATAATTATTAATATAAATGCCAGAGTTCTCGAGTAATGACTGTTTAAGATTAAAGATTAAAGAATGGAAATACGGCAAGAATATTGGATTATAAGTAGTGATAGTGTCATAAAGTGGTTTCCCAAAGAGTGAAAGCTTTTTAGGGTGTAATGAAAGTTATAGAAGATTGAATAACATAAATAACGGAATCTTTACATGGTGAACAGTGTAAGAGATGTTTGGGAGAATTGCACATCTACACATTATTTGGTGACCAGGAAAATATATACTACAATAGGATTTAAATTCTAAAAGAAGGATAAGGCAAAGAATAGTAGAAACAATAAAGGAAGGGCAATTTAGATTTCAATAAGGAGAAGCACGTGTGGAGCAATATAAGTGATTGTAATGAAACGGTTGTTTATAGATTTAAGAATGAAGTAAAACAGTTACACTGTATGTGAAACGCAGGGACCCAAACGAAGTTCTGAAGAAAATTGAAAAAATGTAATGGAAGGTGTTGAGGATGTAGGACTTATAGGGTAAATCTCTGTTTATAATTAATTGTATTTTGAACCAAGAGCAACTTGTGAAAAATACATAGATGGGAGGATAAATTAGTTAGTGTAGGAGTGAAATTCAGCCAAAAGTGTTCTATATTTCGGGAATGCTTGTTGAGACACGTCTGGGAAAAGGACGTACAAATTTTATGGTATAATAATAATAATAATAATAATAATAATAATAATAATAATAATAATAATAATAATAATAATAATAATGTGCTTGCAGAGGATGCATAAGTCAATTGGTGAGAAGGATGAAAAGTGAAAGAGAATGGTGAAAGATAGATAAAGAGTTAATAAGATAAAACTGAACATGTATAGGGACACGGGTGTGAAAGCCAGGTGGATGCTACCAAAAAAAAAAAAGAAAAAAAAATTCCTTTTCTGTTTGAAGATTTTACTTTTTCAAAGTTCGATAAGAAAGATATTAGGTTTACATTTTGGATTTTTTCAAAAATAATAGTCGCCCCCCCCCCACAAAAAAAAAAAAGATTTGTTGTGTGTAATGGTACATTAAAGAATAGAAATTTGCGTAAAGCAAAGAACCTGCCAAATTGAAGGTAAGTACCTGAATATGAGAACAGAACTAATGAATGAGAAGGGCCGAAAGTTTTGCCTTGTATGCAAGATTAAATCTGTTAATACTGCATTACTACTAGACATCATTAAAGTTTTCAATATTTTTAAGTATATTTTCCTAATTTTGATAAACAAATGTAAATTTTGAGAATATAGGCAATAGATCTTTTATACCCTCGACGATCGCCCAACGGCTTTTAACTTGTTATAATTATATAAAAGTAATCCTATGGGAATTGTCCCATTTTAACAAAAGATTTGGGTATCTACACACACACACAAACATAAAAACACACACACACACACACACACACATATATATATATATATATTTATATATATATATATATATATATATATATATATATATATATATATATCACCATCATCATCATCTCCTACGCCAATTGCCGCAAAGAGCCTCGGTTAGATTTCGCAAGTCGTCTGTATCGTGAGCTTTTAAATCAATACTTCTCCATTCATCACCGCCCACTTCACGCTTCATAGTACTCAGCCGTGTATGCCTGGGTCTTCCAATTATTCTAGTGCACTTGGAGCCCATTTGAAAGTTTGGTGAACTAATCTTCCGTGGGGAGTGCGAAGAGCATGCAACCTTCTCCATCTACCCCTCACCATGATCGCATTCACATATGGTACTCGAGTAATCCCTCTTATAGTTTCCTTTCTAATCCTGTCCTGCCATTTAACTCCCAATATTCCTCTGAGGGATTTGTTCTCAAATCTACAAAATCTGTTGGATAATGTTTCATTGTCATAACACGACTCATGTCCATAGAGTTACACCGATATCACTAAACTGATATATAGCCTGATTTTTATATGTAATTTCAGGCGATTTGATTTCCAAATTTTACTCAACCTAGCCATTGTCTGATTTTCTTTTTTCAACCTTTCATAAAACTTGAACTCCAAAGATCCTGTATTAGAGATCATAGTTACTAATTATTCAAAAGATTCCACCTCATTAATCCTTTCTCCTTCCAATGATATTTTATGTTCCATTGCATATTCCGTTCACATTATCTCTGTCTTTCTTCTATTTATCTTGAGCCCAACTCATGTAATATTTCATACATTTTGGTATGCAAGCTTTGCAAATCCTGTGGTGTTCTGCTTGAAAATAAGGATAGCGTCATCAGCACACTCTGGGTCGGCTAAATTCCTATCACTAATCAAGTCCAATCCTTCTCCACCATCCTCAACTGTTCTGTGCCTTACAAAATACATGAGAAGGATAAACTACATAGGTGACAACACATTCCTTTGAAGTACTCCACTGTTCACTGGAAATTAATTTGATAGGACTCCACTAACATTACCTTTGCACTTGCTATGCTCATGAACAGACTTAATCAATCAAATTTACATATCTAAGAACTCCATAATAACGCAGGCCTCTCCAAGAAATTGGCCGGTGTACATCATCAAAGGCTTTTTCATAATTAACAATTGCCATCAAACATGAATTTCTATATTCTACACATTGCTGTGCCACGTCTAAAACTGAAAATTTGGTCAGTCCAACTTCTACCTTTTCTAAATTCTGCTTGTTCATCTCTCTGCTTTTCACCAATCTTTCTCTCTAGTCTCTTTAGAATGAGCATACTATATATTTTCTCGACCAATGACGTAAGTGTGATGCCTCTGTAATTATTGCATTTAGTCAGATCTCCTTGTTTTTGCCATTTTCACCAACACTACTAGCTCCCATTCATAAGGTTTTGCTTCTTCACGAGACATTCTACAAAATAATCTCTTAAGTATTCTGGGAGTCACTTCATGTTCGGCCAATATCATTTCAGCAGTTATTCCATCGTATCAAAGGGGCTTTCCTTCTTTTTAGTTTTTTAGTGATAGCTTAGACTTCAAACACACTGAATTCATTCATGGGCACAAAAAGGTCCTCATCAGTTTCAGGTATATCGATGAAATTATTCCTTTCATGTCTCCTATTCATGATCTAACTAAAGTGTTCCATCCAACGTTCCCTTTCTTCATCTCCTGTTGTTATAACAAATCCATCTCTCTTTTTGATGGTTATATACTTCTTCTTCTTGGCCCCAATAGAGATGTCATTAATAATTCTATGAGCAATTTTTATACCATAGCCACTACCTGAATTCATAGCTTTGTCAGCCTCATCTGGTTTCCTGTCTAAATATTCTCACTAGTACTTCCTGCTGGTCCATACTAATTCTAGTAATATCATCCGCCAGACATCAGGAGTAAAAGCCGAAAAGACATCTTGTCCATCGCCTTAAACGCAATCCGTCACCCTGCTGCCAGTGACTGCATCGAGATTTAGGAGAGCATTTCTTCCACACGCAAAGTTCTCCTTACTCCACCAAGTTGCTCATCCGCTTACATAACTGTTGCCAGTACATATATTTATTTATATATATATATATATATATATATATATATATACTGCATATGTTATAATATATAACATAATTATATATATATATATATATATATATATATACATATATATATATATATATATATATATATATATATATATTATATATATATATATATGACAATAAACCGGTAAGGAAAAGGAAAATGAAGATTTGACTGAGACCTCTCATGTTTATTACACCTCAAGGAGGTGCAATAAACACTAAAGGGATCGGTCAAATCTCCGTTTTATTTTTTCCTTCCGGCTTGCTGTCATCTTGAGAAATTGCATGTTCCATCGATTTGTCATTAATATATAATATATATATATATATATATATATATATATATATATATATATATATATATATATATATATATATATATATACAGTATATATATATATATACAGTATATATATATATATATATATATATATATATATATATATATGTATATATATATATATATATATATATATATATATATATATATATATATATTTCAAATAAGCCATATATATTAATACATTAAAGTCTGGATTCTCTTAACGACCTCGGGATCAGAGCCCCAAGCGGAATCGCCCAAAGACTATGATATCAGACCGGCGGGGATTTGAACCCTCGTCCAGGATATCTGTATGCCAGTGACCATACCACTCAGCCACGAAGAAAGATAAAAGTCAAAGACAATTCTTCTGTACATATAACTGTCAAATTCAGGTTTTCTGTACTTAGAATTAAAATCAACCCATCTTCACCATCGTAGCTAATTGGTAGGTTTGGGACTTGGCATTCGATTAATGATAAATTTTTGCACATTTAAACGTGTTTCTTTCATATTTCAAATAAGCCATATATATTAATACATTAAAGTCTGGATTCTCTTAACGACCTCGGGATCAGAGCCCCAGGCGGAATCGCCCAAAGACTATGATATCAGACCGGCGGGGATTTGAACCCTCGTCCAGGATATCTGCATGCCAGTGACCATACCACCCAGCCACGAAGAAAGATAAAAGTCAAAGACAAATCTTCTGTCCATATACCTGTCAAATTCAGGTTTTCTGTACTTAGAATTGAAATCAACCCATCTTCACCATCGTAGCTAATTGGTAGGTTTGGGACTTGGCATTCGATTAATGATAAATTTTTGCGCATTTAAATGTGTTTCTTTCATATTTCAAATAAGCCATATATATTAATACATTAAAGTCTGGATTCTCTTAACGACCTCGGGATCAGAGCCCCAGGCGGAATCGCCCAAAGACTATGATATCAGACCGGCGGGGATTTGAACCCTCGTCCAGGATATCTGTATGTCAGTGACCATACCACTCAGCCATGAAGAAAGATAAAAGTCAAAGACAATTCTTCTGTACATATACCTGTCAAATTCAGGTTTTCTGTACTTAGAATTGAAATCAACCCATCTTCACCATCGTAGCTAATTGGTAGGTTTGGGACTTGGCATTCGATTAATGATAAATTTTTGCACATTTAAACGTGTTTCTTTCATATTTCAAATAAGCCATATATATTTGAAATATGAAAGAAAACATCAGCAAAATAATAGAAGAAATTCCAAAGAAGATCCTAGTGATAAAGAGACTTATAAAGAAAGTTTACATCAATCAACACATTCCATCAAAGAACAATAAGAAGTCCAATATGGTGAATATGCTGATTGATGCATTGGGAAAAAGAATGCCAAAATGGTGCAATACATGTAAGATGTGGTATTCCATTATTAATCCACAACAGGCTATCAGGAAATGCAATGCATGTCATGTACCAACACATCCTACTTGCGCTGAAGTGCAACATGAAATAAAAAATAAAGACACGAAGGTATTCTGCTCAACATGCTTAGTCTGGATAGAAAATATAATTAAGTCGAGAATGAATCTGCAAATAGTTGACGATAAAGAAGAAGAAGGAGAAGATGAGAAAAATGAACAGGATATGTGTAAGGATGCAGAGGAAATCATTCATACAACATATGATGCCATTCAACAGCATAATTACGAAGAAATAAATTATCAGATGGAAACAAATTATAGACCCAAGAGACTTTACCCGGACCTACATACTTTTAGGGAAGAGCAAGAACAAGAAAAAAAAAAAGATATAGTCTGCAATTCACTGAAAACAGGGAATTGCAGATTTGGCGAAATATGCTACTGCAAGCATCCAAAGATATGCCATAATTATGAAATATATGGTAAATGTGCATATTTAGACAGATATGGAGATGAATGCAGAGATCTCCATCCAAAAATATGCAAAAATCTGAAAGAAGGAAAAGGATGCAAATTCAACAAAAATTGTCGATATAAGCATCCTGCAACCATGAAAACTCAGCAAACAGAAAAGAAAAATGAAAGCAAAAATGAAAAAAAAAAAAAAAAAAAAAAAAAAAAACAAGCCAAGTATATACCGCGCTATGCACAAAAGGCCCCACGATATGATGCCTTTCAACCCAAATATGCACAATTAGAACCCAACTACAAAGAATGCATCTATAATGCCAGGGGTTGGTGTAGATATGGGGATAATATCAGGTATACACACAAAAATAAATATGAAGGCGAAAGAGCAAATATAATAGAAAAGTTGGATTTTTTAATGGCAGAATTACTGGAAATAAAGAAAAGAACATCATATCAGAACAGAAAGGAAGCATGGGAGAATCCATATTATTACCAATATTAAATAATAGGGATGAAACACAAACCATAATAGTGATGAATGCACAGGATTTAGTCACGAGTAACTCTAAAAGGAAAATAGAGTTCTTAGAAGAACTAACCCAAATTGAAAAAAAAAAAATGGATATATTTAATATAAGTGAAACATGGTATTCCCAAGAGACTGGCAGTGATGACCAGATAAAGGGTTTCCAAACATATAGAGAGACAAATAGGAATCAATGGGAAACTGCAATATATGGAAGAGACATAAATCAAGGAAATGTCTGTGGAAAATACAGCAACACAGAATGTGAATTGATTGCGGTAGAATTTGAAT
Organism: Palaemon carinicauda; assembly: GCF_036898095.1. Lineage (NCBI taxonomy): Eukaryota > Metazoa > Arthropoda > Malacostraca > Decapoda > Palaemonidae > Palaemon > Palaemon carinicauda. Next base: position 85,409,998 of record NC_090730.1, on the reverse strand, counting down.
ATGAAAAACTAGTAAATATTGTAGTTTACAGACCCCCAAATACTAAGGAATTTGACATAATAACAGAAAAAATAGATGATATATGTAGAAACCATAAAGACTGGAATATACTCCTATCCAGAGATTTTAATTTTCCTTTCGTGGATTTGAAAGAACAGATAGAAGAAAGTGGTTGCATATATACATATAAAAAAGAGAGTAACAGTAGCGCAGAAGATAAGAGGCAATTTGAGAAGCTTCAATATATGCTATTAGAACATAATATGCAACAAATAAACCAAATTCCAACAAGAAAGGACAATGTTCTAGATTTAGTATTTGTGAATGAGGTGAATTATGTTAAAGAAATAATAGTGTATAACACGGGAATTTCAGACCACAATGTCATAGAATTAATAGTCCATTCCAAAACAAGTGAACGCAGAGATAAACAAAGCACAAAGCGATGGGAAGGATATGGAAAATATGATTTTTATAGTAAGAATATAAAATGGTCAGAAATAAATGAATTGAAAAAAGAATGGAAAAATTTATTCGTAAGTGATAATATACAGGTAAATACGGATATACAGTACAAAATACTGGAGAAAATTGTTGAAAATATGCACCGAAAATAAAAAGAATAAACATCAGACATGCATACCAAGAGACACAACGATCCTATTTCAGAAAATTAGAAAGTGGAAGAAAAATTTTACAAAAGAAAAAATGTATGGAAAATGATGGGAATAAAAAGTAAGATAGAAAATGCAGAACAAAAGATTATACAATCGAAAGAAAACAAAAAAAAGGGGACTTAGAAGAAAGGACACTTCAAAATATCAAAAAAAAAAAAACCTCAAAAGTACTTTACTCCTATGCAAAAAAGATGAATAAAGGGAGATTAGAAATAGGCCCTCTAAAAATTGAAGGATGGTTAACACATAAAAAAAAAGGAAATATGCAACATATTAGCAGAAAAATATAAGAGTGAGTTCACGCCAAGAATTGCGTATGAGAATAATGAAACAGAAATGAGAGAAGAAAATGTTGAATATCTAATGGATATAGACATTAATGAAGCAGATATTGTGCAGGCTATAAGCGAAATTAAAAATGGATTGGCGGCCAGACCAGATGGAGTTCCAGCGATTTTGTCAAAAAAAAACTGCACACTCTATCGTGAAGCTGCTTGCAATACTGCTAAGACAAAGTGTAGATATGAGCGAGATATATGTTAAACATAAAGTAGCTAATATAACCCCTATTTTCAAAAGTGGAACAAAACTAGAGGCAAGCAATTATAGACCTGTTAGTCTAACATCACATATTAGGAAAGTGTATGAAAGGGTAATAAAAAAGAAAATAATGAATCATTTGGTTAAAAATAATTTATTTACTATAGGTCAACACGGTTTTGTGCCCGGAAAAAGTACACAAACCCAACTGATAGCACACTATGAAAACATATACAAAAATGTGATAAATGAAAAAGACACAGATGTGATCTATCTAGATTTTGCAAAAGCCTTTGACAAGGTAGACCATTATATATTAGAGAAAAAAAAATGATAAAGCATAACATTGTGGGAAAGATAGGAAACTGGGCAAAAGAATTTCTGCAAAACAGAAAACAGATAGTGGTTGTAAATGACGAGAAATCAGATGAAGATCAGGTAATATCTGGCGTGCCACAGGGTACGGTATTAGCTGCATTGCTGTTTGTTATTATGATCTCAGATATAGACTGTAATGTTAAAAACTCTGTAGTGAGAAGTTTCGCCAATGACACATGAATAAGTAGAGAAATTACTTGTGATGAAGATAGGAACTCCCTACAAAGAGATCTAAACAAAATATATGAATGGGTGGATATAAATAAGATGGTATATAACTCCGGTAAATTCGAATCGATAAACTATGGAAACAGAGAACGAATGATATGTGCATACAGGGGACCTAATAACGAGACAATCACAAACAAGGAAGAAATTAAAGACCTTGGTGTAATGTTAAACAGGAATATGTTATGAACCACCAAATAGCAACACTGTTGGCTAAATATAAAGCAAAAATGGGAATGATATTCACACACTTTAAAACAATAAAAGCTGAACACATGATTATGCTTTACAAAACTTATGTACGTAGTACACTCGAGTACTGCAATATGTGATATGGTTCCCACACTACCAAAAGGATATTGCACAAATAAAGAGTGTACAAAGGTCCTATACTGCTAGAATAGAAGAAGTTAAGGACCTTGACTACTGGGAAAGACTGCAATTTTTAAAACTATACAGTCTAGAAAGGAGAAGAGAACACTACATGATAATACAAGCATGGAAGCAAATCGAAGGAATTACTGAAAACATCATGGAGCTAAAAATATCACAAAGAGCAAGCCGAGGTAGATTAATAGTGCCCAAACCTATACCAGGAAAACTAAGGAAGGCGCACAGGACATTAATCCACTACGCACCAGCATCGATAATGCAGCGACTATTTAATGCGCTGCTAGCTCATCTAACAAACATATCAGGAGTGAGCGTAGATGTGTTTAAGAATAAGCTTGATAAATACCTAAGACCATCCAAGACTGGAAGATGCAAAGTATACCGGAAGATGCATTAGCAACTCTATGGTGGATATACAAGGTGCCTCACACTGAGGGACCTGGGGAACCCAAACATAGAAAAAGGCAATAAGGCTGGTTATGGATAATTTTTCCTCTGCCTACGCATACACCGAATAGTCTGACATATTCTTTCCACATTATTTTCTGTCCTTATACCCTGACAACACTGAGATTATCAAACAATTCTTCTTCGCTCAAGGTGTTAACTACTGTACTGTAATTGTTGAGGGGCTACTTTCCTCTTGGTAAGGATAGATGATACCCTTCAGCTATGGTAAGCAGCTCTTCTAGGAGAAGGACACTCCAAAATTAAACCATTGTTCTCTAGTCTAGGGTAGTGCCATAGCCTCTGTACCATGGTCTTCCACTGTCTTGGGTTAGAGTTCTCTTGCTTAAGGGTACACTTGGGCACACTATTCTATCTTATTTCTCTTCTTATTGTTTTTTGAAGTTTTTATAGTTTATATATGAAATATTTATTTCAGTGTTGCTGCAGTTCCTAAAACATTCCCTTTTAATTGTTCTATTATTTCATTTCCTCACTGGGGGTAATTTCCCCTGTTGGAGCCCTTGAACTTATAGCATCCTACTTCTCCAACTATGGTTGTAACTTTGCTAACAATAATAATAATAATGATAATAATAATAATAATAATAATATTAATAATAATAATAATAATAATAATATTAATAATAATAACAACAACAACAATAATAATAATAATAATAATAATAATAATAATATTAATAATATTAACAATAATAATAACACCATAATGTGTTGAAAGGGTTTGTGTACCGTCACGATCAGTCAAAGCTGTACTATTCAGCAACACCTATACTATGTTGAGCAACACCTATATTATGTTGGTTTGCTGTGAGCGATCAGGCAAAAGTCTCCCACTATCTCCAATACGCACTGGCTAGCGTAGGATGAAAGCTATTCAAACCTCAGGCACGAATAAAGACATGTATGTGGCTTTCGTCCTGCTATGAATTAGAAACTGTTGCATTTGTTGCTGTATTTGCGTGTGTGCGTGTGTGTGTGTGTATATATATATGTATATATATATATATATATATATATATATATATGTATATATATATATATATATATACATATACAATTCATATATACATATATAAATATACACATATATATACATATATAATATATATATATATATATATATATATATATATATATATATATATATATATATATATATTATTATTATTATTATTATTATTATTATTATTATCCATTGGTAAGCTACAACCCTAGCAGGAAAAGCAGGACGCTATACGCTCAGGGGCTCCAACAGGGAAACTAGCTTAGTGAGGAAAGAACACAAGGAAATATAAAACATTTTAGGAACAGTAACAACATTAGAATAAATATATCCTATATAAACTATAGAAAATTTAACAAAACAAGAGGAAGAGCCAGTGGAAGACAATGGTACAGAGGCTATGGTACTACCCAAGAATAGAGAACAGTGGTTTGATTTTGGAGTGTCCTTCTCCTAGAAGAGCTGCTTACCATAGCTAAAGAGTCTCTTCTACCCTTACCAAGAGGAAAGTGGCCACTGAACAATTATACTGCAGTAATCCCTTGAGAGAAGAAGAATTGCTTGGTAATCTCAGTGTTGTTGGGTGTATGAGTACATTGGAGAATACGTAACGAATAGGCCAGACCATTCGGTGTGTGTGGCCAGTCAAAGGACCCCATAACTAACTAGCTGTAGTATCTGAAAGGGTGGCTGGTGCCCTGGGCAACCTACTATCTATATTATAAAGATAGGTAGATGTATACAATGTTATTTGTAAAATAAATATAATACACACGACTAAATTCATGAAAGCATTATTCAGGAGTTATTGTTAAAATAAGTGATCAGCCTGACAAGATGAAAAGGCTCTATAGAAAGAAAATAGGGTAACCGAATAATTCCTGTCTGAGGGATAGGAAATGAGAGACTTGAGAATGAATCGAGACTAAATGGTTTGGAAATTCTTAAACGGAAAGGGGAAGATTCATGATCCAGAGGAACTGGAAGTTAGGATATAAATGATAAAAAAGAAGCCGAGATTATAAATCAAGAAGAAACTTATCTAGAGTGACTTAGGTTAATCACTGATATTAAAAGTATGAGAAATATAGACGTTGAAATGTAAACCAAACTGATGTAGAAACTCAAGTTGGCACAATGAACATTAAAACATGAAATAAAGAAATATTCATGGGGAATGATGAAACTTAAAAAGATGACGGTGTGAAAAGAAATGTCTTCATACGTAATTAAAACCAGGGGGCTTGCAAAGAAAAATTAGAAACTTTACAAAGAAGACATGGAACAGGGATTTCAGAATAAAAGTAGGGCCCATTTATACCAGAAGACACACACACACACACAGAGAGAGAGAGAGAGAGAGAGAGAGAGAGAGAGAGAGAGAGAGAGAGAGAGAGAGAGAGAGAGAGAGAGAGAGAGAGAGCCTTTTTGCTGAAAACAAGAGGAATGTCAATGATACAAGATGACTGGAAGAAAACTTGGAAATATATGAATTACTTATAAGAAACAAAAAGACACAGGAAGAGACTTTAAGTATGAAGTAGACTGGGAGATAACATCAAAACAGTTAACTGTTTTGATGTTACAAATTGTAATGAGAATTTTATGTAACATAGCATTATGAGTACTGTCAATAATATTAAAGATTACACTTATCACTATATTGTCAGTCAAATTTCATATTCATTTCATTATTTTATATGTTTAAAATTCTCCTTGTGCATAATATTTACTGTACTTTCCAAGGAATTAATCCATTTGTTGGGGCAACGCAGACTCTACGAAACGTGCCTCAATCATTTAAGGATTGATTTCAAGTTCTCTAAATAATTAGTATCCAGACATTTATTGATTTTTCCCACCAAAACTGAACTCCTCCAAACATAAGGTTTCATAAAATAAATCATTATTACCGCACAATTTAAAGTTATTAAGATAATTATTTATACCGTTAGAGAACAGACGATTAAAGAATTGGCTTACCATTTACTTCGGTATCTGAGGCTACTGAGAAAAATTACACATTTTCTAGTTATGCATTACATTGCGAAAGCAGTGAAGAATTATATATGTGATAGTACAACTTACAACCTACATTTTCATGTAATCATTAATAATTCTGCACACCCACACGAGTGCATACACAAAAACGTACATACACATATATTCAATATGTATATATATATATGCATATACATACATATATATATATATATATATATATATATATATATATAGATATATATAATATATATATATATACATATATATATACATATATATATATATATATATATATATATATATACATATATATATATCATGCGCATTATTTCTCCTCTTTGGGGGGGGGGACGGGTTGGCACAGCGGGGTGCAGTTTCCCAATTTCTTAGCAAATTATCCCGGGGCAGTTTACAGTAATCTCGCCATTTGGTCGCGACCTCAAACCCAAAACCAAAAGAGTCATGTGCTTTACCACTTAGCCACATGCCAACATTAGTTAACTGAATCTTTAAAAAGGTGGGTCTTGGGATCGCCACGTCAACACACATCCCACACACACATCTATATATATATATATATATATATATATATATATATATATATATATATATATATATATATATACACACACATATATAAGGGATTTTGACAGAGGAAAATCTAGTTTGGGGAGACATAGCCATGTCACCCTGATGGAAGTTCCTCTAGGCAGCTTTCTACTTGGGATATTTCCTGCGAGTGATGTATCAGAGAATCTTATCTATCGAGGTATCACAGGGTTCTAACCCCTGGAGCAAATATTCCGAAAGCTATCATATATGTAACAGGTACGTGTTTAAAACAACCACGGCTATTCTTTCCCTGAATAAAGTTAACCTCGTCTCGAAGGATATTGGAAAGGATTGAATATGTTGGAGAGCCGTTACAACTCCGATTCTAGTGTGTTACTGTATATATATATATATATATATATATATATATATATATATATATATACCTATATATATATACATATATATATATATTTATTTATATACACATATATACATATATATATATATTCAAATAAGCCATATATATTTTTGATACATTAATGTCTGGATTCTCTTAACGACCTCGGGATCATAGCCCCAGGCGAAATCACACAGAGACAAGAGCTTGGGTCCGGCCGGGAATCGAACCCTGGTCGGCAAGCTTGTATAGACAGTGACTAAGCCACTTGGCCACGAAGAAAGATCTTTCTTCGTGGCCAAGTGGCTTAGTCACTGTCTATACAAGCTTGCCGACCAGGGTTCGATTCCCGGCCGGACCCAAGCTCTTGTCTCTGTGTGATTTCGCCTGGGGCTATGATCCCGAGGTCGTTAAGAGAATCCAGACATTAATGTATCAAAAATATATATGGCTTATTTGAATATGAAAAACACGTCTAAATGTGCAAAATTTATCATATATATATATATATATATATATATATATATATATATATATATATATATATATTTTATATATATATACGCATATACATATATATATATATATATATATATATATATATATATATATATATATATATATATATATATACTATATGTATGGATACATGAACATATGTATCTCTGTATATGCATTACGTATGTATGGTAATTCAAAATTGTTATTTTGGTCTTAATTACACAGAATATCAAATAATTTATCTGCTCCTGGAAAAGGCAACCATAATCCCAGTCCAGTCGGAATCCATGAACACGATCCCCAGTCATGGCGAGGCCCTTTTCAAACCAAGGTATGAAAATACTTCAGTTGTCGTAAGGATGAACACGCCTGACAAGTGTTATTGACTACACCCGAAAAAGCATCACTCGATGATGGATCTCTTCCTTCCACCATTATTTTCATTAAAATCTGGAGGCTTAACAGGCTATTTTGAAAATTTTGGAATTCAACCTTACGATGTCTTTGCATTTGAACTTTTATTTCTTTCATCATTTTAACAATTAATTTCTTTTCTTGATATGGATATATAAAACATGGTAATAAAGGGATTAGATAAGTGCTACTAATTAATTTGTCTGTTCAAGTTTAAAAACAGCAATAATATATGTATAAGGTAAAGACCTCACCGAGCTAACTTTCCTTTTTGGAGTCTTAGGGCTTATAAAATCCTGCCTTTCTAACTAGGGTTATTGTTTAGCTAATAATAATAATAATAATAATAATAATAATAATAATAATAATAATAATAATAATTCATATATTTTTAAAATAAAAATAAAAAAGCATATACAGTATATGAATATACCGCATATACTTCATATTATATATACATAGAGAGCCTACTATATATATATATATATATATATATATATATATATATATATATATATATATATATATATTTCACAGCGGATACTACTGTTAAGAGAGTTATGGGGGTCTTTTGACTGGCTAGACAGTACTACATTGGATCATTCTCTTAGGTTACGGTTTATTTTCCCTTTGCCTCCACACACGGTGAATACTCTGGCCTATTCTTTACCTATTCTCCTCTGTCCTCGTACACCTGGCAACACTGAGATTACCAGAAAATTATTCTTTACCCAAGGGGTTACTGTACTGTGATTGCTCAGTGGCTACTTTCTCTTGGTGAGGGCAGAAGAGACTTTACTTCTGGTAAGCAGCTATTCTAGGAGAAGGATACTCCAAAATCAAACTATTGTTCTCTAGTTATGGGTAGTGCCATAGCCTCTGTGCCATGGTCTTCCACTGTCTTAGGTTAAAGTTCTCTTGCTTGAGGGTATCTACACACACCAAATAGTCTGGCCTATTCTTTCCATATTCTCCTCTGTCCTCATACACCTAGCAACACTGAGATTACCAGATAATTCACATTTGGGCAAAGGGTATACTACTGCACTGTAATTGTTCAATGGCTACTTTCATCTTAGTAAAAGGGCAGAAGAGACGCTAGCTATGGAAGGCAGTTCATCTAGGAGAAGGACACTCCAAAATCAAACCATTGTTTTCTAGTCTTGGGTAGTGCTATAGCCTCTTTACCATGGGGCTGAGTTCTCTTGCTTGAGGGTACACTTGGGCACAATGTTCTATCTTATTTCTCTTACTCTTGTGTTTTTCAGGTTTTTTACTGTTTATATAGGAAAGATCTATTCAAAGGTTGTTACTGGTCTTAAAATACTTTATTTTAGTTGTTCATTATTCCTCAGGTAGATTATTTATTTCCATATTTCCCTTCCTCAATGCACTATCTTTCCCTGTTGGTGCCCTGCCTTTACATCTAGCTTAGCTAATAATAATAATAATAATAATAATAATAATAATAATAATAATAATAGTAAAAATATATTTTTGTGTATACACACAC
>NC_090730.1:85380924-85395924 GCF_036898095.1 Palaemon carinicauda | reverse complement strand
TCACTAATACATCATCCATTCCCTCCACAAGAATGAACCACTTCAAAATACTTTGATTTGGTCTTTCATTCACACTAACTTATAAGTATCTCTCCATTTCTCAACCCATAAATTCTTTTCACACCACATACTGCATACTATACAAACAGTTTATATCGAAAGTTTGAATGAACTTGCCTCCAGACATGACATACTTACTGAATAAAGAACAGGTCAAAATAGGTTATAATAAACGGGAAGAAGGCTAAAAGGTAATGCTTGAGCATATATACTCATAGATCTAGAGGAAGGGTAAAACTATAAAATACGATAGATGCATTCAATAATCACAAATGTAATATCGCAAAACCTACAAAAAGTTAAATATAAAAAGAATACCATGTGTGAGACTCTTTAAAGTTTTTGTGAAAAAAATCCACAATCCCACAATAATTATTCAAAGCAGCCAAAATTCTGCGATGGAAAAGTATCCACATAAAACTTGAATAAAAATGGCTTCTTGCTTCTCTTGATTACCCCATCCTTTAGAAAAGATCAAAGGATCCATAAATATTGGCTGAGGATGCAGAAGGATAGGAAAAAAAGCGCATAGGACGTTCTCAGCAACACCCGAAAATTATGCACCCGTAAATAACACACATTTGTAACTCCTTTCGGCGCAGTTGGAAACAACAACACGCAATATCCAAATCAGAAGAGAGATATTAGCCCAGGAGGAAATAAAAAGAGGAGACCTTAAATGCGAACGTCAAGAATGAAAAGAAAAAAAGAAACTACGAACGAAAAGGGGGAAACCGTCATCACAAAAAAGGATATCCTCTCTTTAAAAACACCGACGTGCATCAAGATAAGCAGTGAGATATCTGCTATAATTGGCTATAATTATACCCATTAAGTAACTAACAGTGGTAATGTGATAATGATTGATTTACAGGCTTTCTCCTAGGAGGGGGTGGGACCTATGAGGAGGTTGAGGAGGACGGGAAGAGGAAGAAAGGGTGTGTGGGGGGGGGGGGGGCCGACGAGATGTTATCTCGAAGGGCTGGTAAATACTTCGAAATAAGAAAGATTTACAAAAACTAAATACAAAATCAAAGTAAATATAGTTATAACAGGACATATTGTTCCACAAACAGATGTGTTCATTTTGATTTTAAATACAGAACACGAATTCAATGGGAATGAGTGCAATAATTAACACCTATTTACATCCCTCAATCTTTAATGGTGGCTGTGTGGTTATGCTAAAAGCAACTCCACTTACTGGTTAAGATATAAAAATTCAAGAAATATCAACTTCTGATTGTAAGTTATTCACAAGGTACGGGGAATTCCATATTAATAGATTATTTGTGACTTTATTGAGATGGTATAAATTTCTATATAATAAAACTGACAAACTAATATGCATATGCATTTGCATGTTTACTCCTACAAAACTACGAATATGAGCTTGTGTCTTTCTACTAACGGATTGAAGTAAAAATAACGCTAGAAAGCTAAAACATATTTCAGCCTCTCTAAGAGAAATTTTCCCCTTTCATTCGATAAAAATAATCCTGTTAAAAAATATACAGCAGAGAACTATAGGGAATCCGAAGAATAAAGTGAATTTTGCATTCGAGTGGCAGAGGAATGAACTGAACGATAAAAACGATTAACTTTTGAGTTGACGGTGCATATAAGGTGGCTTAAGTAGAAAGATTCCTGGCGTCTGCTACAGGACATCTAAATATTTCGCACTATAGCAGCAGAATCCACACAGCAGTAATCGAAAACAAAATATTTGTGATCAAATAAGGCGTGCATGTTTTCGTCGAGAAGAAATGGCGTCCATGCAATTTCTTCAGGTTGATCAACAAAAGAAGAAAACAGGCGACTGTGTACCATAACATCTGGAAGACAGATTCTTTACTTTCCTAGAAATAAGGTTTTACGAAATGTGAATGGTTGATTTGTCTATCAAATTCCAATATACAAAGACATATAGGCCACAGAGTTATATTGGTTTCTTGAGGAACTGTCTAAATCATGAAATAATTAATAATGTCGATAACATACCCAAACGAAGACGGCTCTCCTTAAAAACTTATTTTTCCAGGAAATTTTCTATACATTATTCCACCCACTTGAAGGAAAACTAAAGTTTGATTGAGGGAAGTAAACATTAGCTTGCCAAAAAAAAAGAAAAAAATAAATAAATAAATATGAACAAACAATATATAAATCTTGGTTGGTGAGGTTCTGTGTCATTCCCTGTCGAAGGTCCTTGAAATGTCTGGAGCGAGACAAGTGCCCGAGAGAGGACGGCCACAGATGAATGACAAACAACAATAGATAAGTAGCTCACGTTTGAATGATTGATTGATTTTATTCATGGAGATGACGTTGCAATAGATAAAGATTCTCTACGCTTAACGTACCTTTTTTATTATTTTACTTATATAAAAGGAACAATTATTTTTTAAGTCCACTAACAAAAATATTTATAGAGGTGCTCATAAAACTTGTAGTTCATTCTACAGTCAATATGATTCCATAAACTTGATCCATTTTCTATTTCAAGAACATTAGCAATGAGAACTCTTATCTTAATCTGCCTTTAATATTTTGAATGGTTGGTGGTTGGTTTTAGATTTAAATGAAGCCAGCCTACTAACTAGCAAAGCGTGGTAAAAAGTGGAATAAGAGGTCTGATATACATCTCTGGACTACGATTCATCCACCAAAAACAATATTTCAGCAGAGCCCAATGCCATGCCTTCCGCCAGTCAGTCGGTCTAAGATTATGGATAACATTCCTTTTTTCCACGTCCATCTATGCAATCAAAACAATTTGTTCATCTACATCGATCACATCCGATTCACGAATCATTATGATATTATTACTCTAAGACCTTGTTTACCTATCACAAGGATCTACATCTACAAGGAACTTCGTAATAGACTACATTATATTTATGCCGATATCACAGTCTTTCCTTTTGAAATGACACTCCAGTCAACATACTTCGGTTCGCCATGCTTAGATTTTAATTTTCGTTGAATTTTTGTGCAAAGCATGAAAACTAAACATTTTTGGGGAAACTCTTAACATGGTACTGAATAAGTAATCAGGAAAACAGTATTCCCATTTTCCCAGGGTCCCATAAGACCGCCATCTTGGATTTTACAAAATATCTGCAATAAAAATGTTTTAGTTAATATCTGAATTTCTAAATAATCTAAAGCTTTTCTTTTGACGGCTAAACTTCCATTTTAAATGACAAAAAATTCAATGATCATAGGTGCAGATGTGTCGAGACTTTTTTTTATATAATTTCTAGCAAATACTAATTTCATAAGACAAATTGGTCATTAGGCTATACTAACCACCAACCAAAAGAAAATTTTTATCTACTAGTCTGATTAGTATAGTAGGCTTATGTTATGTATGTTGAACAGCTTAACACACCCTACATGTAAGTTGGTGGCAGTTGTAATATATTGGACTTTTTTCTTTTTGCTACAGGCTCTAAACACGAATGACAAACCACAAGCTGCTGAAGAAACTACTTGTCAAGGTTAATAGTGTGACAACTGGAAGCTGTGATGCTGTGCCACTCTGATGCTGAAAAGAAGTTGGTGTAACATCTCCGGATATATTTCAACCAGCATGTGCTGGACATAGTAGAAGAGAACATCAGTAGGCTTGATGACAACTATGTTGAGGCCAACAACGACTGCAAATCAGTACAAAGAACACCCGCAGTACAATCCGGTAGTCTATCATCCTAGCTGCTATAAAAATGCAACTAATAATGACTAGATCCAACATGCCTGAGATTATCAAGCACATGCATTAGCTACTTTCTGCCACATTGACAAGAAACATGGACAGCAGAGATGATGCAATGAAATGGACAAATCAGTTCCCCCAACATCTGGCTCTTCAACACCATTCATGAGGTATCGTACAAGTCCACTGGATAAGGAACAATATGTCCTCTGTCAGAAAATGATGATGAACACCTTTCAGATGTCATCTAACACTGGAAAATCTCTTAAAACTGTTGAAAGAGAGAATAATTACACACTTAAAATAAAGACTGAGTTAATGCTGCACCTCAACAAGGGATGCCCATTCAATTGATGTTCGGTACGTCAAAACCTGGTGGACAAAGCATGTTTTCTATAGACAACACGAAGCCAGCACCAGGGGAAGCAGAAGAGCCCACAAAGAACTATTGCTGCTGCATGCAAACGTGGAAACCCATTTGCTTCTTCTGAGGGTGACAAGCTGCACAATGTGATCACATGCCTACTTTCCTGATAAGTATGCACCAATGCTCTTGAATGCAAATGTGATTGGTCAAAAGTTGTAAGAAGACTATGTGTCAGAACAAATCAATGGAGATGTCAGCCTATGGGCACCAGTAAAGAAAAAAACCAAGATGTTCATGTTTGCGAACAAGAAAACCACGATAAAACTACGAGACAAGCCTGTGGATCTAAAAGAGACCAAGGACTTATGTGGCAGTGTACAGCACGTGTTTCATACATGCTCGTACACTGTAATGGTTTTCGCAAATGACAAAAGGCGTATTTCCAAAAAGTGGAGAAAGTGATGGAGCCAGGTACACTGCCAGCATTTCGCGGTCTAAAGTAGAGTAGTTGAATTCCGGCCAGGACAGTTTTCTACTGAAGAAGGCAGGGCGAGCCATTGATCACCTGCTCGAGAACTGCATTAGCACCATCGCTAGTATCAGTGTAGAGAAAGAGAGTTGCAGGTGGCATGTGAAAAGTGAGAGCAGCAGCAGTTCATAGGGTATTCATTGCATTGCAGAGGGCCGCTTCTTGAAGGGGCACCACTTCAGGTTTTTTGGCTTGCCCTTAAGGGAGGCATATGAGGGGGGGGGGGCAAAAGTGGCGGCAATGGCTGGCGGGAAACGGTGATAATAGTTGATCAAGCACGAGAATTTTTGCAGTTCTTTTAAGGTCGAGGGCAAGTTCTGAATAGCTGCTACCTTCTCAGGGAGGGGGTGAACTCCTTCAGGAGTGATGCAGTACCCTAAGAACGATACTTCTTTGGCACCAAAGGTACACTTGTCATACCAGACGATAAGGCTGTTCCGTTGTAAGCAGTCGAGCACAATACGTAAGTGATGGAGGTGTTCCTCGTTAAAGAAAGAGAACATAAGTACTGTATGACATCCATGTAAGATACACAGAAGGGGAGGTCCTCTAAGATGCCATCCAAGAGGCGTTGAAACGTGACCCCAGCATTACGAAGGCCAAAACAGGAGTAATTAAAGGTGTATGTACCGAATGGGGTTGTGATAGCGGTCTTGGGGATGTCTTTTGGGCTCATAGGCACCTGATAATAGTCCTTCAGGGGGTTAAGTATGGAGAAAACCTTCGTTTTGTGCAAGTAGGAAGTCATGTCAGCAATGTTTGGAAGGGGGTAGTGATCTTGTTCTGCATGCATGTTCCGGTACCTGTAATCCCCAAACATACACAGAGAGCCATCATTCTTCAGGACGATGTGTAAGGGTGACGTCCATGGCCTTGAGGCCTTTTGGCAGAGGCCCCTTTCTTCCATTTCGGCAAACGTTTGTTTAGCGGATGCCAAACAATCCAGTGACAGACGCCTGAAACTGACTAGCACAGGGGGCCCCATCGTCTAAATATGGTGATAAATACTGTGTTGGGCGGAAACCATGGCCATTTGATGAAGTTCTGAATGGAGCACTTCTGGCAATGACGTGAGGAGGTGAGCTTAGGCATCTGTGACTGCACTGATGTGGAGAGCAAGGTAGGAGGGAGCAGGCTGGAAAGGTGTGGTGGAGTACGAATCCGCATTGACAAATCCTCGGTGAGCGAAATGTGAGAGGAAATCCGCATAGAGGATTGGCAATGTGACGTCAGCAATCAGAAAATTTCAAATATATTTGGTTCTTCCAGAACAATAATATAAGAGTTTCATTACCTTGGGTGGGTATCGCAGATCCGTTGGCAGCTAGACAGACTACGTCATGTCTGGAGAGTGGCCTTGTCAGAAGAGATAACAAGCACCCGTGTCTAACAAAAATTGTACGCCCTTACCTGCATCATGTAAAAAGAACAGATTAGTGACAGGGGAGGCCACGGCCCCAAGCGATGGCCTATTACACTTCTTTGGCCACTGACAACCGTTTGCACATTTCTTCGCAGCAGCCCAAAATCTGGATAGGTAGTAGCATAACTGCAGCTGCTGGGCATCAGTAAGTGGCTGGAGAGGTCATTAGTTGAGGCATAAGCAAGGGTTGGCATATGTAGGTGGTGGTCGTCTGTGTCCTACCGCATTCATAATAGCTTCGGTCGATGTTGAATAGTCGTCCACTTCGCCAGGAGTGATGACGTTGATGGAGGTCTTGAAAGTGGATGTCCATAAGGGCGTTGACTTTAGTCATCAGGTCATTCCTGGGCAAAATATCGACATCAGGGATGGCAACGCATAAGATTTGGGTAGGCACCATACCTAAAGGGCAAGAAGTAGATTCACTTCATGAGGAGACCCATCTGCGGCAGGTAGCAGGTGAGTGATACTGGTAATTTCCCTAAGGGCGAGCAAAGCTTTTTGGTACCCCAACAGTTGTTGAGAGCTGAAAAGTTTGGCTATTCGGTCGGCTGGCGATGGTAAATACTGCTTCAGGAGGCATGTTTTGGGGTTGACGTATGCTATTGGGGTGTCCCCTTGGTAAAAAAAATTAATCTGATATTTCCGAGAAGGTGTCCTCGGGGATCGCTGCGAGAACATAAGTCTGCTTTGGTGTTTTAGTGAGTCACGCCCTCAATGCCAAACTGGACCTCGGCACACTGAAACCAGGTAAATACCTCTGTACGGGCAAAGGGGGTTAGTTTCAGGGGTATGGCGTTGATAGCAGAGTTAGTGTCGCAGGGCCTATCATCAAACAGGAAGACAGTGAGGGGGAAGGAGGGATGGAGCTGGATAATCTGGTAGTCACCAATGTGCGAAGCGCCGGTTAGGTGATAACTGAGAGGTGAGGTGAATGCAATTAAAGTTTATTAAACAATCATAAAGTTTATATACAGAGACTTGCAAGCAAGAAAATCACAAAAAATCAAACATAATAAAACACGAGCTGGCATGATAACACAGGTTGGTCTATTAAGAGTGCAAAAAAGAGAGTGATAAGATAAAAAGGAAAACCGTTACAGTGTACGAGCGTGTATGAAACACATGTGGTACATCAGACTGATGGTCCTGGCCAAGTCCACCAAAGACATCAACCAGAAAGAGACCATTTGGAACCACGAATTCACTCTCATACCAAGAGCATTTTTTGCTCCAGATGGTATAATCCTACTCAAGACAAAGTTGATCTACCACCTCACCAAGCTGGTAACAGTAGAAACTCCACAAGAAGATCAACACCCACAAGACGGGATCATTACCACACTAAATGCTCTAAGTCACAAGATAGTCCTGGTAAATGTAAAGATTATTCTGCAGAGGGTAAAATAAACCAGAGACCCATAGTGACAGTAAAAGATCTCGGAGAATGCTTTAACAACAGGCTGATGTGTCTTACACGAGATTATGATGAAATCATCCTGGGGTTTGACACATACAGTGACATGGAGAGCCATAAAATTAGATAGGGCAAAGGCTTTGCTATCCTTCTAAGTGTTTATTGGCGCTGATGTAAATGGACGATTCTCTCATATGGGCAAAGTGACCTGATTGCAAGTCTTTATAAAGGCAGATGTAGACATATAGGCAGATATGGAGATGAAATCAGTTCTCTGCAGATGCTTTTAACAGAGGCAAATGTGACCTAAACTATGTTGGGCACTCTTGCTAGTTTTACCTGTGTAGCTTACTCACCTAAAGGCATCTACATTAAGATCTTCTCCGAACTGAGATGGTGTCTCTCATCTCTACTGCAATCATATGGCAGAAAGTAACAAGTCACTGTCTACCCTTGGAGCTCTGTGTCAATATGTTCTGAGAGTCCATATCCAAACCAGGGATGGGTACAGACCAGCAATGCTCTGCAGAATCCTCAGTTTGATCCCCTGTAGAATCACGACTACGAGTCCAATAGCCAACTGAAAAATCCATGGCAGATGCCCTTCCAGCTCCAAAGGCCATAATTGAGAGGGTTAGCTGCCAATGCAAAACAGACTATTCTTCTGCTAGATGTTGTTGCAGAACAAAAAACTTATGCTGTACCTATCTTTGCCACTGCGGCAGTGAGTGTCAGAATGACGAGAACACACAGAACGAGTATGAAACATGATGACAATGGTGGTAATGATATGTAAAGACTCCTTGGTTACCTAAAAGAGTAGATTAATATTTGACATTAGGACCAATGCACATACAAATAATAAAGAATGCCCTCTATGTTTTGTTCTAAAACATTAAACAGCTTATGTCAATAAGGCTGACATTAACATAAAAGTTCACTAGGATAACCGTAATGAAAAGACAGTTCTTAGTGGACACCAACTTAGTGGATAGTTCATGTCTGATCACTTTTTAAAACTATTCAATAAAATGGAATATTTCAGTCGAATAAGTTTATAATTGAATCTGACATATTTATTTTGATACCAATAGATTTAATGGCACCGAAAATGGTAGTTTAGCTTCAAAATTATATTCATCTTTCATTTAGAAGCCGAAATGTTAACGAAAATATATCTTTACGTAACCCTTTTTGTAAAATCAAAGATGGTGGCAAATGGATACATCGTATTTTTTGATTACTTATATGAAAAATTTCCAAATAGTATTATGTAGTTTTTATACTCTAAAATGATCTGGAAAAATTACACAGTGAACCGTACTAAATCAAAGGCAATACCTGACGTCTTCTAAATATTCTACTCGTGTACTATCGATCGAAAATGCTGATAAAAATGGGGAGACTTTAGCCTGACAATAACATAAATAACTGATACAATATTAGAATTATTACGACTTTTGTGATAAGATTTTTCAAGAAAAATACCGGACTGTTCAATATAATGACTGTTATCAGATTAATGGTGTCATCGAGAATTACTGTTGCATGTGTGTGCAACCTATTTGCGTCAGGCCGTTATTATCCCTATTACAAATAAATAAACCTCAAACTTGAGTCTTTGGCGAGACTGTGTAGGTAAGATTTAGGAGAACGATAATCTCTTTTCAAATGGAACAAGATAAATCAGAGCAGCTAAAAAATAGCACCACCATTCTGCAGGAGAATTCAAACAGAACTTCAGATGCGAAAGAATAAGATTTTTAGTTTACAGTATCATTGTGGATGATGTGGCCAATGTCCAGTTTTCCCCATAAACTTACAAGTGAATATATAGAATCAATAACAGTATCGTTGTTCTATAAAAAAAAATGAGGACGTCAAAATAAGAGTTACAGTAGTATTTATCCCAAAAAGTAAATCACTATGATAGCAGAAATTCATATTCTATTTCACATCATCTTTACTATAAAAGCCATATATATATATATATATATATATATATATATATATATATATATATATATATATATATATATATATATATATATATACAAGAATGAAAGTATAAAAGTAGATATAAAATCAAATACATATAAAAGCTTATAGAGAGAACGAATTGTGAAATCCCGTGACTATATATAGCGAGACGCCGGCCCACCAGATGAACAACAAAAGGGTGTTAAGTCTCTTGACCACTCAATATCTCTAATGACAACCAGAGCTATCTGTGGCCCCTTCTAGGGGGGAAGGAGCCCAGTGTAAACAATCAATTAGCCATCATGAGAAAACAATGAAAACCTCTCGACTTAATCAACAGTCCCCTTGACGCAACTGGAAATACCGGTAAATAAGTCAATATTGACGTAACATCTAAATGAGAGTCGATTATGTTGTTAATTATGGCGTCGTCATTGTGGAGCTCTTATTTGGCTGTGTTGTGGTAAAAAAACTCTTTGCTCCAATTTTGGTCGTTTCTTATCCTGCTTCTCCTGATATTTTTCCTTTCAAAGGGGTACTTTAATGGGAGTGACTCTCTATCCTAATGAATAAGTCTGATGATACATTTACATGCAATGTAAAGAAGAATTTAGGCTCGTTTTCAAAATACTTTAATTATCCGGAAAATTTCAAAATTACTTTCTAAAAACGAGAGAGGAATGTACAGCGAACTCCGGCAGTTATATATGTATAGGTATAAATTAACTAGCACGTTATATAAAGTTATGTCGTTCCATTGGATATTACCACTCTGAAACACATAAGCCTGAAGTAATCAGTGCATTGCCATTGGATTTCGAAGTTTAAGAAAACACGAAACATAATAATAACAGCTTTAATTAATGCATGAAATAAGCAAGGTAAAGGAATAAGATGTTTCCACGATGACTAAATCAAACATCTATTCTCCAATATCATAATCTAGCTGCTAAGCGGAAAAATAATTTTCTTTTTGATAAAAGAAACAAAATTTAGTGCAAAAGTACTTTGATCTCTACTGAATATATTTAAAAAATAACTTTATTTAGCAAAAACACAGGTACTTATAGCCCCCAAGGGAGGGCAATTGCATGAGAATATACAATGGTTTCTGTCATTGAGATTGGCATTGGCATAATAATTGAGAATTTGACCATAATGAAATAAAAAGAGTTGAAATTAACATGCGATGGCTTTTGTTGTTTAAAATGAATGGAGTCAGATAGTGGTTAATACGTGTGTTGCATGGAAGAGAAACCGTTGAGAGGGCATTCTTCTCTATTTGCATGTGTTGTAAATAAAACATAGCTATAAAATATAACATATATATATATATATATATATATATATATATATATATATATATGTATATATGTATATATATATATATATATATATATATATATATATATATATATATATATATATATATTATGGCTCGTGTCTGGGAACCAAACATTTAATATTATATACATTACGGCTGGCAAGCTAAACAACCTTTCTAGCTCCAAACTCAGTAAATCTTTTACAGTAAATCTGTTACACTTAGAAATATTAATACCTGAACACAACCAGTTAAATAACTCCCAGACAGCAATATATAAAATACTAAATATCCAAAGGTCTCTTAAGTACACTCAAAACAAAACTGGGTAATTATTATTATGAATATGCAAACAACTCCAACTTCGGTTCATAACAGGATACGAGTGAGTACCACTTTAAACACTAATCATTGAAATAATACACTCTTTACGAAAATAAATATATTCTATACAAATTACAACACTTTGAAAGAATTTACATAAAACAAATAAATTACTTGAAATATTAAGTCTGAACAAAACTTAGATTAAGACTAAATGTTACTATATGAAAATTATATAATTACTTGACTTGAAAATATTAACTCTGAATAAACCTTAGACTACGATGAAAGAAATACTTATGAAAACTATACAATCACTTGTTTCACTTGAAATTAAATCTGAATATAATATTTAAGTTTGACACTTAATGAAAATAGATAACCAGATCACAATGCAAGAACCTATCACCTTCCCACAGGGCCATTTACAACAACTCAACACATCACACCAAAACTTCGGTATTTCACTGAACACTTTTAAAACAATGCACTGAGTTGCATGCGAGAGTAAGAGAGAGGTGGAGATGGGTATCTTAAGGCTGGAATTCTCTATCTGTCTATCTATGCAACCCTGGGGTCGCCTTTATAAGACTTAGCTAGTTCCAGAATGCTCCATTACCGAGGTCTGGTAGAGTGGGGGCTGGGTTAAGGGTGTCAGAGTTACCAAGTATTGCTCTCTCGAACGTGTACTCACACAATGCCAGACGGCTCTCTCTGTCAGCTAGCTCCACCCATCACTAGGTTTTTCGCAAATTTTCCAAAGCACATGGCATGATGCATATTGTCTTACAAACATAAATGTAATACCTCACAGAAAATATAAAAAAACATTACATAAGCCCTTCTTCCTATCTTGTATGGTCACATAACACTCTCAAACAAATTACTTAATATTTCGTAACAAACATACGTAAAATAAAAAGTTAATTCTTAAAAATAACGTAAATTTACTTATACTGACTTGAATAAAGAATGCAATGAAATTAAAGACGAAAGCCTTACATAATTTACATGATAAACTTATGTCTACCCGAGAGGAACTAATTTTAAGAGTCTTATGCATCAGTCTGACCATCAGTATGGTGTCTGGTCATGATTGCAAGTCCTCCTAAACGGTTGAAGATTTCAAACAACTTGGTAAAAGGGAAGACTGCCATGCTTAGATAAAGAGATTTGACTGACTAATCACAACTGTGTTTGTCATACACGACTTGTTATTGTAACTATCCCTACACATATGAAAATGTGAACGAAGGGAAATGGTTCATCTGTGTTTGCCTGTCTGTCTTATCACGCTTACCTTGTCATTACATCTCTTCCTGTACCGTTGAAAGTCTTTCAGTAAAGCGTGTTCCAAATTTGAATCATAATACATCGATATTCATGAAAAATTATCTTCCATTTGTCTATCCACTTACACTTCCATCAGTATATCTGTCTCATTTGATTATTGCAACTCTTCCTACATGGTTGAAGGGTCCCGCCCAAAATTGGTACAAAGGTAGACCATTATGTTTAAATTTAATAAAGGGATATCATTCAAAAGTCTATCAGTCAGTTTGCCTACTACATTTACCTTCTCATTGTAACTCCTCCTACTGTGACATCCAATTCTTATGTTTGAACGCTGCGACGTATGAAATATCATACTTGTAGACACCAGTAATGCTCTTGCAGAAATGAATCATTAATAGTTGCGTTTGGGAGATACCAACGATCATCATCAAGGTCACAGAGTCACTAAGCTTAGTATCATCTAAAAGGGCTTCATTAGTAAAATGTTAGGAATCTTATCTCTCTGCCTATCTGAATACGTGTAATGCTTAACATGTTACTGTAACTTCTCCTATATGTTGCAACTAATTTTAGACATTCTTCGTACATAGGTAGACTATCCTGTTTGGATGTGCATGAAGAATTATCGTCTGTATGATGGTCTGTCTGTTAGCTTATCATCTGTCAGATGGTCTGTCTGTTAGCACATCTTTTTTACTTACAATGTCAGTGCACCTACTGAATAACGGAAGTCATCCCAGACAAAACTAAGTAAGACCTTTACCAAAATGTGGTATTATGGTTCCAAAATCAACGACTGTTGTACAAAATTCTAGCCTTAGCCATGCCTTTATACTGTAAGAGGTTTAGACTTTACATGTGACATACGCACTAATTCTGATGATGTCATTGTCAATATTACCATAACCTTTCACGTTTCCCCAAAAAAGTCTTGTTGGGAGATATTTGAAAGAGCATTTATCTATTTTATAGCATTTCACCAGTTTCCAAGTGAGGAGATGGTTTCTGGCCATTTGAGACATGAATTGCTTTAACAATAATTCCCGACTGCTATTTTAGGCACTTAAAGTAATTCAGTGCTCTAAAACACAGTTCTTACCTAATTTTCTTCCTAACATCCTAACCCACATTGATACCAAAGTTTTTCAACACCAAATTTTATTTCAAAATATCTGGAAACATCAAATTCCTATATGATAAATCTATATTCCTTCAGGTCTGTACAACATCCATCCCTGTTAAAAATTCTAATTATTATTCTCTGTTCTTGGGATAATAATAGTATCTAGTTTAGTCAGAAACTTGGGCTTTAAGAGGAAAAGAGGAAGCAAAGATTGAGAGAATAGAAATGGGAATACTACGGTGGATTAAGGAAATATCACTTCTTGAAAGATTGGAAAATGATGAAATAAAAAGAATGGCAGGTGTAGTGAAGATTACTGAGATGATAAGAGTGTCACGATTGAGAATTTGCGGGCACGTGTTAAGGATGGATGGTGTGGAGGGAGTGAGGAGGACTTGGGAGGAACCTATAAGGAGATCAAGAGGGAGGCAGATAAATAGATGGCGAGATAAGGTGAAGGATGATAGGGAAAGAAAGGAGTTTGGTGGAAGAGGATGCCTTTGATCGAAGACATCGGAGAGAGCGCATCAGGCAACCGATCCCTTAATGCAGATATAACAGTGGGGGTAGGAGATGAAGAAGGAAAAGAAAAATTAAAACTCAAATATTTTAAGTTTGTAATAAAATGATTGCGTTAATAAAAATATCAATTCTTCAAAATACAAATACCTGTCAAAAATGTCTACCAGCGTCACCTAGTGTCAATTAAAAGTAGATAGTGTCAGATGTCTTCTCCCTTAAAGACTTCCTAAAAAACTTTAAGCTCTTATTTTTGGACGTCACCCTTTCATAACAAATATCTTATCACACACACACACACACACACACATATATATATATATATATATATATACATATATACATATATATATATATATATATATATACACATATATGTATACATATATATATATATATATATATATATATATATATACATATATATATATATCTGTGTGTGTGTGTGTGTTTTTGTTTTGTGTATACTGTATGTGTATGTATCAATGTTCTTCACAAACCCACTCTAGTTTTTTTCTTTAATATATCATACATAGCATATCATATGCTAGGCATCATTTCCAATAAGAGGCAACGACCTTTTGGCCAAGACCCCTCCTACAGATTTCAACGAGGATGTAATAGCCACTCATGCGTTCATTGTATTCGTTTAACGTTATATTGCAATGGCCTCTCACAGGACCAATCCAATATCCTTCAGTGAACGGTAACGTTCAAACTTTTCTTTACTTGTGGAAGTAATGAGAATGACAAGAATGAAAACATTTATATATCCAAAGAGGAAAAACCTCATAGAAAGCTTATTGTTGGAATTATATTTTGCTTTCGTTTAAATCCATTTCAAGAATGTATACTTTACCATCAAAGGGCAAATATCTCTGATGTGCATATGATACCGAGAATGCGTACCTTTATTCCTT
>NC_090730.1:85373424-85378424 GCF_036898095.1 Palaemon carinicauda | reverse complement strand
TCCCGGTATCTATGTTGGATCTTGCCGAAGGTTGTTGCAGGTGAGATACTGTAGCCATATGGGATACAGCTTTAGAACGGGTCAGAGACTTGGTAACCCAGAATTCTCGAATATAAGGAATCATGCCGCCATGTGCAAAATACAAGTAAACAAAAAACACTTTAAAATTATTGGTGGGACAAAACAAAGCGAATCTCTAACTACCCTTGAGTCATTATATATCAAACGGCTTGTTCCTTCTTTAAACTCTAATATCTCTGCCTCTCCTCTTTTCTTAGCATAACTGAAGTCGTAGGTGGGTAACAATTTTTACTCATTCGTTCTTCACCTTTTCCTATGGATGGTCTGGTGAGCACTGGTTCTCTTTTGTTTTACTGTTTTAGTTTTTTTACGATTTTCCGTTATAAAATCAATAATGTTTTAATACTCTTTTACTATTTTGTTTTAAATTATTCTACAAATTTTAAGAATTTTATATTATCTTTTACAGATTGATAATGAACATTGCAATGTTCGAAACGTCTCTAAATAAATTATGGCCTTTTAACTGATGTTTTTTGGACCCTGCTGCACACCAAATATATATATATATATATATATATATATATATATATATATATATATATATATTTATATATATATATATATATATATATATATATATATATATATATATATATTCACATTACTAGCTATGCTACAATCCTGGTTATAAAAACAGGAAGTTATAAGACAAAGGGCGCTGTTAGGGAAAAATAGCCAAGTATGAAAAGGAAATAAGGAAAATGTGACGGGCCAAGAGTAGGTTGTGACTCAAAGGCGAGATGAAAATAACTGAGTACTTTATTATAGACACTAGGTCCCGGCAAGCAGGTCACAAAATACAACATGCTATTTCTTGTCCAACCAGCAACTGGTTCTGTTAACAGTTAACAATGAGATATAGGCAGACAGGTTGATGCAAGTTGCTGTCAGTGCAAGGGGAGATGAAAGATACAAAGGATAATATGTACAAAAAAGAGAAATGTCGTTACTATGTACGATTGTGTGGTACATGGCTCCCCCCTAAAAATGTCACAATGTATATGTTAAATAGGGCGCCCTGATCTAGAGAGGTAAACTGTAGGCGGGTCATTTGGCAGGAGATAAGCAGGTTTTAGACGATCAATGGAGACCCAGTCTTCTTTGCCACGAATGTTTAGTAGGAATGCTTTCGGATTGCGTCGGATCACAAGGAAAGGGCCCGTGTAAGGGGGCGGTAGCGTGGCTTGCTAGTGTCGTTACGTAGGAAGACGTGCATTGCAGAGTGCAAGTCTGTTGGTATATGATGCTTCACTGGGGGCTTGTAAGTGTGGCGGCATGGAGTAAATTTTCCCACGACATGATGTATTCGCTGGAGATCGTTGGAGGAGGTTGCAGAAGGAAAAAATTCGGCAGGGACGACCAACGGGTCACCACACACCATTTCAGCTGCCGAGACGTCCAGGGCATCTTTAGGAGTGGTCCTTAGTCCCAAGAGGACCCAGGGAAGCTGAGTAAACCAGTTGGAGTCCTTGCAGCGGGACATCAAAGCTGCTTTCAGGGTGTGTTAAACACGTTCAACCGTTCCATTGGCAGCGGGGTTGTAGGCAGTTGTTTTATGTAGGGTGATGCCCAGGAGATTCGTTAATGATGTCCACAATTGAGAGGTGAAAGAGGTACCACTGTCTGAAGTAATATTCTCACGGATACCAAATCTAGCAATCCATCCTGAGAGTAAGGCAGATGTACATGAGGCGGACGTTGCAGTTTCCAAGGGAATGACTTCTAGCCAACAAGTGGAGCGGTCGATGATGGTAAATAGGTAATGATGTCCTTGTGGTGTGGGTAGGAGGTCTACAACGTCGACGTGAATGTGGGCAAAATGATGCTGATATTGAGGAAAGGTGCCCACTCCTGAATCCATGTGTCGATGTACTTTGGAAGTTTGGCAAGAAGTACAGGCGCGGACCCAATCCTTAGCATCCTTAGTAATGCCGTGCCAAATAAACTTCGTTTTCAGCAGCTGTGCAGTAGAACAGCGCAAGGGATGTGAAAGGCCGTGAATGAAATCAAACACCTGTCGGCGCATGGGAGCAGGAATCCACTATCGCGGTCTACCAGTACTGAGGTCACAGAGAAGGGTGGTGTTGGAGTCGTAAAGGGGGAACGTCTTCCCAACGGAGGGATGTCCAGGATGTCCTACATGCTTGATACTCTGAATCCTGTGAATGGGCTTCAGCCAAAGCATTGTAATCCAATCCAAGTTGAACGACGGCCAACGTATTTCTTGACAAGGCATCGGCAACGGGACTCATATTCCCAGGGACATGTTGAAGGGTGCAATTGTATTCAGCCATGGTGGAGAGATGTCGGCATTGACGGGCGGACCAAGCGTCAGACTGTCGAGTGAAGGCGTGCACCAGAGGCATGTGGTCTGTGCGAATGACGAAGGGCGTACCTTCTAAGAAATGGTGAAAGTGACGGACAGACAAGTGCACCGCCAGCAATTCGCGATTAAAGGTAGAATAACCTGATTCTGCCTTGGACAGTTTTCTGTTGAAGAAGGCCAATGGGCAGGGCAACCCATCGACCGTCTGTTCGAATACTGCACCAATAGCGACGTCGCTGGCATCGGTGGAGAGAAGGAGAGGGGCATGTGGGACAGGAAAAGTGAGAGCAGCAGCGGTTGATAGGGCATTCTTTGCGTTGTAGAAGGCTGCTTCTTGAAGGGGGCCCCACTTCAGGTCTTTTGGCTTGCCCTTGAGGGAGGCGTAGAGGGGAGCAAGAGTGGCAGCAATGGCTGGCAGAAAACATTGATAATAGTTGATCAGGCCCAAGAATTCCTGCAGTGCTTTGACAGTTGAGGGCTGCTACCTTCTCAAGGAGGGGATGCACTCCTTCAGGAGTGATGCGGCGCCCTAAGAAGGACACTTCGATGGCGCTAAAAGTGCACTTATCGTACCGGACTACAAGGCCATTTCGTTGCAGGCGGTCGAGCATGATGCGCAAGTGACGGAGGTGTTCCTCTTTTGAGGAAGAGAACACAAGTATGTCGTCCACGTAACATACACAGAAGGGGAGGTCCCATAAGATGCCATCAATGAGACGTTGAAAAGTGGCCCCAGGATTACGAAGGCCAAAACAGGAGTAATTGAAGGTGTATGTACCGAAGGAAGTGGTGATGGCAGTCTTCGGGATGTATTCTGGGTTTATAGGCACCTGATAATACCCTTTCAGGAGGTGAGCGTGGAGAAAACCTTCGCTTTGTAAAGGTAGGAGGTCACGTCGGCGATGTTTGTGAGGGTGTAATGATCCGGTTCTGTTTGCATGTTCAGGCACCTGTAATCCCCACATGGACAGAGGGAGCCGTCTTTCTTCAGGACGATGTGTAATGGTGATGACCATGGGCTGGAGGCCTTTTGGCAAAGGCCCATTTCTTCCATTTCGGCGAACGTCTGTTTGGCGGCTGCCAATCGATACGGTGCCAGACGTCTGAATTTGCCAAAGACTGGGGTTCCGTCGTTTGGATATGGTGATGTATACCATGTTTGGCAGGAGCCGTGGGCGTTTGGCGAAGTTCTGGACGGAAAACTTCCGGGTATGACGTGAGGAAGTGGGGGCAGGCATCCGTCGGTGCGCTGATGTGGAGGGGGCGGGATGAAGAGGTGTCAACAAGTACGAGTCTGCGTTGACCAATCGTCGGTGGGCGACATAGACCAGAAGGTGGAAATGAGAGAGGAAATCCGCACCGAGGATTGGCAATGTGACGTCAGCAACGTGAAACTTCCAATTAAATTTGCTATTTCCAAACAATAATGTGAGGTTCTCGTAACAGTAGGTGGGTATCGCAGATCCATTGGCAGCTACCAGGCGGACGTTGGCAAACTTAGACAGACTACGTCGTGTCCTGAAGAGTTCCCTTGGCAAAAGAGAACGACAAGCACCCGTGTCTACCAAAAATTGCACGCCCGTTCCTGCATCATGTAAAAAGAAAAGATTAGAAACACGGGAGGCCACCGCCATGAGCGATGGCCTACTTACACATTTTTTGGCCACTGACAATCCTTGGCACATTTCTTCGCGGCAGCCCTGAATCTGGAGTGGTAGTAGCAAAACTGCGGCCGGTGAGCGGCAGTAAGTGGCTGTAGAAGTCGTGGATTGGGGGGGCGAGTGATTGGTGGGTGACGGGTGGCTTTGTTGCTGCTCCGGCACGTCACGTGGTAGGCGTGTGTGTCCTACGGCATTCACGTCAGCTTCGGTTGACGTTGAATAGGTGTCCTCTTCGTCAGTAGTGGAGGGCTTGATGGAGGTCTTGAAGGTCGTGAAGTGGCTGTTCATAAGGGAGTCGGCTTTGGTCATCAAGTCATTTAAGGGTATATTATCGACATCAGGTATGGCAGCGCGTACAGGTTCGGGTAAACGGTGTACCCAAAGGGCACGAAGTAAGTTCACCTCAGAAGGAGAAACGTCTGTGGCATGTAGTAGGCGAGCGATACTGGTCATTTCCCTGAGGGCGAGCGAAGCCCTTTGGTCCCCCAATGGCTGTTGAGAGAGCTGAAAAAGCTTTGCTATACGGGCGGCTGGCGACGGCAAGTACTGCTGCAGAAGGTATGTTTTGAGGCTGTCATACGCTATTGGGGTGTTTCCTTGTTCACAAAGCCAGTCGAAGATATCCAGGAAGGTGTCCTCGGGTATCGCCGTGAGAACATAATCTGCTTTGGTGGTTGAGCGAGTCGCGCCCTTGATGCGGAACTGGACTTCTGCGCGCTGAAACCAAGCAAACACCTCTCCGCTGGCAAACGACGAAAGTTTCAATGGGGCGGCGCCAAGTTCCGTGGAGTCCACCATAGTAACAGTGAGGGGAGGGGGGGGGGGCGGAGTGAGTCAACTTCCGGGGTCACCAATGTGACGGGCCAAGAGTAGGTTATGACTCAAAGGCGAGATGAAAGCATCTGAGTACTTTATTATAAGCACATCGA